>NC_138575.1:153657051-154056863 GCF_964289735.1 Phaethon aethereus
TGAAACAAGTAAAAAACAGAACTAAGAACACTGTCAGGGACATACATGCCTCCATTTGGGCTTGTTAACAGTTGAGAGATGCCACAAAACTGGCGTGTATTGGTATTTCAAATACTGGGGTATTGTATTGCAGTGTAAGTTATCCCGGTACAAAAAAATGAAGTTAATAACTATAGAACAGCTTACCTCTCGAGAGATGATCCCTGCTCTTCGTGCTCTACTTCCCAGAACAAAAGAGAATTCACTGACTTGTGCCAGTCCTGCTGAGACAATCCACTTGATATACTGGCTAGTCTTTGGAAGAATCAGAGAAAGCACAAGCACTGCCAAGACAAACTTTAAAAACATTTTGGGTTTTTGGGGGGGGCTGTTTTGTGTTTTGGTTTTAAATAAAAGTGCAATAGATCGAATAGTACAGTATTTGTAAGGTACACAGCATCGAATACAATAATTATGGACATAAAACAAACTTGCAGACTTCTAAATATGTCTTCTGTATTAATGTCAAAAAAAGACAAATGTATACTGTACAGTAAAAAAATAGTATCTTATTTACTATAAGAAAAACACTTGATAACTATTGCAAATTTCAAGCTAGACAAATAGACAATTCTCCACATGTAACTTACTTTTAACATTAAATAAAATCTTTTTAATATCCTAAGAATGTTGTCTCAGTAAGATTCCTCCAAATTCAGATTTACAGTAAAGATGTAATATTCTCTGTTATATCAGATGTTCAGTTCTTGCACAGAATTTTCATTAGGGCATGCAAGCACAAAGATTATTTAGACTATTTAAAAATTAAAAAAAAAAAAAGAGAAAAAGAAAATACCTTCATTATGACCACAGAGAACGTAAGGAATAGTAAGACTGTGAGTTCATATATTACAAATGTGGGGAAAACATGAAGTCCTAGGAGGAAAGAAAACAATATTTAAAAGTTTACGGCCAATATCTTACTATGATAATTTTCTGAATTAATAATAGATTTAATTGCAAGACTGTATTCTCAAAAACAAACACAAAGCCTTAGCATACCTACGAACACCACCTACTTGATCACTAAAGCACTTCCTCTATTATCCAACCATTTTTGCTTTGGAGGGGTTTAGCACAAACAACGTTCCCAAATGAGTTAAATTGTATATGACCGATGTGTGAGCACTTTAATTTACAAATTTTTCTCTCTTCCACACCTGTCAACAATCCAGAATCTGAACTGAAACACAACTCTAACGAAAGTTATAAAAATACTGCAGGAAAACAATTCCACTGTTCTGCACAGTGATTGTAACATACACTTCGCTAACCATTTAACATTTTTGTATGACATGGTAATGGACTACGACTGTGGGAGGAACATGATACTCAGTATTTGCAGAGACTATAGCTACAACAAAAAATGTAGCTGTTTTGATCCCATGACCCTCACTTGCAAACACTGGAAGTCACCTGAACTGGAAAAATCACTTAGATTGGAATCAGGTAAAGTCATAAAGCCCTGAGCATGATCTAACAATTAAGGAATTATATAAAACCTGATTGCTATGATGTGTTGGTGGTTTTGGTTTGGTGTTTTGGGGTTTGGGGGGGGGGGGGGGGGAGGGCATGGGGGGGTGGGTCTATCTTTTTATTTTTTCATTTTTTACAATTTTTTTGTCATTTTTATTCAGTAATTATATGAAGCAAGATAATAAGAACCATAAAGAGCACAGAAATATAAAACTAAATCCTGCTAATATTAAATATAAGAAAAAGAAGTATTTGTTGGAGAAGTCCTCGAGTCACTGAGGAAGAACCTTACTCACAGTGGACTAAGTCCATTTTTTCCTCCTAGAGTATGAGGAACTTGTGCAGGCAAACATAACTGTGCATCTTTGGAAGCTCACTCCTTTTTCATAAAAGCTCTTAAAAAGAGGAACCAAAATAGTGGTGGCGTTCCTGATAAATCCATCATAGTTGGCAGTTTGCTGACAGTTGGCTGTTGCCATCAGAGGTGGCAGAACAAGAAATCCAAATGTGTGCACACATGCACATGGAAGGGCAAGTAGCTTCTCTTTTTTTGCTGCGTATCACGTGCACATGGCTTGTTCACCTTTAGGCTGGTCTCAGAAACACACATGAAAAAGCAACTAGAGAAATAGAGCCTGTAACAATGTCACGTTTCATAAAAGGGCCAACTCTGCCACATCTGGAACTAAGATTTCAAAGGAAGGCTATAAACGCAGATTAGTGCTCTCATCACTCCTGGTGGATCTACCTTTTCAGTTCTGGAGCAGGCAAGCAGTCTGAAGTTCATTTGCATATCATCCCGACATCAAGATTATTACTGTATTCAAAAGAGCTGAGGCACAAACTACTACAGGTTTCTGTACTAATCCCATGGAGGTAAGTGTCTGCAAGGTAAAGCAAGCCTAGGCCTGTTACATATGCTATTCTGAGCAAACCAATAAACAACTCAGCATGGAGACAAATTTTGGGGGAAATAAGTCCCTCCATAGTGGATTTCATGCTCATTACAGACCCTAGCCCTAGATGCAAACTTAGGACAAGGCCACAAGTCATAGCAGACTACTATAGAAGCACATGAAGCCTTCCTGACAACATGAACACCACCATAAAGTTTAACTTCATAGACAGAAGGTGCATGGTCAAGCATTGGAACAGGCTGCCCAGGGAGGTGGTAGAGTCACCGTCTCTGGAAGATTCAAAAAATACATGGATGTGGCGCTTCAGGACATAGTTTAGTGGGCATGGTGGTGTTGGGTTGACGGTTGGACTTGATGATCTTGAAGGTCCTTTCCAACCTCAATGATTCTGCGATTCTGCGAGATTCGGTGAATACAGCGCATTTAGTTCAATGGTTTTAATCAGACTTTGTGACTAAGCTCAGGAGTCACTACAGACTTGTTCTCTAAAATGGAAGAAACATTTCAGTCAAATAATTCAAGAACTTCAGCACCATCATCAGATAGCATGTGGCATGCTGGCCTGTCACCAATAGCTAGGATATCACTTAGGCACATTTTCACAGAGCTGAGCGTAAGCCACTGGACTTCAATTCTAAGCAGGGCTCTGGAATAGCTGGAATGGAGGCCCTGGCGTGAAGGTGACCTTGCATCAATGTCAAGCCAAAAAGCACAGTTCCCTCATATAAAGTGGTATGTGTTCTTCGATGGACAATTACAGGCAAAATTTTGCACGCTCTTTTTAGAAGTACCTTTTTCTTAATAGGTAAATTCCCCCTGCAATTAGACAGATTCCACCATTCTGCTGGATGGCTGCTAAACAGCATATGAAGATCCAAATGCAGTCATGACCACATCCTGGAAAATCCAGCATCAAGAAAAGGAATACTGGAGATTCTTGATGGCAAACAAGATTACAGAAACCAGAACTCTGTTGGTCAAATTGGAGCCAGTACAATTAATTCAGACACATCCTCAAGACAGGACATCACTCTGAAAAATCAGGTTAGCGATGCATTGGGATGCTGTATGTACTAAGAGTCTTAACGAACCTAAGATCATTGCAGCAAATGCAATAAATGTTACAGCCCTAGCTAGATCATGACGTAGCAGAGGGGAAAACCAACATTCAACTCCTTCTTTCTGCAAAGGGGAAAGTCCTCTTGAGTCTAATGGAGGTTTCAAGATCTCAGAACCGACAAGTTTCATTGTGCTCCATGCAGGACAACAATGCAGTAGAGGTGGATGGAGAAGGAGAAAGTGATGTATGGCACCTAATGAATTCCAGTTGGGGTCTTCCTTTAATTTCTCAAATTGAACAGAAATGTTAAGAGGCTTAAAGAAACATTGTGTGTGTGTTTGTTCTGGACAGTGGTACTGGCAGTGTCAGCATAACCAATGTTCTGAAGAAGATGACCAAACTGTTAAAGGGTTTTCAGCATCTTGCATTCAAGGTCCAACACTGACCACAGGATTTACCCAGAAGGGAAACATGGCGCCTGGCAACTTAGTCAATCAGTGGAAGTAACCTCCCTCCTCATCAGTGGCAAATAGGCTCCTGATGCCCAATTTCAAACTCCATACGACTTGTAGACTGACAAAAAATGGGATACTGGAGACTTTGGAAAAAAAAAAGTGAAACAGTCTATGCATAGATGCCTTCCATCTTTCTAAAAAGTAATAAAAACAAAATCAAATGATGCAGAGGTAGAAAGGGAAGGATCTGAGTACTAGGTAAAAAAAAAAACCAAACCCAGAAACAAGAAAGATCGTTCTCAAAATGTGGCTCTAATGGATTGGTCCAGATTTTCCCAAAAATTTCAGTGAGGACAGAGACTAACAGGAACTTTCTAACCTCAGAAGATAGCCTAAAGAGAGCCAGAAAACTTGAAGAACACACACAGGCCTAAATGAATGTACAGATGGAGAGTAACTCAAAGTGCAGCTGTTAATGCCTAACTGCAAAGGTGTACTGTTCCCTCCGACGCACCCATGCGTGAACTTGAAAGCAGTAGCATTACACAGGTCAAGCTAAGGGCAGGACCACTGTTACAGATATTACATGACCAAGCGCTGTTCAGTTCAGCTTTCAGGCACCAGAAGGATTTCTGTAGTGAGAACAGGAAAGCAGGTATTTAAGACAAGCAAAATAGGAACTAACTTTTGCAAATGACATATTTACAGTCACTTTTAAATTAAAAGTCAGAATCTCAAGTGTTTCTGCTCTCTGTAATAGGGTGTTTTCTGCATATAGCAGCAAGCCTTCTCCTTGGGGGGGGGGGGGGGGAGAGAATCTTTCCCTGTGGCCTTTACATAATTTCACATACTAAATCTCTGTAGATACCTATCATTTGCATGTGTACATATATAAGTAGAGAGCAAGCAAGAAGTCTTTTCTTACTAGACTTCTTTTTAAAAAGTTTAAGGAGTACTTTTTATCCTACTGAGGTTTTCTTTGCAATATCACATCACTCCTTTTTAAAACCTACCTCCTTGCCACTCCACAAAACTTCCTGTTAACCACAGAATTTGAAAGTAATTGAAAATAAAGGGTGAGGGGGGGTAATGTTTGGGGGGGTATTTGATTTTTGTAGGGTTTTGGGGGGTTGTTTTTGGGTGGGGGATTTTTGGTGTTGGGGTTATTTTTTGTTTTTCAAGCAAGCATTGTCACATTTTGCCAGAGGCCTATAACACAGCTCATTTTTCTGACTTTTAGCTAACTTTCTTCTGAGGCAAGAATAACACACATTTTCTACAAAACCATACAAACTTGTTAGGCAATTTTCTTTTCTTTCTGTTCTTGCAATTATAATGGTTAACAGTTATTAACATGAACAGTTTAAAAGTTTTTCTTTTTTAAATTCTGTAACAGAACTACTAAAATAATTTCCTTAGAGTATAACGTAGGCTATACAGAGTGCTGCCAGCATGCCAACTGAGGTCTTGCTATGTTCTTGTACTGCAAAGTCTTATCTCTAGTCTTAATTTATGCAGTCATGAGAGTGTAGGACAATATTTTTGTTCAATCCCTTGTAAAATTAACTTTGGGCTTGTAATTACTGGTCATGCTTTGTAACCCTGATAACACTACCGCTCCATCACCATCTTTACTAAAACATATAAACAACTTACCTGTGAACTTTTAGCAATTACTAATCCAACCTTGTCAGTTATATGGGCCTGAGAGTTTTACCAAAGCTCACCACTTTCCTCTCTTTATTAAAAAATAAGTTATTCAAATAAACATTATCTATTACTAAGCAATCCAACTGATAAGCACAAGCTATTATCATTTTCACAAAAACGAAGGCTGGCAAGCATAACTACTTCCTTTTTATTTTGACAATGACCAGAAACAGATTTAGTTTCTGTTACAAACCAATGGGTATCAAACAGGTATATAAGGAAAGGCATTACAATTATGCTGATGATGGGACTTCACTATTATCTGAATAAGTATATGGAGATAAAAACAACAATAGAAAACTTAAAATAGAACCAGAAGAAAAACCAAGGGTGGTCCTGGGAAAAAAAAAAAAAAAAAACCAACACAAACCAAAAAAAAAAAACCCCAAAAGACCAAACCTTAAGAATTTCTGAGTAAACATGGCTTAGAGGAGGTTGGATTTGTGCAAAGGGCCACACTCAAACCCTCTATTTTAGACCTTGCAGTGCCCCCAAAATAGGACATGCATCTCCTATACAATCTACAGGGAGAGGCACGTGCTTTCACAGCACCTGTCTCCTCATTCACTGTACCTAAGCACTCCAGTAATGTGTTTCAGTTCCTTGCGAGAAAGCGCACTGGGGCATGCATGGGCAGCTAGAGAATGTAGCAGTTCAAAATGAAGCTACCAATTGAGTGTAAATATTCTCAAGACTTAACTACTTCTTCTCATGATGAGTTACTCTCCTAGTCTTAGGCATTAATACTGCATTTCAGTTGGCATTCAGGTAGTCTCCAAGATACATCTTGGTCAATTATTTTTCCCCTGCATTGAGAACACACAGATCACATTTTCCTAACTAAAGAAACAAGATGCTATAAAAAAAGATCTGTTCCATTATCATATCATGCTCTAGAGAAAACCAAGCCACAAGAACTGAAAGCTACTCCAGCAACTGACTCAAAATAGCAATACAATTTTAGTATAAATTACAAATATATCCATTGTGAAGACAGAAGAGCATTAAAAAACCAAAACACCTCTCACTCAAACAAAAACCTTTTTCCCCTAAAATTTTTACTTACATGTTTTAAGTAGCATGCATTCAGAATTAACAATGAAAAACTGACATTAAAACAAGAATTGAGACTACAACATGGAAATTGCTTATGCAAATGAATATCATGTTTACAAATATTAGTAAAGGCAAATCAATGTTGTGGTCAGTTAACAGTTTAGTATTTTAACAAAATAATATCTATCTTCTCCCCCCTCCAACTTAAACACGTTTTTGGTTTGGTTTTTTTTCCTCTTCCCCCACCCATTTGTAGGTTAACACTATTTTTTAAGTAAGTTTTCTTAGAAGTTACCTATGGATGCAAAGAAAATGATGGCAAGAAAGTCACGTATTGGTTCAACACAGGACATAATCTCCTCAGTAACCATGTGACCCTGAGAAGAGATCAGAGCTCCAGCTAAGAAGCATCCCAGCTCCATTGAAACATCCAACAGCTCTGTGATCTGTCAAGGAATAACAAAAAAATCTATTGCTGTTCTCTAGCCCCAAGGGACTTTCTATACCATTTCACAGTGAAATTATAAAACTGTACATTATACTGAATGCAGTAAATTACTATGTCTTTATGCAAGTTCAACAACACATAGAATTCAGCATGTTTATTTCAGTGTTCAGTGTTCTGCAGTATTGGATTTATACAAAAGACTCAAAAACCAGTTTCCCCTCCATGTTACCTCCATCCCCACAAGAACAAAAATAAATGTCTTAATCTACATTGTAATGCTTTGTGTCACTCTTAAGGATAGCATCTGATTTCACAAAAACAAGAAAGACTCTAACAGCTTTGGAGTCAGGATTGCATAATACATTGAGGCTGTGAAATAAAGCAGTAAGAACAGCGTATTTTCCAGCTGTCAAACAAGGGGTAAAGATAAAAATCAAAGCTTATAATTTGGAAGAACAGTCTCAATTTAGTAGAAGTCCCAGGCATAAATTATGTTTTATTATTGTAAATTGGCCTTAAACGTGCCTCTGTGCTTTACTGAATAGAGATGCATTTAAGTATATGAAATAAACTGCTGAAATGAAGCACAACTATCTCTTTGAAAGAACTCAGACTGCTCTTCATTCTTTTTTATTATTTGAATACAGTACTAGAAGGAGGAGATGAAACACATGTAAAGAGACTGAACTAAAAACAAAGAAACTGCTTAAGGCGATGCTCGGAACATTAAAAAAAAGCAAGCAGCACTTTCAGTTGGTATAAAGTATATTTTGAAAGAATTACCTTAAAACCATGCTGCTGCAGACAACCGTCTTACTGAGAAAGGGCAATGCTATTAATATTAATAGAACATTTAAAAATGAAGACTTATTTCCATACTAATTTAGATTAAGCAACAATACACCATGGTACATTTATGGACAACATTCATCATATCTTGAATGGTGTTACACTGTAAGGTATGAAGCTAAAACTCAAGTGACTTGAAATTAATGGAGGAGAGCAAAAGACACAATAAACAAGTCTCCAAGCTATGCATAAAAGACCGCCTAAAAATAAACTCCAGACTTTTGTGTATTGAAGTATTAATGTCTGAATGCTCATCACATAACTCCATTTGCGCTAACAGTCCACAGTTCTTTGCAAGACATTGAAGAAAATTAATTGGTTCTGTCAACGAATGCAAATAGTTGCTGATCAGGCAAAACCAACAAAGTAACATTATAATGTTACCCTCATTTTAAAACAAAAGGAATTTCAGTGCTTTTCACCACAATTTGAAATTGTAAAACGGAAGAAGGAAATGTATATAAAAGGCTTTAAAATCACCAAAAGATGAAAACAACAAAGGAAACAGTTATGAATAGGAAACATTTAAGTTCTTCTCAATCATATATTAGTTGTTTTAAAAATCGCAACCTCTTGAGTATGATTAAGATCCAATATAGCCTCTTCCAATGAAGTTGGAATTATTTTACTATTCAGCTATAATCCCCCCACCCCCACTGTCCTTTTCTTAAGTGTTATCAGCTGTAACAGAGCTCCACATCAAAACTTTTATAGCTAATATTTTAAGTATTCCCACATACATGGTTAGGTTACCATGTAAGAAGGGATTTAGCATCTCTTGTATTGGACTTGTTGATCTTAAAGGTGTTTTCCAACCTTAATGATTCTGTGGAACTGCATGATATTGGGCTGTTATGGGAATCACTATTCAAGCAAAGAGCAACAGAAGTGTGAAAGAAACGTGCTTCTTCAGAAAGCCTCAGACATAACTGGAGCAAACTGTATGTCCATCTGGGTTTGATCCCACCGCATAAAAACTGGACTCCATTCCTTAAGTCTATGGCAAGCTAAGTGTCAGCTCAAGGACCTGGTAGGTATAAAGGCAACTTTTGCTATTGCTTGTCTACTCTCTACATACTACACAACTTCAGGTCTACCAAATCTATTGGTCACTTTACACACAGAAAAGTGTGCAGTGGATGACAGCACAAGAAAAGAACCAAAAATTACATTATTCTCCTAACCCCACCTCCCCTCCTCCAGTCTGTTCTTCAGATTTATATCTCGATTTTTATACAGACACCTTTTACTATTCCCATCCTGGACCCTGGTTGTCCAGTAGTATTACCAACAAGTGGATACATTTCCTCAATTAAAGCTGTAGCATCAGGGTTTATTATACGTAATGTGTGTGCATGTGTGCACACACACACTGGAGCAGATTTGTTTTACTAGCAGGAAGGCGTTCTCAGCAAAATTTCTTATATAAGCAAAACTTGGAAAGTATTTTGCATTTAGTATTCCTTCCCTGCCTGCATAATTTTGAATGTTTTGCCTTCACCAAACAGGACTCAACAATTACTAATACCTGGGCTCTGCACTGTCCTTTTCTCAATGCCTATATTACAGAAGCCTTTTTCAGTCAAAATTAAATGAAATGTTTTGTCAACTTACACTTTTTCCCAGTACAATTTAGTTCTCAGTTTTTTCAAAGGTCCCATTTTACTCTAAATCAGAGAGGATTGCCTTGCTGTCACTAGAATTTTGGATTTTTATGTTCAAATGTTCTACCATAGCAATAAATAAAAGAAATAAACATTACTGCTGTAACATGTTTCGGCTGAATTTCAACCATTTGTTCAGCAGTTGTTTTGCCTATATTTTCTAATAACGTGTGTCATATTGCTACTCTTTAATCATCGCAGGAGCTTAATGAATAGACTAAGCCAGTAAAACTAAAGAAATCCCTGATGGAAATAAATGTTTTAGAATTTGAGGCTTTAATAACTTAAATCTGCCCAAAAGTAAAGACATGAATTCTAAGCTTGCATTTTAAGGAAGTAAAGCCTTGCTGGAAATGGAAACAATATTTAGTGAGCCTCATAAAAACTCTCTCTCAACTGTATTTTATTAAATCATTAACTAGAATATTTGAGATTACAGTTCTTCCTTAATCTTCTCCTTTTAATTAATAAAAAAGGAGTTCATAAGCGGTTATGAGCCATTGAGAAGGACTCCAGACAAACAAGAAATGACATTCCTAATACACTGCAGGACAAAGCATGTACATTTTCATATATAAAGTACTGCAATAACATAGCTATATTTTCTTTTCATCTTTTTGGTATGCAAAGCAAGCTGGCAATTTCCCTCCATTTGCTGCCATGACCCCAGGTCAGCCATAATACAGTCAAACTGGATGCCATATACACATCCCCCCCCCCCCCAAAAATCTGTGTGCAGAGTGCTATAAACATGTAAATGTAATTGCTATCCTTCTTGTCAGGTCAGGTTTTATTTTTTCCTCAATTCCTTAGTAACATTCAGCAGTTTGGATTTAAAACATAACAAAACTGACCACTGTTGCCCTGCAGATAGCTAATACAGCAAT
Source organism: Phaethon aethereus (assembly GCF_964289735.1). NCBI lineage: Eukaryota > Metazoa > Chordata > Aves > Phaethontiformes > Phaethontidae > Phaethon > Phaethon aethereus. Next base: position 153,667,613 of record NC_138575.1, read on the forward strand.
TCATTATCAGGATAGTGTTTAAAACAATTTTCCTTGTAAAGTTTCTGTACATATATACATGAAAAAAAGCCACACTACATCAGTGAACGCTCTGGCTGAATTACAACATGTTGTTCAGCTCATTGTGGTATATATCTCAACCTAAAGTTTGGCCATCGATCCTAAATGGTCATATTTAAAACCATAAGCTAATTTGTTTTTAATGTTGCAAATCAGGAGAATAGTTTCTCAATCTAAAAAAAAAAAAAAAAAGCAGTATCTGCATAACTCAAAGCTTGAAAAGAAGCTGCTGAAGGTGCTACAATGTTCTACTGAACCTTTGTTACTGATGACAAGGTGCATGATTGAAAGATGCACAACTGTGTCTCAAAGTCAGATAGACTTTTATAGGATTGGCACTTGACACAATCCCCCACCCCACCCCAATCTGCCTAACGTAGTTGAGGGGGGGGCGGGAAAGGGAGGGAGAATTTCAGTTACTTCTGAGAATATCTGGGAACAGAAAGAGGACTCAAGCTCCAAACCTTGGTAAAATAAGTATCTCATATTTGAGATTGGTTGCATCTCTTTAATTTAGTTTATCAAGAAGAGATATATTTAAGATCCTGTTCCAGATTTAATGCGTTGCAATGTTATCCATGTGAGCCAAGCAGTTCAGAAATGCTCAACAGTCACTCACGTACAAAAAGTTCCTCACCTGACAGGATAATTCTTACATCAAACTTTCTTACGCATGCTGCAGTATAGGAACCTCTTCTGTCCTATCCTCCCTCTTGTTCTCCCATATAGAATTTGTTATTGGTAGAGAAATAGCAATTCTTGTTTAATTAGTCATCTGAGATTTTCAAACACAGGAAACAAGTAAAAAAACTTTTATATAAATGTGCATTACACGTGCTAGTATTACAGATGAACCCCAACAAAGCATAAATTTAGGTGGACCTCAGTAATCCAGTCAATGCTGAAGGCACATAACAAGTAACTGTATGCACAAAGTAGGAATACAGCATCATTCCTACCCCTTGTCATGTATTGGAAAGGATGTGGCCTGCAGAATAACGCACATGCTAGATAGTTAAAATATTTTGTTTCAAAACATCTCTCAAGTTTTCTAAATGGAGCCACAGAGAGTCATCTTTGGTTAAGGCCACTAAAGTATGCACACTCTTATTCCTCACTCTAGAAATTCAAAAGCTTTTTTTATTTACACCAGTATGTTTAGGATTGGTTTTCAAAGGAGAAAGATCTTTGCAGGAATAGTGACAGTTTAATTGTTTTCCTACCTGGCACCCAAAAACCTTAATTTATCCTTTCCACACACATGCAATATTTTTTCAAATTAGATTGTCACCCTCCATCCTATGTTTTGATTTCTGACATAATAGGGCATCTATACCAATTAAGATTTGTTTTCCAGAGGAGTTGTTTGTTGAACTGTTCAACTGACCAACCAAATACTTTCTTACTTTGTTTTTTTTAATTATTGTTTTTTAAGTCTTTGTGCTCAAACCATAACTTGTAGTATTACTATTACAAGTATTACTATTGGACTGGGCTCTGAGCAACCTGATCTAGTTGAAGATGTCCCTGATCACTGCAGGGGGGGTGGGGAGTGGGGTCTAGATGACCTTTAAAGATCCCTTCCAACTCAAACCATTCTATGATTCTATGCTTGACTTAATGACTGTATCTGTGTCAGTGAATATCAAGCATCTGAACCGATTTTCCGAGTTTACATGCACAATCCTTTGTACTGCTCCCTTTGATACATTATTTATCAACTCTGAGCGCAAAATTACTTTCACTTAAAGTACACAAAATATTTGCTCCTTCACAAACACTTCCCAGGCTGAAGCAGCATTCTGTTTTTGAAGTATGAATCCACCACACTCAAACATATTCTCCCTCAGGTTTGTACGCACACATATATTACGTAAAGTCATGTAGTCAAACTCCCAGTACATCTGATACGTGATTTGGGCACGACATGCCCAATTCAATCAGATCAGCCTATGTAGGCCATATTTTTACTGAAAGCAAGACACTTTCTAAACACCATAATATTTTGTGCAACTTTTGTGGTCTTCTTGTTGTTTTCTATTGAAGTCGTTCTACAAAATGTTATGTCTGCTTGTTAGAAAGTAAAAAGGAGAAACTAGTTTTGTTCCTTCTCTTATTAAGTGGCATTCCTGTTTGAAATATGAATAACTGTTTAGAGGGATGGCATTTTTAACCTATACAATAGAAATCAACAAACTGTAAAGCTATGCTCTCACTAACTTCTTTCTTGAGATTCTTCCTGAAGGAGGTCAGCTTTCTCCTTTGGACCTGTAATAATTAAGCAAACACCCCTAGAAAAAAAGGCACAGGCACTTTTTGGGATCATTTTTCTCAGAAATTCTCAGCGGACATAACAATCTGCATATCCAGGATAATGGAGTTTCAAACCCACAACATTATCAGCGACTGTCACATTCTGTTTTCCAGCAGAATAGTTTTTCAGAGGGCTGAAACATGAAATAGAAACAAATAGAAGGAAGATTCAGAGGAAAATGAACCAAACCCAAAAGGGATATAAAAACCTATGAACCTTAAGTAATTTCTCTACTTTCTCAACTTCATCCCAAACTGTTTATCTCCCACAGAAAAAGGAAAGTATTCTATAATAAAAACCCTGTTCAGAATTTGCTATTGAAGAGAAACTTGTGAGCAAATGTCACAATCAGCCATTATCAGTATCTCAAAACCCATCCTAAATTATTTTCAAATGCATGAAGTAGCCCAAAATTAAAACTGGAGTCATCATTTTTAGCTGGCTGTAATAAAAGTTACCAGCAAAAGTTCAGCTAATTGACATTCAAATTTTTCTCTTCTTACTCATCTATGCTGTAATGCATGAATCATCTGTGCATTTGTTGTTTTGGTGGTGGTTTTTTTTAGTTAATTACTTGGTTTTAAAATGTTACAGAGGTACATGGATATACAATAATAGAAAGGGCAATGGCTTTTGTGATACTGATGCAGTAAACTACCACATGTATCAAAATGTTTTATTAATTTAAAAGATTACCGTTAACATAAGGAAGATGAATGCAGTTATTCCTAGAATGAGGATTTCTTTATTCCCTTTGCTTTCTGCATGCAACTTGCGATAATACGGTCCTATGAGATAAGTCTTTATAACAAGACATATAAGAAATACAGCAGCCAGAGAAAAGAGAATTTGGCCAATCAGTATCAGTATTCTCAGTATTTCCTTGAAAATGCTGGAAGAGAAGAACAAACAAAACATTTCTTTCAAGTGCTCTCATGCCTCCCAACCAGTTCCCCTTAAGTGAAAAGGCCTAATTCCACAGATGTTCAAAACTGAGTAAGATATTTAGACACATTAATAAACAAGATTAATACTAAACCTGTTGTGTGCCCAGCAATCTCTTTTACAGCCTAGAATTTACTTCCATGTTGACTCAAAAAGATTTTTGTTGACTGATCTTCAAGGTAAGCCACCAGGCTCAATAACCCTATCTCATGGTCTTTGACAAAAACATGTCTTGAGGGAATAAAGTAACTGAAGAAATTAACTTATTTTCACTTTTCACTACAAAATTTAAGTACTGGACAGGACTAAGGCAGCTAGAGCAGAAAGAATATTCTCATACAACATGACAAGTACAAATAGTAGAGAGAACTCACAGAACGGAGAGCATATTTTTCACAGAACTGACATTAACTGTAGCGCTCTCATATTCCTATTTGCAATCTACATACTAATTGGAAGGTGGCGAGGGGAAGATACATATGACAATTTTTTTTACCTGGAATATGTGCTCACTCCTGCTTGAATAAGTGTAGGCATGACAGCTATAAATAAACCAAGCTGCACATCCTGCATCACCAACATGCCAAGTAGTACGCTACTGTAGTCAATATCCCCTGTACACCAACAAAGCAGTCATGGAAACATTAATCAGAATCTATGAACACTTGCAGTGGTCAGTAATCTAGAAATGTCTTAATCAAATGGAGGCCAAGTATAGTTATCAATGGAATGAGGTTATTCAAAGCATTCTGGTGGTGGTTATTTTTATTCCGACACAAGTAAATTAAAAAAAAAAAATTCATATGTAACTTCTGTATTTTTATTGTGTAACAGACTTTGCTTAGCAGTTAAGCACTAGTTATGCATTTACTGGAACTCCTTTACTGAAAACATACAGTTTTTAAAATAACTGACACATGTAAGAGCCAGCATGTGTAAAATACACACTTTGAATTTAGGCATTAGAATATGAATATTCCAGGGGTGGGAAGAACTTTAATGCAGCACGTGTGAGGAAGGTTTAAATGGAAGCAAGCAGTATGGCAAAACTTTTGAAAGGAAACATTTAGAAGTCTTTGAGAAGCTAGCAATGCAGCACTTGAAGGTACCTATTTGAAGAGCTGGTAGCTATGAAAGACTACCTGAGCTGGTCTCAGTTTGCTGGATAGGGATGTGAATTATGTAAGTTAGTCTTTCTGCCCTGATGACAGACTGGTAGTAATGGTCTAACCTGGAAACCTCTCAAAAAGCACAAGGATTCCAGACCCTCAGTAAAGTCAATTCTTAACATGGAGAGTACCGATTCAGCTATGCTGTCTTTGGAGAAAGAGAACTGGCTAGTAAATAGCAGGCAGACCTCATGACAAGAATATGCACAACACTGGCCAGTGTTAAAGGAGGATGTTTGCTTGTAAACCAGACCTAATAGTGGTTTTTGTTTTGGTTTGCTTTTTTAACTAGCTTTTCTTATAATATTACAAGGTCAACTTCTTTCAAATTTTATTGTAGATACTGCAGTAGTCCATATTTAAAATCATACTTACCTTCTTTATCTCCTCGAACACTACCTGCAAGGAATCTTGACACCAATGGCGTGCTTGATAAAGATAAACAGGTGGAAATGAAGACACTTTGTGTTGGTCTAATTTGGAGCAAGTGTCCCCATAGTAAACCAAAGGCAATCATCAGAACCGTCATGTAACAGGGTCCTTGCAAAGATATTTTCCATACCTTGGAAAGAAAACAAGTTCTTATGATAAAGTCTGATGACACTTTTCTCACTAATAAGTTACAATGTCTTTCGGCACAAATAAGCAGTTAAAGATGCATCATTTGGGGCTGCAGTGCTGGGCCACAGAAATAATGTGCTGTCATCCTATACATACTAAAAACTCTGAAGTTATTATGCCTAGTAGATAATATTCTATGCCAGAAGGCTCATTACCAGGAATTTGGTAAGCTTCCCAGAGCTCACAGAAATTAAGGGCCAAAGGTCCAGCATGGGTTGAACTATATTAAAATCATCAAATGGAAGACCTGTTACTCGATGTGATGCCAGGGTAGGAAAAATGGGAGTGGCAAAGGCCATCATTAATACCAGCAGCCCACTCCACACTAGTATGCACACAAGTCTGATGTAACAATTTACATACTACAGTTTAGGAATTATTGAGTTACTGATTTTTAGCTTTGACTTTACAACAGATTAAGCTGAATGGTCATGAATTTTAACACATTTCTGTTAAAGCTTTTGTAGTCTCATGAACTCACAACCATCAGTTTAGGAACAAAATCACACACTGCAACTCTTTTCATACGTACAATCCTTACATACTTTGCAGACATATTTTCCACTATTAAAAAGTCTAGCTTGTTTATGAGATAGCTTTTTTTTTTATAAATTAAGACCAAAAGAAACTTGCACCTTTTTGCTAAATCCCAATGGCCACATCATGTAATATTCCAGGTTGTGCTGACATATTTGCAGAATCAGTTTATTAGCCAGTACAGCATGTATCATCAATTCAGTATGTTGTACTTAAGCTGATTTTTTTTTTTATATACAGGACTGGCAAACATCACTGTGCAGCAACTGCATGTTACTGCATGTTAAAATAAAGCGGAGATGGACTGCCAGAAATTGTATGAGATTTTTCTAGTAATCAAACTGTTTTACTAAAACGAAGAGGAAGAGCAAAGTTGTTGGGGTTTTTTTTAGGACACCAAATAAATAATGGATTCTGTTCTTTCCAAAGAGTTAGAGAAGAAGCAAGTGTCAGATTTGTCTTATCAAAAATGTACAAAGTTACACCAGCATATCATAGGGACAATATAAAAATCTGAAATAGAACTGATAAATTGAATATGAGCAATTAAATCCTGTAATGTAGAGGTGTTATACAGAAATACCTTTCTTAATCTTTCAGGAGAAAATTCCAGACCAACTAGAAAGAGAGTGAAGAATACACCAAACTCTCCTAACGTCTCCACCTGCACAATAGACTTAAAAAAAAAAAAAAAATCAAAATCAGTGCACAGCCATCTACTTATAATACAGATTCTAAGTCCATTTACAAAACAAATTGTTTGTCATTATGTTTCCATAGGTAGTTCACTTGCTCATCATATGACATCAGAAGTTCCCTCAGCATCTTTTGGGTTCAAAGATTTTTCCCATCACGTGGCTGCTACTAGATAATTTGGTCAGATAGTGCTGGTCACCCAAAATGTACATGTGCATTGATCTAGGTAAGTTTGCTTGCTTGTTGAAAATAAATAGGTTACATTTTATGCATATGCTATTAAACCCCCAAGGCTTGCATTCCAGAAGTTACTTCTGGCTAGTTATTTTATTGGCCTATTGGTATAATCATTCTGCTAGACTGTAGTTGCTGTTCTGCTCGCCATCCTATAGACTCCATGCATCCGTCTCAGACCAGTACACCTACCAGCCTTTCCACTTCAGAGAGAAGGGTGCAACAGCAAGAAAAGTGGTTGTCTTCCTTGTCACAACAGAAAAACCTGACATCTCTTTTTTAAGTATTTACAGTCCAGAGCAGAAGACAACAGGTTCTATCATCAATCATAGAGAAGTGGAGATGGAAACTATCTTCCCTGCCAGATTAGAATCTGCCTGCCTCCTTATTTCCTCCAACATTCAACTTTTTAATGAAATACAGAAGAGACAAAAGGAGCACACACAAGAGACCCAGGCAACATGAACATTATCCAGATGAGTAACGTTTACTCGCAGCTCCACAAGAAACAGGCAGCTCACTAAGAAACTGTCCTAAAGAAACCTCCTTCATCTCTGTTCTGACCACATCACCTTCTTCAGTATAAGTCTCTGGAAACTCATTGTTGAATCTCCTTCTAGTATCAGGCTTACAAACTTGTTCCTCAGTCCAAGTGATCAAGTTTTCCAGACTTTCTCAACCCAGAACTTACGTACGACACAAAGGTTATTATTTAATCTCAATTTTAGAATACAAAATTTTAAAAGTGTACTATTTGTAGCCTTCTCTTCCAATAAGAGATTGACAAGATCCTACAATTTCTACTCATCTCTACTTCCTTTTGAGCCCAACAGTTATTTTCAACAAGATTCCACATAAGAGCAGAGGTTGCAAAGACAGTTAATTCTAAGCAGTTACATGGACACCAATGTAAGACACATGTAACTTAACGAACATTACCACGCAACCTTAACATGTGCTCTGTTTTGCCTGCTGGCTAAACAATCTGTTAATGCACACCAGACCGCTAATCAAAACATCTGCAATGTCTAGCCAGCCACAGCCCACGGTTTCACATGAGCTAGTAATCAGGGCACACGTGATGGAGCTAAAAAGGTTCAAGAGGCTTCAGGAATGTGGGCAGGGGACTGCAAAAGAACCAGGGTGAGTAGGATGGATGAAAGAGCTACAGAGATGCAAAGTAACTCTCTAGGAAACCAAGCTATGCTACTCAGGAAACGACTTGTTTTAAACACTTCCTCCACTGCCAACACTGACTTTTTGCAAGTTTCTGAATATTTGACAGCATTTAAATAATTTGGCTCTCAAACATAATGTTTCATGATTAAAAACAAAAAGAAAACAAACAAACAAAAAGCCACAACAAACAACCTTCAGCTTCCACTTTCAACAATTGTTTATGTCATGACTACATAGGAGAAAAAAAATGAAAACAAAGCAATTCAAAGACATACAATTTCAAGGCCTCATTTTGCAGAGGTCCAGGTTTGGGGACTTTTTTTTTTTTTTTAATACTTTTGAGGTCAGCAATACTATATTCTTTTAAAACTACTTTTAAAGATTTCAACAAATGAAATCATTCAAGAAGCAACATGCACACTTACCTTGATACTATTTAGTCCTGATGGTCCTAGTAGTACTCCACAGATTATATACCCAAACATGGTTGGCAATCCTATTGTTGTGCACAGCCAGCCACATGGCAAAGACAACATTCCTATTGTCACAATATCCTAAATATATTAAGATTTACAAATGCATTAATATAAAGAACACACAAATTTGTGATGGAGTTAAAGACTATTATCTGTCAAAAGATAAAAACAGCACTGTAAAATTAAACGTAGAATACTGTCTGTGAAAAGAAAACACAAGTTCAGTAAACTAACCTGAACCCTTTGTTGTAGGTGCACTACACAAGCAGTGTAGTAAGCACTGCAGTTTTGCAGATGAAGTATGCACCTTAACCAGTTGGTAGCTCTGGGGACTTATGATCAATTTATTAAATATTTTAAATGCATTATAGGAAGTAGACAGTTTCCTGGGGAAAGTGAGGGGAACGACACTTCGCATTATAACACAGTGGTGAAACAGATCCGTTTTGGTTTTATTAAAAAAAAAAATCCCAATCCAGTTATTCTTCATGAAGCACAAATACAAGTAAAAACATGTCTATATATTTTCCAGCATCCCTTTTTTCATCACAAGACATAAACAGATCAATTCTCTCTAGGAACAACATGCAAGTGGCCTATCAGGCACAGCAGTAGCTTACTTTAACACTGAGAGAAGGGATGCTGCTCCAAAGGAGCAACAAGTCAAATCAAATAGAACAGAGAGGATTCATGCAGCATCACGATCCGTCCTGTGAAAACTATACTAGGAGTAGGGAACACATTGGCTGGATCACCAGTACATGAGGGAATCATGAACGCTAGGGTAACTTTAGAGGGACGAATGCTGAAACTATATTCAATCCAATCAAGCAGTCTAGGCATACAGTCTAGGCATACATCTCACCAAAACGAACGACAAGAATGTCTCTACAATGACTACCTTTATGAAATGATGATCAGCACGAGGAATGGTTGAATCTCTGGGTTTGGTAAGAATATACTGATTGTTCTGGGAATCAATAAGCATACTAAGGCCTAAGTCATCCTCTACTTCTCTTTTTGAAGCATTTCTTTTGGAGTTGGCTTCATCTTCTTCCACCCTTAAAACTGCTTCAAAGTTAACACCTTTTACCTGTAGGAAAAAGAAAGTAAATAAAAAAAAAGGGGGGGGTGTCAATGAAGCATACAGTAAAAAGGGAAAGACTATTTGCTGAGCTTGAAGGTACTCCAGAGTTTGTCGACGCTGACTAAATATACTGCAGTTTCTTCTGAGAGAAGTCTTTCAGTCTCTTTATCAAAACTTGATGTCCATAACTGAAAAGTCTAAAATTTCCTCTACATTTTAAAAGTGAGGGTTTTTCCAGACGTCTTTAGCCAAGTTGTCCAACCAGAAAAATACAGAGACAAGGTTTCAAAACTGTACAATTCCAATTCAGTATTTTCAATTGCATCTAATTGGAAATATTTTTTTTTTAAAAAGCTTTATCAAACTTAGAACACAAAAGGTTGGATTGAAATGTAACAGTTTATTCCCTTGAACAAAAGCAATTAGAGATTACAAAGTGATATTCAGTTTACAAAAACCTGAAATAATTACTGCATTCCAAGTCAGGAAAACGTCACTGTCCTGTAAATTTGAAGGAGAGAGGATAAGAACTGTTTCTACCTAGCTGTGTCTTCAGTGCCTCTAATTACAAAGTGGAAGACACTAGGATGATTTCATTATTCACTGTATTTTAAATAATGTAGATTTTAACAATATTCAAAAACAGTTAAGGTTGTGACTTCTTTTAGACTCCAGTAGACACAGTAGGCTGTTGTCATTCTGATGACTTACTACAAAACATTCAGCTTTTCTGGATTGCCATATTTTGCCCAAACAATTCCCCAATATAATGAAGAAATGTATTCACAGAAGTCATCTATAAAACAGACTCCTATTTTTCTTTGCTGATTCCCCATCACATTTCCCCAAACTGTTCAGATAAATATTGTTTTCAATATTTAACATTTAACCTGCAATCTTTATACACTTCTTCCACTCCTTACATTTGTTTGTGTACATAATTAAATAAAAACTTTTATTGTGGAATGACTTCTTCCCCTGTATTTGTACATCATGCAATATGATGAGCCCCTAAGGAATTCTAAGTCACTAAGAATCAGACGGAGGGGAAAAAAAGGAATTTGAAATAAATTATAAAGTTTGCAGAATTATTTAGAAGTATAAAATAGCTGCCTCAAACACCAGCATTTTTAGCTGTTGGAGTAAGAGGCTGATGACCATTTTCTTTTCACACATTATGAAAGTTGTCTTTTCACACTTTTTTTGCCCCAAACCTGTCTTTTTATATATATTTTGCCTTTACTTCCTTAAGCTCCCCACTTACCCGGCTATTTTGCATTCCATAATGAGGTGTCCATTGCCAAGTCTAAGAGACCAAACCATGTTTTCATGTTTTCAGCTGAAGGGAGAAAGCAGGAACTGCTGCACGCCACGTACATGCAAACGATTCTCACAGTATGGGAGCAAAGAAGAGAGGCTTCCCTACAGTCAGCAAACATGAAGAACTGTTTCCAATCAGAATACACAATAAGTGCCCAATCCTACAGTTTTTATGTCGTCTTTGCTCCTGACCCCCTCTTCCACACCCTCATTGCTACTCCAGGTATATCAAAACAGGGTTTTTTCTGTGTATTATAGATAAAAATCATACATTGTGTGGATATTATGGTACATTTTTCCTTTTGCAAAAGAAAAGGGAACTGACAAAAGACAGCCTGTGCTAGAAGAGCAAGAGTGGATGGCACAGGTTCAGACAAGCTTTTAAATAATAATAAATTTGAGAACATGAGAGAAAACAGTTATTTTCAGGATTTTATTTCCTAAAACAGCAATTCCTGAAAGCAGGTTTTACGTAACAGAACAGTGCACAAATGCTCGTCTTGCATTAAGTGGTTTAGCTCAGATTCTTCCTCTCCCATTTTTACCTACTACACTTCTCTATTTGATTATATCTTAATAGAAGCTGTTGTATCTTTATCAAATTACTGATGGATTCATTCATTCAGAATACTGATTCTATTGGACCTTCTTTGTTCCAATGTTCCAGTGTTCTAGCTTAAGAAAAAAACCACACTAGATGTCTCTTGCAAAGATGGAGATGTCAACAGTCCTCCAGGTTGCACTGCATAATTTCTTTTCTTTCATGAATAGAGATACAAGCAGAAAATCAAGGAGATACACTGGCGAAAAAAGGATGCGTTGGCATTTTGCCAGCAGGTGTAGCAGCAGAAACCTCATTCCTGGGCTCTCTAAAACGTGCCGTTATGCCCCAGTGGAACAGAAGAGGGCACTCCAGTTAGCTCATCCCTTCCAGCTCTTGGTCCTGCTAGGTAGGATTCCCCCTAGGTACAATTGCTGGAGTCTGGTGTACACAAAATAAAAAGTTGCTTTCACTTTCGCTCAACACAAGTACAGTTACAAAGAATAGTGTGGCCTTCTACTACAGAGCAACTGTTTTTCCTCTTCAGCAGAATTCAAGAGCTATGCTCACCTCGCAAGTCAACCTGCAAATCAACAAAAACTTTTCAAGAGCAAAAGGCAAATAAAATTGCAACCCATGTTTATGCAAACAGGACCAATTTAGAGAGTCAGTCTCTGAGGACGGCACAACGGGACGCTAGAATAAGCTGATGTACTCCCAGCTCCAAATACACACGGCCTCACCTGAGGGATACTGTCCATCACGCAAGGCAGAAACAACAAGCAATGCAAACAGGCCAAGGTACAAAAAGCAGAGGAAGTCAGAAGTGGAAAAAAGCAACACCACAAACACATTTCAGTTACTTACCTTGAACAATATATCTTTTTCCCAGACTCTGAAAACCAACTGCAATGGTTCTTGTTCTCCCATAACTTTCTCAATAAAGTGAAAGAGAAAAAAGTGGAGACTACACTTAACTTGGTAACTCCATATCCTGCAAAGTCTAAATATCACAGTCCCCACCACCAGCACCGAGATGTCATAACTCGCACGGGCTGTATCAGTGAGATGGACTACACTTGTCACTGTCAAAGTGGCAGTTGCAAGGAGAACTTTCAGATCTGAAAAAACCACAGAAGTCACTAGCAAAAACAGGTAAGTAGTATTCCTGTTTACTGTTGAAAGGGAAGCAAAATTAAATCTAGAGCCACAAGTTTTGGGGTTTTTGGGATTGTTTTTTTTTATTATTTTTAGAATGGTCACTAAAATCCTAACAACTATTTAACACAAGGGAAACACCCCTACAATACAAATACCAAACTAAAGACACTAATGAAAAGACTGAGCCTAAAACTTCACTTACAGATTTGTTGTCATCAAAGGCATGCTCTTCTATTTCCTCTTCCAATCTATCAGCTGCTTTCCTGACATCTTCTAGAATTTCATCAAGCATGGACAGGCTTTTGTTTTGATGCTGCATGTTCTTAAGGGCTTCAACCTGATGTTTTTCTGCTGCTAAGAGTTCGACGTATTCCATTTCTTCCTGTTGAATTTTACAACACACAGATAAAAGTGCTGGCCAGGCCTTTGAGTAGGAAAACACTTGACATAAATGTACACTGCTTTTGACACAAAACACCTTATGAGTGGAATTGCAAAAACAATATAGACTTTTTAATGTTATTTGAAGATAGCTTTCTCTTGTGCCAATTTTGATTGGGGAAGTAGATATGAAAACCACCAAACAAAATACCCACCAATCGCCTTTTCTAATCCATTAAACAGTAGAGCTGCCCCAAAGTTATGATCCAGAAAATACAAGAAAGGAATTACTTTGAGGAACTCTAGGAAACATTTCAGAGCCAAGTAAAGTTTAGGGCTCAGTGCATTAGCAGGGAAGCATATTAACCTTGAAACATAGCTTTACTAGCTACAACAAACAAACTGGAAGGAAAACACAATGAATCTTAATTTTATAAGCCATTTTATAAACATGGGAAAAGGTCTGTTTATGGTTTTCAAAAATTACAATAACTGTGGAAACAGCTACAAAAAAAAACCCAAAAGCAGTTGGGACGAGCAGTCAAGCATTCTAGCTGAGGTTCCTGTTTATGTTTCCCAAGGAGCATTTTTCTTATCAGAAGTAAAATTCTTGACTTTGTCAATCTTTTCAGTTTGGGCCTCTTATGAGCTTGCACTAATGGCTTCTGAAATCCATTTCTAGGCTTCAGAAGTAAGAAGAGAAAAAATGCTCACGTGGTTTGATATGATGCAGAAATATTTCAGTAGCTTCCCTAATGAAGTTTTGTTTTGTTTCTCTCTGGCTGTTTCAGGTTCAAAAAAAGAGAATTAAAACAGTTTCATTCGCTGATGAAGACTAGACTTAACACTGCCCCTTCTACATGGTAACCAAGACAATGACCAACCATAATACTTTGTGTATTGACAGAGTATAATTTGAGGTTTTTTGGAAAAAAAGGTAAGATACTTCACTTTGCATGCCTACATCCTCTTAAAGATGCACTGGTTGAGATAGAGAACAACTATGAATGAGGAAGCATGCACAATGGCGGGCTGCTTCCTTTCAGTTAGATTCAGGATGTTGAGAATATTTAGAGGAGGGAGACCCTACATCTGTTCTTTAAGAGAGACAATATTATTACCAAGGGAAAACACAGACCAGGAAAAAAATCCAAGCAATCTCTAGGTCAGACTGAATTCCCAGAAAACACAAGTTTCTGTCTCCTTTTTAGATGCCCTGCCATACCCAGTTAGAAATCAGACAGAGCATAGGTCTCCCTTAGGTTGTTCTGTTTTATCTGCCTACCCCACGCAGGTATCTTAGATAACCTGGGCATCTAAAATGATACTAAACTCCTACGTTTAAATAACTGGAGTGCCCCCTGCCCCACACATTTGCAAATGGACATTTTTCCCCTTGAAACCTGAAAGAACATGCATAGAATTTAATCAATGCCCCAACGCCAAGACAAGAGTACGTTCAGTACAGCCTGTAACTGTAGCTTAACCCTTTTAAAATCCTGACAGCCAGATGAATACTTCTGTTTGTGATGAAACCACAGAATTTCTGGCTCTTGTCTGTTGGTGTTTAGAATCACCATAGTTACACCAGCATGATGAAAATTACCCAGATCTCAAAATAACTGGAGTTGGGAAAAATGTAACTATTAATGTGCTTGGCCCAATGTCAACTGCTTTACTTCTTATGCAACAACACATAAGCAAGAGACACAGTCACTCTCATACAGCCCCAAGCAAAAATATTTCCTATCTGTTGTTCTCTGCTAGCAGACATTGCTGGAGAGATGTATAAAACATAAACCATATGAGCTGCAGAGTCTTTCCTCAGACAGCAACAACTTGGAACATGAGATGGAATTGATAAGTGTTAGATTCTTTCCCCTGAAAAATGGAACAGGTTTTGGGCGGAGGGAGTTGATCAGTCCTTTCTGTCAACAGAGACAAACTGGCTGAACAGAGTTAGAGATAAGCTTCAGAAAAATAAATAAGGCTCTAATTTGCAAGAAGTTAACTTTCTCTGAATAGGAAGGTAGAAGAGCTTTGAAAGAACCGAGCTTAACTGTAAGTTCCTTTAATTAATGGAGACAAAGGTTTTTGTAGTCTCTTGTAGTGGCATCTCTGTTTTCGCCTATAGACAGGCCAGTGTCATGGCAGTAGAGTGGGACAATCACAGAGAATGGTGTCCATGAAAAGGAGAAGCTATCTCAAAGAGCCTGTTACGTGTTAAGCAGAAATGCATCACAGTACAAACACCATTCCACAACTCATGCTGGGATTGGAGACATCTGATCACAAGGTATATACCAAACAATCTTTTAAGCAAGATAATACAGATAAGGATTGTGCACTAAACAGGAGACTGTAACACGGAGAAACACATGAGCGAAATGAAGTAAGATTAAGCAAGACTTTGGGGCAATGCTGGTTAAGAACGCAGTGTTACTGTTGCTCTCTACTGTTTAAACAGGGATAGAAATTAGAAGCTGATAAAAAGTAGGTAAGATTTTGTTGCTTTTTCCTGAACCTCCACCCAGGTTCCTAGAGCAAAGGAAGGCAGAAGCTATCTTCAGTGCTTTTTCCTTCCTCCCCTCTCCCACCATGAATGATTCTGCTATACCTTTTCCCAGCAGCAGTACCAGCAAGGAACGCATCAGACTCACATATATATTCCAACAATAAAGACTTCCAAATACTTCAACTCAACAAAAATAAATAAAATGAAGGGAAGAGTCAAGCACCCTCTGCAGTCATTTGTGTTTTTCCTTCTGTCACTGTTTAAAAACTGAAAAGGAGGTCTCATGAGCACACCAAAGTAATCATCACAGTAAAATGAAACTGGAACAAAACCGGAACTGATTGGTGCCTTCTAAGTATGAACAAGTCCAAAAAAATGTATCCCATGTAATTTTCATCTTTTTGGCATGCATTTTCCCACTATCCTTTGTTTCACTTTATGTAACGATTGCAAGGTTAGAACAACAAATGTTCTGTTTAAATAATCATGTGCAAGAAGGAAGGGCATAAAAGATTGCTCAACCAAGTAAATATCTTGATATGATAATACAAAAAAAAAAAGCCTACACAATCCACCTCTGCAGAAGTAAAGTTTTGACAGGACACACATCTAAAACACATCATTATATACACAGGCCTCCTTTTATGAGAAAAAGGAGGAAGCACCATTCTCAGGTTCAAGGATAGATTACTTCAGTATTTTACACTAACATTGCCAAGAATTAGGTAAATGAGAAAGAAGATGCTGGACAGCTTCACTGCTGCTATTTTAAGAGCTCTGGGGAAAAGAAGGTTAAAAATCAAGTAATTTTCATGACCGCTGCTACCATTCCTATGCAGCAGAGGCTGACACTACCATTAATCACCAATATCAAAGTCATAGATCCTAGATCCAAGCTACTCCCTATCCAAATCTGCCATAATTTGGTCTGTTTTCACTGCACAGACACTCCAGTCCTCCAAGCCTGCATCCTAACTCTACTTCCACCAGCCTTTCTTGCCACAATTCACTGCACACCTTTCTTGCACACAGTCTCTTGCCATTTTCACCAGTTAAGAACTGCACATCTCTCACAAAAATGCCCTGCAGAGATTCTCCGAGCTCAGATGCTATATCCCAATTCCATATTTTTTTAACTTCTCTTGCTCCCTTGCACAAGGGCATCCTCTTCTTTTAGGAGACAGAAAACAAAGAAAATTCTTAATATATTCCTCCAGTGGTTGAGGGGTAGAGCAAGGAAAAAGAGCAATTTAAATACCAATCCAATTCAACAATGTTTTCTCTCAATAGAAGACTTTCAGGTACGCAGTCTGAGCACTAACAAGTCCAGTAGGCAGTGGCAGATTGTACACACCCTAACAGGTCTGCACTGACATGGGAACTCAAACTTTGCATGAAGTACTTGTGCTCATCTGTTACTCATCTGTGCTTTTCTTGGTAAAGTTATCTCAGATTTCTCTTTCTTGGAAGTACTGTCTTTCAAACCTGCACTTCTTAGGCTAGGAGTACTATACTGAGATAAAAAAATATAGTAATCTCATATTTTGCATGTCCATTTTACCCACATCTATACAAATATGGAAATAAAAGGCAAGAAGTCATTCTGTTTAAATTGTAGATTTTGGTTGAGCAATTCCCATTTGAAGTGGAAAAAACAGTATTTTGCCAATTTACTGCATTATTTCAATTCTGATAATCCCACTGACTTATCTAGTGCAACTGTGCTATATGCACTGACTCACTTATTGTATTCCTTTCCCTTTAGCGTAATATTTGCTGTTGGTCTTGTGATTATGCTTAGCTTTGTTTTGAAATAAGAACTATTGACTGCTAGTAAGTTTTAAGCTCTACACCAGAATCACTTCTAATTTTATTAATGAGAATACTTAATTCAAAATCCATTTTAAACAGTAAAACACTGCGAGTTTCATGTAGATCCATTTTTTATTAAAACAGATTGAAACCATGCCATAATAAAATTAAAATCACAATATTAATACTCTAGTAATAAATGTGGAGAACTAACCTTAATTGCAGCTTCTCTCAAGGCTTCCAGTCTCTGTCTACTGCTTTCTTTCATATTTACAACATCTTTGTAATCACCCTGTAGAGCTCTCTGGAGGCCATGGATTGCTTGAAAGACTGAGTTTTCACTTTCATTTAGCTCCTTTTGGAAAATTTCAAAGGTATGCACCTGAAAAAGTTTCTCTTCATCTGACAGTCCTGCATCCTTTTCAACCGCTCTTATAGCATTTTTCAGTTTGTTGAGAACAACATTCTTTTGGCGAAGAAGACCAGATAGTTTTCTGCAGCTATCCAACACCCACTGTTTTCTTTGAGTGATAACAGCTCCTTTCCCACGGTGCAGCTTTATTGCATGCTTTACTACATCTTCATGTTCTGCAGGATTTGCTAACTGGCCACAAGGCAGTGAAACCAATGTCCATAGGGAAATAAATCCAGTCGCCTTCATTCTTCACTTCTTATTGCTGTTGGAAGAAACTGATAATCCACAACTGCTCAAAGCTTTCTGCTACATGGTTTCTGCATCTCCAGTACACATACCATGCTGCAAGATAGTACCAGTTATCAAAATGATAATGTCGGGCCATTAGGTCAAACAAATGTAGAAGACAAACCTAAGACGCCATCCGACACTACAATCTTTAACAGAATGTATATGGTCTCCTTCAGTTAACAGTTATAAAAACCAAGAAACAGCCCAAGGTTATTGACAGATTTTTGTTTTTCCCTTGACTATTTTCTATAGATCACCTTGTTTTCAAAACATTCAGTGGAAAGCTTAGTCATATCACATGGCAGTCATCTGTGCTTCTTCTCAGATGAGAGAAAAGCCGTTAAAAATATTAAGCTGTGATGCCATTGGCTGTACTTCAACCTAGCACCAGAACTCATTCTTATCTATCAGAAAACCTCTTGTATTTTTTCAAACCTATCCTAAAAAAAAGTATCATAATCATTTGTTACTTACACAGCCTCAGAAGCATCAACACACTCAGCTATACAAAACGTAATTAAAAAAGCTTAACTGAAATGGATTTACATTATAAATCACACTTGTGAAGGAAACATTTCTACAATAAAAGAAATAGCAGCAAAAGTTCCTGGACTTCTGCGCAGTACTAGTTTGGATCAAAGACCTTCACCTGAAAGGCTGCACAGCCTTGAGGCATTTTACTTCAAAGCTAATTATTGATCCTCATGATTTTAAAGTAAGAATTGTAAGAACACTAAAAGTAAAATCAATTCATTCATAAGTTCATTTCCCAGAAGCTACTTGAGGATCTGTATTTAAATTGCTATATTTGCTTTTAACAGCATGCAGGATAGAATTTCAAAACCAAGAACCAATTTCCTTCCCCCAGGTCCTACAGGAAAATACTGACCTTATTGTAAAATAACAAAGTAACATTTTCTTTAAAAAACAAACACAAAAACCCACAAAAAAACCCCACACACACCACAAAGCTATACATAACAATGTATAGATGTATGTACAAACACACATTCATTGCTGAAGCATAGCATTCTAAAAACACACAACACATGCTACATGTTAGTAGATCATCAATAGCGCAGGTAATTGCCCAAAACTTTAGCTGCCATCTTGATCTCTGGGCCAACAGCCTTAATCAGGAACCAACATACAGACATGGTCATCTGGAAGCAGTCTGCCTACGAGGGAATCTGCTTTCCCCAGAATGCACTAGCAGCTGCAATCGCAAGTATCCAAGCCAGCCATCATCAATATATAGAATGGGAAAATGGCAAGCACAGCCATGCACTACCTTGGTTTTTAAAATGCCCTCCCATCTCTGTTTCAGAGAAAACCTGTCTCTGGGTTGGTTTATGTCTTTTCAAGGAACGAAATACAAGTCAAACAATTTAGCTATCAATAGTTGACTATGGGCTAGGAATTAACAACATGAAGAGCTAAAGCATTTATAATTAAGAAATGAAAGTGTAATTCAAGAAGCAAAAGCATGTCTACATCACTTTAATTTGAATAAAGTAATAAAGTAGAAATACTTCAGAGCTTCGATAAAGCTATAGGGTTTACTATTTTTGAGAGATCAGAAGAAAAAATAGCAATCCCCACCACCTGGCAAAGTTCTAGAGTGATATTTAAGGAAACACTTCCTCATGTATACAAAGTAGTACTCTTCCTGTTTAACATATTTGGGGGACAGATTTTGCTGAATATGTTACAGCCTATTCCTGCAAGAAAGAGAAGAAAACGCCTAGTGTATATTCAAACTTCCGTTTGCAGGCAGGTGAGTAAAACACTTTACTGCACGATTTAGGTGGTACGTCAAACCACGTAACTAATCTCTGAGCAGAGATTTATACTAATAAGTTTGCCCATTGTTGCACTGTGCAAACCTCCCACCGTGGTTCAGACACAGTACAGTTTTGTTCCAGTAACGGTGTTTTTTTTTTTTTACTTGGCTAACGAAAACTATTTAGAAAACCGGCACCTGGGGCGGTGCTCAAAAAGCTCTTAACGGAATAATGACCTCGCATATAAGAATTTACGGTGTGCTCAGAGTGCAAATAAAGAGGGAAAAAAAGGAAAAAAAAACACCCCTCCCTATGCACCAGTAATTATCAAATTAGAGGGAACTCCTGTCGTTTGGAGTCCTTTTTAAGCCCAGTCTGTTTTCTGATACACTGCAGCTCACCTTCCCGACCACGATACCGTGGCACCGGATTTCACCAAGCTGATATTAAACCCTGCCTCCCACGCAAGCCCTGATCCTCCCTTCCAAAAGCCTTGGGGTCCTCCCAGGACTGGCCAGTTTGCCGCCACTCACCAGCTTTCTCAGTCCAAGCTCTTTCTCAGGACCCGCAGGGCGGCCGAGGCCGGGGCGCCGGCCGCCGCCGTGCCTCCCCGGGCCCCGCCAGGCACCCACGGGAGCGCGATGGCAGCCGGAGGGCACCTCCCCGCGCCGCCGCCTCGCTCCGCGGGCCGGCTTCCGGGCGACGCCTGCCGGTACCTCTCCCTGGGTAAGGCCGGGGCGGGGCGAGAACAGAGAAAGATCAGGAGAGCGCGGGGACGACCGGCCCCTTTCCCGCCCCCTCATGGCGGTGGAGGGAGGGATGGAGGGAGGTGGTCGCCCCGCAGCCCGCCCGGCGCTCCGGCAGCGGCACTCAACTTTCCGGCCCCGCGGTAGTAGGGCCAAACCCGCCGCCGCCCGGTCCCCACCCCGCCGGCAAAACCGCCCAGCGCCCACCTCAGGGCGGTGGCTGGTCCGGCCGCCGAGGAGAAGGATACGGGAAGACACAGCGGGCCGGCCCCGGGAGCTGCTGCCTCCCTCCGCCCCGCTCACCTGAGGGAGGGACGGAGGGAGGCCAGCAGCAGCCAGGGGACCGCGGGAAGGACGGGATTGCAACGCGGCGAGCACGGTATAAGGGGGCAGCAGCGGCGGCCGATGAACGAAGGTGCCGAGGAGCCCCGACCTTGCCAACAGCCTCTCCCGCCCCCTTCACCCTGCGCCGGTTACCGAGCGCCGGTGCGGCACCTTTAAGCGCGGAGTTAGACGGGATCTGTAGTCCGAGCGCCTCCTCGCGGCGCGTTATGGGAAACGTAACCGTGGATTCTCCACCTCCGCCCCCCCATTCCCGCCGCTCTCCGGCGTGATGCACGCCGGGAGATGTAGTCGCCGCTCCCTGCCGGCGGCGGCGCAGGGAGGGCCGCGGGCGCCAGCCTCGTCCCGGCGCTCCGCCTTTGCGCCTCGTCCCTCCAGCGCGGCCGGCGATAGGCGGTGGGGGCGGGAGGGTGCGCGCCTGCGCGGGGGGCGGCGCCGGGCGGTGAAGTTGGTCAAAGCGCCGGTGATAAAATGGTAGGTTCTTGGCGCGGAGGGGAGGGAGGCAAAGAAATTTGGCGGGGGGGGGGGGGAAAGGAGGTGTGCGTGAACCCCCAGCCACCCACGCCAGCGAGCCGAGTGTCGTCTCCACGCACACACACGCGACCTGCGGTTTCCCGCCGCTCCCTTCCCTCAGCACCGGCTCCCGCTCCCCTGCCCGGAGGGGGGGACGGCGCCGGGCGGGGGGCCGGGGGCGAGCGGGCCGTGGTGGGGGACACACACGACAGACGCTGCGGAGTCGCCCTCCCGCCTCCGCCGGGGCCCGGAGCGGGGAAGGAAGGTCACCGGGGGCGGGCGGCGCCGCGGGTATTTCGAGCGCCGGCAGCCGGCGCGGCGCGTACCTTTCCCTTTTTTGGGCTTCGGGCTGGCGGGGCAGGTTGCCGGAGCCCCATGTCTCTCGCTCCCGCCGCTCCCGGCACCGGCCAGGCCCCGGCCGCCAGGCTCCCCCCCACCCCCCGCCCCGGGCGGCGGCAGGTGCAGCGGGAAAGGTGCGGTGCGGCGCCCGTTCCCCTCCCGGGGCGGCGGGGGGGCTCACACGGCGCCGCCGCGGCCTGCGCCTCGGCCGACTTCGAGCCTCTCCTTGAGGTTTGCAGTACCGGTGTAATTAGAGTTCTGAGAGGGCTCCCGCAGCCTGCCCCCAGCCTGCGCCGGTGCGAAGCGCGCCTCCTTCTTGGGGTTCCGTTAGGGAGAAGGCACGTGAGAAGCCAGACACCCCCCCCGGCCCAGTATGGAGCGTATAGGTACATAGGTACCGCTGTCTGCCTCGCAGGGCGTTAAAGGCAAGGGCACAGTAGAAACTATACTACGTGGCAGAGTACTGGATAGTCGAATGTGTTCCTTATCTCTCGTTTCTTCAAATAACTCAGTGCTTCCTTTGGAACCTAGAGAATATCCCCACAACGCCTGGCGTAAGCAGACTTGTGAGAGGTTTCAGGGACCTCTGTTCTGAACAGATCGTCACTAAGTTTGTTGCTGAAAAGAAGTTTATGTAGCTGAAGATGTTAGTGCAGAGTGACTCTCGTAGTAAGCCCTTAATGAAAATTGGGAGGGAGGTTACGCAGAGTTTGCCGTCAAAGGCTGATTGAATATTTTTTTACTAAAATATGCTGCAGTTATTTTTGCAGCTATTTTCCCATGTTTCTTCTTGTATAAAAATGAATTTTACGTGTTTCTTCCTGTATAAAAATAAACTTTACATGTTTCTTCTTATATAAAAATTGAAAAATCTTGTAGGAAAGACCGAAGTCCTTATCTTGTTTACATGATGTGTTTCTTGTCTCAGGACCATCTGTAGTCAAGATATCACCATCCATATGTGTGCAAGAGATAACAAGTAAATTGCAAGATGGTCCTATGTTTACTGCTTACTGAATCAGGATTTGGGTTTTCCCTCTGATATTTTGAGAGACCAGTAAATTTTCTGTTATACCTGATGATTTAAGCAGTGAGTGAGTAAAATTTAGACAAATTTCTTAGCTGAAGTGTTGTCCCAAAACATGTGTTAAGTATGGTTTAACAAACTTGGAAAGTATCAGAATAAAAGCCAGAGTTTGATTTAAGATATCTCCTCCTTCTTCCAATTTCACACAAGGAATAATGTTCAACTATGTCAGTAGCAAGTTTGCTCCCTATAAAATCCCTGTTCCCACCTCTTGGGTTTTCTAGAAGCTAGGGATGTTGTGTAGATATGGTTGCTGCAATTACCTGCCATTAAGAGAAACATCTTACTGATTCCTGCATACCACTACAGTAGGCAGTTTTGTTGTTTAACGTACTAATAGTATAAATATCTTTTTCAAAGTTGATGAAGTTTTAGATCATGTATACAGCTATTTCATAGTCTTGTTGTAACATTCAGCAAATCTCTGACACACCTGTTTTATCTATTTTCTTTTTGTCTTATGTATTCTGTTTGCAATGGTTTCTAACACAAAGAAAGGTGATAAATGCTTCTGCTTTTTTCAGCTGATCACTTAAAATGATTAAACTTTGCATTGTTCATTGTTGCTAGGAAAATGCTAGGAAAACTGGTGAGTTTTTCTCCATGTCTGAAGGACTTATATAGAATCTGAGAATCTACAATTTCTTATTTGTATAACCACTAGGCATATTTTTCAGAAGATAACCATATTGTTATATGATGAAACTTGTATTTACTGCTGTAACAGAACAGAAAAACTTATGCATATGTGAGCAATAAAGCAGAAATACAAATTTATTACTGCCAGAATATGTGCTGTCATTTTAATTTTCAGAAGAAAATGATGTCTTTTTTAACTGCAGAAGAACAAGGCTTTGTCTTCCAGTAATTCTGAAGTGAAAGTTGTCATCAACAAGAAAACTAAAGCCTTTTAAAGATAGGCGTTAGTAGTAGAATGCTGAAACAAACTTCTGGATTAGCTTCATTGGCTTTCCTGCTTCTTTTGCATCCCAAAGCATAAGCTTAAATCGTCACAGAAGGACAAGGTCCGCCAGTTTATGGCATTTACCCAGGCTGGTGAAAGGACTGCTATATACTGCTTAATGCAGAATGAATGGAAACTAGAAGTGGCAACAGACAACTACTTCCAGAATCCAGACTTGTACTACAAAGAATCCATGAAAAATTCCGTAGACAGGAAGAAATTAGAACAATTGTATAATCGATACAAAGGTAAGGTTTTTTGTTGTTGTTGTGGGTTTTGCTTTTTTTTTCCCCTAATTTTTTTGTTTGGGTGGTATTTCTGCTTTTCCCTCTGCCATTCTTAAGGACTTATAGGGAAAGATTGCTAGCTTCTCACTGTGTTTGCGGTAGTGAGATAAGAATGAAAAAGGTTTTAAATGCTCTTAATGTTCAGTACACAACATCTGTAGATGTTCCTGTAGAGTTTAGAGTAAATTCACAGTAGGAAATTAAACCTGTCATGAGGAAATAGTGTCAGCTGCATATGGTGGAGAGTCATGCTTATTATGCAACTTACTTGATTTATTGCCAGTGGCTGCTATTAAGTATATGTAGAATGTACTTTGTGTGGCAAAATAATACATATTCTTATACTAATATTTGGGGGACATAATTTTGTTCAAAGATAGTAGTGTTTCTATACATTAAAATAAAAAATGTTTCAGGTAACATTAAAGCTAGGAGTCAACAGTCAAATATGCAAACTCAAAAACTGGTCATGGAAACTCCACCCTTGTTTTACTCTTTGTGCTGGCATATTGGAGCAAAAGGGATGTGCCTGTTCAGAGAGGCTTGGAGGCAAAACCACCGGGAAATGCATTAAAGGCAGAGTTGTTGCTTTTCCATTCATTGTTATTTTACAGCATTGTTAAAAAGAACAGAAGAAGTAAAAGGAAAAGATAGTCATGTAAATAAAAGAATGTACGTGATCCAGGTAACAGTGCTGTCTGAAATGTGGCCATCTGACATGAATGTGTGCATTGTTCATTACATGTTCAAGCAGAGCGGGCTGGAACCATTACCAGCCCCTGCTGAGATCCATACATCTTGTGTTTTAAAAGATGAACTCTTAACAATTACTGAACTATGATTTTATGTACTTTTCTATTTGCAGTATATGGCATGCTTTGTATACACTTTATCCTGTTCTTATGATATTGTTTCCACTCTTTTTTGTTACTCTTTACGTCATGTGTCCTATTTTAAGTATAGACATTCTTCAATATTTCATTATTATGCGGTAATGAATTTTGTAGGGACAAAGAATCAGCAACACTGTAGCATTGTTGGTGGTTGGACTTGATCTTAAAGGTCTTTTCCAACCTTAATGATTCTGTGATTTCCTTTGTGAAAAAAAAATCTTAACTAGAGAATCACTTTTTTATTTGTTTTATATGTATATGTAACATATATACATAGATAAATGTTTTGCTTGCTCCTTGCATGTCAGTCTTAGAGAATGCTGGGTCAAAAATTCATAAATGCTACTAAGAAATTATTATTGATAATTTTCTATCAGTGGCAAACTGCACCACTTGGCTTTTGTGAAAAAGCCTAGTAAGTTTTATGTCCGTGTTTTGGTTAGCAGCACACCTTTGCAGTTCTAGCGCTTTAACACTTAAGTAAAGTTGTAAACTTGAACAAAACCTTCACAGGATTTGAGAGAAAACAATAAAAGTTTTGGTTAAGCACCTTTCCTTTTTTCATATGTAGCTTAAACCTGAGTCCTTGGCCTTGCAACAAGGAATTCCTTTGTCCTACAGGGCCTATAGAATATTACATACATTGCACTGTATTTGAAATCTGAGAGGTCTTTCATTTTCTGTGCTGTCTTTGTGTTAGTTTTCTTACCTGTTTATCCAGCAGCTCTGTCAAAACAATAATTTCATTTTTGTTCCTGGTTACCTGGATGATATGAAACATGAGGCTAAAACAGTCCTTGTTGAAGTCTATCAGCATTTTCCCACTGATTTCAACGCTAGTGCACTTTTTGCCTTTGGTTCTTCAGTTAGTCCCCAAATATAAAAGAAATGCATTTTACGTGTCTTAGAACTAGATGTGGCATATAGTGGAATAGATACGTTTACTTGTTATTCCTGCTCAAAGGTGCCTGATTTATACCGTGGGTGCAATTCTTTCTTTAATGGGTATAAATCTTTTGTTTGCTACATTAACTTCCTCTCTGCATTGTAGCATTTCTTCCCCTTTACTACTGGCTGGAAAAGTGGAAGAGATGTTAGCTTAACACCTAAAAAAATCCCCAACCAAAACACCAAAAAAAACCCCCCAAAAAACCCAAACAGAAGAAATTTTTCTTTAGACTTGATTTTTTTATCAACTAATTGGATAAGGACTTAAAAAATAGCATGGTTTAAAATCTTACCAGTATAAGGAATTAGTCTTAAATTTACTTCAGGGATTCTTTTCTATATAGCCCAACTTACAATACTGAAATGTCTTCCTGTCAAAAGCTGGGAAAGACACTTTTGTAGTGTTCAAACTGTCAAACTTTGAAAACTACAGGTGGTTTGGGGGTGGAGGCAGGGTTTGCTGGTTTTTTTCCCCCCTCTCCAATTATTTAAGTTTACATGCAGGGGGTTTTGTTTGTTTGTTCAGGGTTTTGAGGGCGTTTTGGTGGTGGGTTTGGGTTTTTTTGTTTGGTGGTTTTTGTTTGGTTGGTTTTTTTTGAGAAAGAATTTTGTTACAGAGTGTGGTTCTGACATTGAACAAGGTAGTAAACTTAGTACTACTGAAACATAGTATTTCCCAAATTGTATTGCTTAGCTTAGGACCCTGTTACACTAAGGTATTGCTTGAGCAATGTTTTGGTAATTTCCCTGACTTATAATTAAAAAACAAAAGTGTTTGAGTTAATTGTGGCCTTTAAACAGTTATAGCGGATTATCATATATCTCTATCAGGAGGAAAATCTGTGGGTTCACTTGGTAGGTGTGGTTTTTTTGGTTTTGGTTTTTTGGGTTTTATTTTGAAGCTTAATATATGCTAACCAGTAAATATATTGTACATTTTGATTTGTTTATGAGCCTTACGGTTTTTAGATGTAGTCAAGCATCTCCTCAGTTAATTCAGATCTTTCAGACAAAACTATTTCATTAACGTTAGCGGATGAATTCAGGAAAAAAGTTGCAAACCAATTCCTAGGGAAGTTTACAGAATATTTAATCTATTTACAGATGCTCTTCAAGGTGCTTCTAAAGGTAACTGGATTTTAAGTGAAGACATTTATGAAGCTTATGAAAAAACAAAGACCTGTGTTATACAGTATATAAAAGCTGTGCAAGTGATTGTTTGTAAATAATTACAGTTGTCCTCTTTGTATTTCTAACTGCAGACCCACAAGATGAAAATAAAATTGGCATTGATGGGATTCAACAGTTCTGTGATGATTTAAGCCTGGACCCTGCCAGTATCAGTGTTCTGGTTGTAGCATGGAAGTTCAGGGCAGCTACTCAGTGTGAATTCAGTAAAAAGGAATTTGTTGATGGCATGACGGAGTTGGGGTAAGTATCCATTTCTGCATAGTTCATAATGTAAGGCCTGAGCTCATTTCTGTTTAAAACATTTTTAATTGAATTAAGTATGAAGCATCAAAAAGCTGGTAAGGCTGGTGCCAAGCTTAACAGTTGCCTGTAGTGTCCTGTCTTCCTTAAATTGGTGCATTACTGCAAAGCTTTAACAATGATTGCAGTAAGGGTGAAGCAGAATAATTCCTACCTGTACAGCGAGAAGACAGACAGATATGCTGATCTTTTCATGTAATTCATATAAACATATGCATGGTAGTGTTAAGGTTTTGAGTTGGATTGTGTGCTGTTAAAAGCTGTAAGTCACTGGAGATGTACAAAGGAAAAAAAAGTTCAGTCAGTGTTGAAGCAGAAAAGAAATAGGAAAGCAGAAAAGAACCTTCGATTCTTTCCCTTTACCTTATCACCACCAAATGCAACTTTTTTTCATTTCACCAGTTTTACGAACCATAGTTGTCTCTTACTGCCTTGTGTACTAGGTACTTCATTTGTACAGAGTATCTATAAGAAGTTGAAATAAAAATAAGGTTGTTTACTCTGACTGTGATGTAACTGATAATTTTTTTTTTCTTCCTGGATTATGGAGCTGTTCTGGATAATAGACTTTTGTGGTTAAATCCCATTGCCTCTGTTTAGCAATAAAGTCAAGCATTTATCACCATAAAATAATAATTTGTGTATAGCTTTTCCTTGGAAGATATGCAGTATTTCTAATATATAGAGGTGTCAAAATGATTTTTTTTTTAAATGGATTGCATTAGACAGGTGGAGAATTAGTTTATTACTTGTGCTTTTTTTTTTTTTTGTAGCTAAATAATTTCATTAGATCTTAGAATGGTGCCTTATCAATACCTTTACAACAAACCAGCTTCTAGCAAATGTGATGCTTGTTTCTTGAGCAGAGGTCCTAGCAATCTGTTGTTACTGACCTCATCAATTATTGTCTTCTTTCTAAACTTTCCTTTTTAGGTAAGGGTATTCAGAAACTGTGATGAAATAACTTTTTATATCATCTGAAGTCCACTGCTTTATTTTGTCCCTTTGGGTAGAGACTGTAAGAATAATTACAATTTTCCAGCCATGGAGAGCAGTCAAGTGCTCATGCTGTTACATTAAAAGCTGTCAGTAGTATTTGATATACTGATTAAAAAGGTTTTGCTAAGCAACCTGTGGCTTCTGGCTTGGATTTTGGTTTGTAACTTCATTGTCATGTTACTCCTATGTCCTCATGACTGTCTCTGATACAGTTCCACAGAGGTCTGAGATTTTTATCTCCTTCTGCTCAACACACACTATAGTGTTCTTGGGAGCATAATCGTATCATACCTGCTTGCCACTGGTATGCTGCTTATTGAGAATTTGGAATGATTTTGTTACATACTGGAGGTGCAGTGTCTGTGGGTTTTGGCATTGAACATATGTGAAGACTTGAACGAAAAGAAATCCCCTGAGTCTTAGTTCATATAGCACCTTTAGGGTACGCATGGAAAAGTATGATATTTGTCCCTGTTGTTAACTAGATTAAGTCCCCATGAAACTGAAGTTCTCAGTTGAAGACTGTTGGCAGAATTCTTTATATTTTCTCCACCAGGTACTGCTGGAGGCCAGAAAGATACTTATTTTTATCTGTACCATGCAAGACAGTTAAAACTGCATTTGTATTTTATGGATTTTGCTGCAGTTATCCATCCTTTAATAAAATTATTCTTGAGTCTTAAATACAAACATTTAGCTACTGAGAACTTTCAAACGCAAGATGATGATAGCTGCTTCTTTGAAACCGATTTCCTTCTCTTTGAGTTTCTAGGTACAATTCAAAATACTGGTAATAGCCTATAAACCTGGAATATTGATTTGATTCTTTGGTGTGGGGGAAACCCTTTTAAAATTGCATCTTGTCAGCTCAGGTGCTTTCACTGATAATGCTCCAGTCTTGTGTTATTAAGGGATGTGTTTCTGTTTGAATCTCAGTAACTTGATTCTATCTTGGCTTACCTGTGCCAGGCTGTTAAACGGTTTGTCAGCTTTCAAGCTTGTCTTTTTCCCAGGTTTTATCCACAAGTGTTCCATAGTGGGGAGAGAATGACTGCAAGTAATAGTTGATTTTGTTGAAAAGTCCTCTAATGTTAAGGTTGACTGTAAACATAGTATGCAGCTTTTCATTTCGGTAGAGCAGGGAATAAGTAATATCTATCTAGATTAAAGCAAAAACCCACAGCTGTAAAAGGTGAAAATATAGCAGGTTTTAGTGAGGTTTATATGTTCTTTAAGAACAGAATGACATCTATTGTTTGAGCTCATAAACTCATGAAGAGACTGAGAAGAAAAGTTAAACCACTGATTCCTGTTTGGATTGTGTAACTTAATGGATGCCTATATATAATGTGCCACTTAAAATTGTTTACTAAACACATATGAGTGTGTATATTTTTAGAAATGCTATCCAGAAAGATACTTTGTTTTTATCTTAACTGCTGTTTTATTTTGCTCTGAAACTAAACCTTAAAAAATATTAAAAAGTGTAGAAAAAAAGGTAAAAGAAATCTTAAATATTTACAAATAATATAACCTCTTTTGAACAGGTGTGACACCACAGAAAAATTAAAAGCTCTATTGCCAAGACTGGAACAAGAACTAAAGGATCCAGCAAAGTTCAAAGATTTTTATCAGTTTACCTTTAACTTTGCTAAAAACCCTGGACAAAAAGGTCTAGGTAAGTAAAAAAAAAAAAAAAAAATCGAGAAAATATCTACAGACAGTGAAGTCAATTCCAAATGCTTCCAATAATACAGTTTTGTCATTGATGATTATACAGTAAATTCATTATTGATTTCTTTCACTGATGTCCTCTTTCCCATCTTTTTTCAATTAATCTCTTCTTTAATGTCCCCGTGGTACAGATAATTTAATGAGGTTTTCTGCTCATATTGACATTCTTTCTTCTCTTGTAAAAGGAAGTTCCTGCAGTTCTTAGAGACCTGTCATTTTATTTATTTTTTCTTTTAAAAGACTGAGCTAGTGAGCTCCTTGTGTTTTCCATTTTATTCAGAACAGAACTGAAATAAGATGTCCGTATCAGCTTAAAAAGAGGGAGAAAACTCTGGGCAAAAGTTACTGTTCTTCTAAGAATTTTTAGTTTTAGTTCACTGTTTTTAGTAAAGTTTAGAAAAATAATATTATGGGGTTGGTTCAAAGCTAGTGAATAAAAATAGGCATACAGTTTATAAAGTATTAAATTATTATTCTCTATAAAGTTTGAGATTTGTCCCTATCTATGCCTTGTATTGCTGGAGTAAAATAGATATGTTATTTAAATTCCAATGCTTTATTCTCTTCAAATCAAAAATATCTATAGTTTGTGAAGAATGAAAAAAATTGTAAGAAGAAATCTGATACCCTTTCAAATTTATGTCCACTTTCAAAAGACATTGTGTAAGAAGGGATTTAACTCTTTTGTGTGTAGAACAGCACTGTACCATTATCATTGTTCTCTTTGTGCAGTGGGTTTTTTTAGCCTAGCCACTTTAACTCTGTGTCTGTGTTGCTTGACAAGCATGTTAATAAGTACTCTTTCTCAAAAATTGTTGGATGAGAAGTGAGATGGAGGAGCAGAATATTGATTTAGACCTTCTCAACCAGAGGCGTCTTTTCCACACTCTTTCTTGGGAATTACTTGGAATAATCTCTCTTGTCTTTCCCAATGTCTTTTTTTCTCTTCTTTTTAAACTTTTATCCAGTTTCCATTCTTTATTTTTTGCAGCAATTTCTTTTTTCATTATATGGGTCACACTTTTATGGGTCACATGCCACCTTTCCAGACACAAAAATGGAATAGTCTTGTAGTGATTCTGTGAGGCTGGTTGGAATTCAGGTCCCTTAGCTAGTTGTTCCTTTTTTGTCTCTCTTCATTAAAAAGTCTAGTACTTTCAGATTGCGGAAAAGGTAAGTCAGATCCAGCTGAGGTTGGAATTTATGGGATACCTAAAGAAATATTGCAAATGGCTTCCTGTTTTAATTGGCTCAGTTGCAACATGGAACTCACGTACTTGGGAAATGTCTCAAAAGCTTTTCACCTAAGCCTGTACAAAGAGAGGAGGAGGGAAGGCAACCCAGCCCAGATTATGGAACTGAATGTTCTGTTTATTTGATGTGAGGAGGAAAAAGGAAACGTACTTGTTTTCCATAACTTCTGTTTATTTGGTACGGAGGCCTTTTTATTTGTAAGTCTGTCTTGTCTGTTGTATAAGACTGATACTTTTTGGCAATAGAACACCCGAGTGCCTTCTTGCACTAAGAGTTGAAGTATTAGCAGGAGAAAGAAAGAAGTGCAAAAATTAAAGTTAAGCTTAAAATAGACTGTAGAAAGAGTTGATTGGAACTGTTGCTGATTTCAGTTTCCAGGAATTTTAATAATTCTGGTAATACCTACTGTTTCTTACCTTCAAGTAGTGCTTAGTTTTTACATGGCATTATTTTGATGATGGTTTTTGTCAGATTTTTTCTGGTTTTGCTAAGATGATTCTAGATATTAAATAAATATAGGCAGATGCCACTGCTCTTATTTCAGTGGAGATAGACCATATTTCTGTCTGATGTGAACTTGGATCACTATAGGTCGAGTAGAAAAAGGGTGCTAAACAAGCGTATTGACTAATACTACATTTTTGGGTGATCAAGGCCAATGATAACTTATCAAAATAAAAATTAACACAGTATGGGTTTGGAGTTGGAATATTTTCAGGGAATGCCATTATATTCAGTGTAGCAGAGAGATGGAGGAAAAAAAATAAGTATACAGGTTGCTGTTTATATCGTACTGCTTCCTGCTCCAGTTATTCTGAGAGTTATGTTTGTTCTCTTTCAGCAAAAAAATTTCAGTCCGTTATCTTACAGGAGTGTCTGTATGAGCTGAGAGTTCTTGTTGCTTTAGCTACTTTTAATCTAGGCTTAGGTGCTTTTTTATTTTACGTCCTCTTCTCTGTATACACTATGTATTTACTCCTAGAACGAGAAACTGTCCGTCTTCCCTCCCTCTCTCCACAGCTAATGTACAGGTGTTTGTTATTTGTGTCCCAATGACTGTGTGCCCTATTGTCAAGGAGATGCGGGGAATTTATCGCATCCACATACAATGTCTGTTTCTCTCTTACTAAGTTTAGAGCCTGGGCTCAAGATGCTTTCATGAATTCAGTCCAGATAGCTAAACAGAACGTACAATTAGGTTTGTTATCAAATGAGGTGGTATAAACCTCTGCCTAGGTCATCTTAAGGTGTTGACCTCCCCTTCCTCCCCACACGCGCATTAGATGGCATGCAGTGCTACCTAAGCATGGGATGCTGCAAAGCTACTGCCCTCGCTGCTTGCTTTCTGGTGACATGCTGCCATGTGAGCTTGCCTATTCATTTCCATACATTCACATTTGAATTATGACTTCGAAGATAAGAGGTCAGTAAGTTTATGGAAAGTAGGGATGAAAGTGAATGGTTTTAATTAATGAAGTGGAAATAATCAAAGGAATTATTTCCTGACTTTCAATTACAGAGTATTTTAATGTGATTTTTCTGGGGCAGGCAGTATCCAGTGCTTCCTCTTATTACACTTAGAGCTTAAATCACCAGGTCTGGTGATAGCTGTTGCACTCGCCGTTTAGGGGAGTGATCTGTAGGCTGAAAGAATATTGCTTGATTCTCAGATATACACATGACCTATGAATACACCTGTTTGAAAACTAAGAAAATTTGACATAGTGCCAGCGACAAATGGGAAATTCTTATTCTTAGCAGATTGTTAATAAAAACTTTTTATAAAAGAAGACATAATTAAAATGGTCCTTCTGTTGGATCCTTCAGGCTAAGTGCTAATGCTTTTTTTTTTTAACAGAAATAACATGTGACACTAGATCTCACCAGAAAAATGTCTATGATAGACAAAGAAGACTCATTTATGCAATTATTTTTCATGTTTATTTTATCTTAACATATTGAAACTATAAGAAATTACTGAAATACCTCTAAGATATCCAAACACTGATGCTTTTGTTATGAGTCATGTTCATTGCTCTATCAGTATTTTAATATGTCTCTAATTACTTTTTTAAAAATATATATATTTCTGCTGTTTCAAGAAGTCGTAAGCAGCAGTTACTACTTTATTTTCTGCCACATGTCCCCTGAAGAACATCAGGAAATACAGCGATTCATGGATTCCTTCTTAATACGCCAGGTGGTCTTTCAATTTATCAGCTAAATTGAAATGGTTATATACCAGAGAAATGCTTATATAGGGTATTCCCTTATGCCAGACAGGATCAACGTCTACCAAAACTGTTCCTCACAGGTGTTTGTCTAACCAAGTGTTCAGCGGTATGCTAGCAACATATACTAACTTGCCTTTTCAGTTTCTGTAGTTACCAGCAAGATTGGAGATCTCATTTGCAGTGGTCCTCTGGCTGAAAAGTTTGGGATCTGTTGCCTTCACATAATACAACCTTAAATTTCCGATGGCATGTCTCATACATCTATGTCCGTGCTTGCTCAAACCTATTGTTAGATTTTTTTTTTTTCTTTTTCTCACATATAACTTAAATATATGTTCCTGAATTCTTCAGTTAGATACTTAACTGTGTAAAATACATGTTTCCTTAGAGGTAGTAACAACTTTTACATATTTGGCAACTATGTATGTGTCTTCCCTTAGTCTCTAGATTGAGTAAAACCTTGATAAATTTTATCTTCCAGTTCTCTGATACTGGAATTGTGTCTTCCAACTCTCTTTTCCTTTGCAATCCAATTGATCTAACTTTCTCTTGTCCTGTAGTGCCCAAACAAGCTAGATATCTTCCAGGCGCCTTAGGTATTTTGCTCCTTGTTTTACATCCCATTATTAAATTTGCTTATATTTGTAACACTGATACTGTCTGCAGTTTGTGATCTATTATATTATTTGGTTTCCGCAGAACTGCAATGCACCCAGTTGATTCTGATCTATTTCTGCCGTCAGTTATTCCCACTAGCTATATCACTTTGCACTTCTCTTTAATGAAATCTTTTTTATTTACCTCCAAGTGGTTTTCCAATTTGTCCAAGTAGGTTTGAATTCTACTCATGACCTCTACCATGCTACAGTTTCTTCAGGCTTTGTATAAGTTGCAGATTTAATAGAAGTTTTCTTTGTTGTATCGTCTGAGTTACTTAAGTGTTGGACAGTGTTAGATTCAGGACTGACCCCCATGGATGTTTACCAGAGGACCACTGAGGTTCTTCTAGAACCTCCTTTGACCTCTATGAAGTCTCAAAGGTGGCAGGTAGCAGTTTGAGGTTGCTTCAGCATACTGAGATGAGTTTCACCATGTGTAGCTTCACTTTGGGCACCACTGTTTTCAGACTGAATTTCTAGAAGTTGTTTCTGAGATTACTGTCAGGTGGAGCATATCTTGAAAAAAATCTCTGTATATCCCAAACATTTCTCCCTTGGGAGATATCGGCAGAACACATCACATCTTTTATTACACCAGCTGCCATTTGTAAGGGAAGGAGTGGGAAGGCACAGAAGCCCTTCTTAGAAGCTTTTTTGGTGATAGAAGAATTTTAGTGATACTCTACACCGTTGTCTTCACGATGCGGTGGATTTTGCTCCAGGAAAGCGGTCCGGGGGGTGTTTCCGTGCAGTGTTGTGTTTTAGCTATTTTTAGAACAGCCTGTCTTCCATTGCTTTTTAATTTCTTGTTCTTCTACTGTTCCCCTCAAAACCAATGCAATAAATTCTGCTTTTATGTAATGGTTGGGAAGAATCCTCTCCAATAAATTCAGTTACATCTATTCTGTCATGCCCCCAAAATAGGCCAGAGTTCAGTACACTGATACTCATTCCTAGAAATACGACTACCTGTTATAGGAGTCTCTTTTCCACAGTTCATGTAATGATACCAGGGAATTTTTATTTCTCTTTATATCTGCAGGACCTCTGTGTCTATAGTCTCATCCAACTGAAACGTTTCCATTTACTTTTATTAGCTTAATATTGTCAAGTAGTATCATTCAGTCTGGACACATGCTGTTTAAAGAAGTAGAAGTAGTACCAATCCCCGATAGGTGATAGTTTGTGTAAGTAGTGAGATGCAGGAGGCAAAAGGATATGGCATAAAATCCACTATGATTTCCTTTAAGCAGAAAATGGTGTTCTCATTAATGTTACTCAGGACCCAACTGTCAAGTGTCTTTCAAATATATCTGAATAGATTTGATTATTATCTGAGAAAAAGATGGACGCTTATAACTGTTAAGACTGTTGCTGTCTAACTGGTGGACAGAATTCAGGGAAAAAAGATAACAAGGCTTCCATACAGCAGTGTCGCCTCAATGGCTGCATATTGGACCTGGCAGGCATAATATTTAGACATATTAAACTTCATCTGAGTGATGTATGTATTTTGAGATAATGGTGCAGTTTATTAAGGTCCGGTTTGCCTAGAGACTTTTGCAAAGAATTATTATGCATAACTGTGATTCTGACTGTTTAATCTGTTCTCTCATGTTCTTGCTGCTATATTTAGTGTAATAATTTTTTAAGTTTTGCATGGTGTTTATCTGGAGAGTTTTATCTCACCTTCTACTCCCAAGTTTTACCTTTTTCTACTGCAGTCTGAGTGAAATTTTGCATCCTAGGTCTTGGTTGATAAGTGTACTGAAGAACAGGATTATAGATCTTATGTCATGTGTATACAGAGCAGTTCAGATTTTTAAGGACACTGTTCAAGCCTGAAATAAGGCCTTAGTTCCATTTTTCTTCTTTTTTTTTTTTTTTTTTTTTTTTTGTGAACCTGGTATTTATTGTGAATCTCTTAATGAATCTCCCTTTGAGCCCTAACAAGACGTGTTCAGGACATTCCTCATGCTCAGGAGTTTACTACAGTTTGTTTCAGCACGGTGGAGGAACTTAATGCATTCTTTCATGGTCTTCGACTTTCTACATGGAAACAAAAAGCAGATTTGGTCCTTCATCACTCCTTTGTGGTCCCTTCGCCTGCTTGCTGGCTCAAAAGGTTGTGCTTCCTTCTCTCTGCCAGTTTCCTGGGATCAAGCAAGAGATGATACATGAGGAAGGCATTCAGACTTGAATCAAGTATTACCTCAAGACCAGAAGAATGACTATCTTTGTATCCGGTATGTGGACTTCAAGGAGGTTACATCTTCTGTGAGCAGATGAGTATAATGTGCTCTTTTTAATTGAAGCAACATCAACTTTGGCTTTCATCATAGTAGTGGCAAGTTTCCTTGAAGAGACACTTAGACATTAGGGAAGGATATCTTTTCTTTTTCTTTTTTTTTTTTTTTTCCCTAGCTCATTATCAAGGTTTCCTCAATTTTCAATGAAGAATCAGATTGATCCATTTGTAGGATGTTTGTAGGAGTGAGTGGATGGAAGAAGTTGAGGGAGTTCAATAAATGAATTTCACGTTCACTTTGGAAGAGGTCTGTGAATGCTGTATTTCAGGTATTTCAATGGCCTTGGTCTGTGCCTATGGTCCTTCCTTTATTTTTGTTTACATTTTTCTTTCTGTAAATGCCAGCAATTTAAGAGAAGCTTGGTATAGAACAGGGTGCTCTGATCAAAAAGGCCAACAGTAGCAGGAAAGGTGTTCTAGTAATGCCTCATTGATTCATTTACTCATGTTTGGCTCTTATTTGGGAAATGTATATCCAGTCAACTTTAAGTCATCTGTTGTAGTTTATCTAAATTGTACATAGAGAGAATTACGGAGGCGGAAGGATTTTGAAACTGGCTACAATCAGGTTCATTAGGGTGCACTTAAATTGATGTTTAGATAGCTATCTTCTTCTAAGCCTAGCTCACATTCAGAATCAGTTTATCTGCTTTTGTGCAGTTGATGCTCAAGATAATAAACATGAAAGGTTCTACGTGGAATCAGCCTGCTTCAGCGTGGCAGATACTGAAATAGAGTTAATAAGCACAGTCAGACCCTGCCTGATTCCTTCAGAGCTCTTCTGAAATCCACGTACTGTGCTTCACCACTCTTCCCTGTCCACCACAGGGACTTAACTCTGACGCTATGCACTAAATGTCCCCTTAACGTACAGCACTGGGAAGCTCTTTGCTTATGGCTTTGCAGGGTTGAATGGATCCAACTCAACTGGATCCTGAGTTTAGCCACTTACAGTATTTGTATCATACTCTTTCTTTGTTTTTCTCCTTCTCTCTTCCTTCTGTGGGGGATCTCCTACTTGCAGATAAGGGCTATTTTGCTCTTTTGGCTATTTGGTGAAGGTTTTTTAGGTTGAATCCTGATGGTATTTTCTTGTTATTTTGCTATGTGGATTTTATTTGTTTGTAGAAGAAGAAAACATTCTGATTAGGAAAGAAACTAATTCTTGTGTCCATGTTCTTAGTAATTTGGAGGCCAAAGAAGACTCTTAAAATCATTCAGAGATGAGGAAACAAGGTATCAAGTAACTCGCTGAATCTTGCAAGTATTCATTTGATGTTTGTTGGTCAGGTAGTGTGATAGTCCAGTTGTTGAGGTAGATTGACACCAGTTTTCACTGTTCCCACATCTGCACCAGTTTCGGCACAGTGTCCAGGAATTCTGTTGAAACAAAATAATTTTGTGCAATGTAGTTTTTGTTTTAGCTTTACGGATGTATGATACTTGCCTGTGATCACAGATAACAAGAGGAAAGAGATCAAAGAATATCAACCAAATGATACTTTAGGGCAAATTATGTGACTATAAAGAAAACACCTGAAGTTCAGTCTCTTACAGAGGCTAAATATGTTTTTACGAGGCAATTGAATGATAAAATAAATTTCTGTGTCTTGCAGCTGTTCAGGTTAATTTTTGTATGCAGTGCTGGGAACAGGAGAGTTTGGCTACTCTTGTTTTCAAAACTGTAAGTTTTGGTTAAAGCATTGGGGTGAGAAAACCTCAAACAAAGGGACTCTTGGCTCTGAAATTTTCACATCCACAACTGTTTTGGTGGTGTTTGTTTCTTTTGTGGTTTGTTTGTGTTGTTTTGTCTTCTCCCCCATCCTTATTAACTGGTCTAATAAAAGTAACTTTTTCCTTCTACAAGCTTTGTTTACTTTCTTTACTAATTTGTGGGTTTGTGTCTGTAGATGGACTGCGTAAGGCTGATGCATCCCATTATTGGGGGGGGCGGGGGGGGGGAAGAAGATGCCCATGTAGTTTGAGAGAGTACTCTGAATAAAACTAATTGGTGAGCATTGATGCATATAACAAGCTGCCCCAAGTGTCTCAGAGAGATGACATACAAAGTAGCAAAACTTTACAATATTGATAAGAAGATTAAACATCAATCATGGAAGAAAAAGTCAATACTGGGACAATCAGTTAATCTCAGAAGATGAAACTAAAATAAATTATTTGTTTCCAAGCTTTAAAACTTGATAGACTCTACCATGGTAATGTACAGATCCTAGGTAATAGGCTAACAGGGATTATGAGGGCGGCAGTGGCTAATAGTGAAGCATTCTTATAAATGACTAAAAGATTTTATAATGTCACTAGGAGGCCAATGCAGTGCCTTTAGCCTTTTTTTCTTTAAAGTTATAGCAGTCATTTAGGTGAATTAGTTTTAATATTCTGAGAGCTTCAAATATGATTGCATGAACAGCTCTGTTGGTAGGGCAGTCTGACAGAGCTGGAAAGCAGTATTTATTTGGCAGAGGATGACGAGTGCTGGAGTCCCAGAGTGCTGTTTTGGCACAGCAGGTCTAAATGAAATTAATTTCATGTTCCTCATAAATCCTACTCTCCAGCCAATTCCTTGCTATCAGTTGATTTATCTTTCTGTTTTCTTACTTCCTTGATTACTTATGTGCAATGACTTCATTGCCCTTGTCCAAAATAATAGCAAAGGGATGAGGAACTTAATTTGATTTTTTTTTTAACTCATGCTTTTTAATGTAATACTGATTTTTTTTTTTTTAAACAAGATAAGCATTTGATCAAATCTTGAAAGTAGACACAGGCTGTCTAACTGATAATGTATTTCTCCTGCATTAATTGTGCTAATTTGTTATCACTTCAATCTTTCTGTTCAATCAGGGTAGAAGAGGCTGAGGTTTTTTTTAAAATATTAGAATGAGGCTTTTGTGTTTCAGAATAGATCATACTGCATGCAAAATGCTTTACTTCTGATTGTGAAAAGTTGATTGTTTAAATAATTCAAAACAGCAAAGAAATTTTAAAACATACTAAAACGTGTTTACTATAATAAACATTATTTAGCAAAATAATGTTTAAAATAAAACATTATTTTACTAACCTTTTTCTCCTTCTTGAACATTATATATATATTTTTTTTAGTAATTTTAGTTTTAATAATTTTGTAACGGTAATTGGTATCACTTTTAGGTGACTCCATTCTTAGGGTTTTACTACAGAAAGCTTTATAGAATCTGTGTGTAGGCACAACTAGACTAGATATTCTGAAAGCTGAATATCTAGATATTGAAGCTTTGTTTCAGTGTATGCAAAAAACTTTGGACTATAAAGCCATTATACTGAAGGGGCTGCATGACACAACGCTGGCTAGATATTGACACTGAAAATATCCTGGGGTGAAGGAAAAGTTGAACTGTTGTGTAATGTCCAATTTATGATGTAGTATTTTTATGAGGTTCTTTAAACGTTAACCATTTAGCAGTTTTAAGTTTTGGATATGAACATGGATGTTTGCAATGAAGTCTCTTCTAAACTGGTCCTTCCTTAGGCATTAGTTTCCAGAGATTCATGCATCTGTCTTTTCCTTTCCCTCTATAGACTAACGATGCAAGTTTTGTAATGTGGGAAGCATATTTTTATAATTGTAGTTTGACTTTATTTTGTTTGTAATGATACCTTTGTATCTATGCAGCATTGGAATAGGTATTCCTAAAACTGCCTAAGAAATCCATGCCTTGCACAACCATCTTCCTGCCGGGATGCAGAACTCCCATGGCATGAAGATAATTTTTTTCCCCCCATAGCTTTTAGTGCTGCGCTGGTTGTAGCAGATACACAAACTCCACAGCATTACTGTTGATTGATACTACTGTCAGCATCCTGACATAGAACTGGAACTCTGTGTGACTAGGTCTTCCCTTTAAAGCAGAGAAATCCTCTTTTCTGTGCTCCAGTGCTAATTTTTTCAAACTAGGTAGGGAATTGTCTTTGAACAAAAGTGTAGCCATATCCCCTGAGAATGGGGACCTGAAGGCCAATTTTCTCAAATACTTTAAGATTGCGTAAACTGGCACTACTACCAAAAGTGATAGTCGCATCTAGTCCTTTTGTTCAAATATCTCTTGTGTTAGTTTGTGTAGTTTGCAGTGAAACAGATGAGGAAGATTTTAAAAAAGTAATCTTTTTCCCTTGAGCTAATTTTAACCAAGACCAGGACTTCCCTCCATGTGCTTAGTAGGGAGAGCAGCTGCAGCGTGGACCAGTTTCAGGTACTACGGAGTGGCATCCAGAGCAGGATATGCTTTTGTTGTACACTATAGTAAATAATGCCTTTGTGCAGGAGAATCGATTTGCACACACATGTAATGTTATCCCTCAAGTATCAACTTAATTAAGATAGTATTTCATGTGCGTTGTGTTAAATACAATTTTGCAATAATCAAGTTCACCTCAACAATACTAAATTTGACACACACCCAAATAAACCGAGAAAGTGTGGCCCATTCTTTCCCTTTTAACTTTTTTGTGGCACCTTTAACCATCTTTGTTTCCTTGCCTGTACTTTCTTCCTTTTTCCAAGGAATATTTCATCAGAAGTATAAAAACTCTTCTGCTATTAAAGTGTTTTTCCTTCCAAGAGCATTTTGCTTAATGTTGTCACGTGATAGATTTGCACAATTGGCTTGGACAGGTTGGGTCTCCATAATGAAGCCTGAGTGAATGGGATCAAAGCCAGTCACTTCACAGTGACGTTTAGAAACCCTTAAGATTATTCAAGTTTCTCCCTTCACATTTCTTCTGCTTTTCATTTGGGGTAACAGATGTAAGTAATTAATCTGCCTATCTAAGCAGCAAGTAAATGCTATTAACTATTCTCTTCTACTTATTTTCTGCGAAAAGTGAGCATGGTGGCAAAGACAGGAAGGACTGGAAGAAGTTTCTTAGGACGTAAAGCAAGTTCTGTACTGAAAAGCGCTCTGATCATAGTAGAACAAACACCGGCAGCCCTGTCTCTGTATAGCGAGGTATAGGCGTACTGCATTTCTCTGCATCTGAACTCCTGCACTTCGCCTGGGCCCCAGCCCGCTGTGACACAGGCTCTAGGGAACTGGCTATGTTAAAACCTGGAACATCTCTTTCAGACCTGAAATTTGATTTCAGGTGGCAGAGTGTCCTTTGGCTTGTGTTGTGACATGTACAATTTCAGATACCATGCTCCTTTTTTGTAGGTGGAGCTCAAGCTTCCATCTAATATGCTATGACAATACTTTCTATTAAGTTTCGTATTTTCTTTATACTTAGTTTACACGGAAAGCACAAACTGAAATCTTTTTGTGGTTTAAGAAAGGCTGCTTTATTTTGTGGTTGCATAGCAGTATGCCTGTATTTAGTGCTCTTAGATATTGTGAGTTGCTGGGAATGAAAATAGGCCTTCAAGAAAACATCCTTTCTACCCTCATGCTGCATCTAATATTGCTCCTACTTTTCTACTTGAATGTGCTGCATCCTCCTGTTGGCCTGAGCTGAACTCTGCTCTCAGATCACTAGTCATGGTGCAGAATAAGGTCTGCTTTCTTGGACTAATAATTGCAGTACTGGATGTAGCTGTTTATATTGAATAATTCCAGAAGAAATTAATTATTGCTGTAAGGGGTGCTGTAGAATTGTCATGCCCCAGACAAATCTTTTTTTTATCTCCTCGTGTCCTTAAATTCCCTTTAAAGTCAAGTGTGTCTAAAATGCTATAAATTAACAGGAATTGGCCGCTGCAGACTTAAATGTTTGGGTTTCTATCAATATTTGCTGTATTTGTATGGGTTTTTTTATTTGTAGACAGAGTTATTGATAACTATTGCTCTGTTTCTGTAGATTGAAAGTGGCTTTAATCCGGCGCTGCTGGATGGTGGCAAAAAGATTTTAGTCTTTATGACTGCGATGTTCAATATGCAGTTAATACTATTACTGCTTGTCTTCTGCCTTTTGGGTCAGTGAGAGTAGAAAAAAGTTCCTTATAATTTTTGTAATGATTTTAAAAGAATGTTATTCATTTGTATCATAATATACTGAATGTAGCATTAATTATTTAACCATAAGAATTTTATTGCATGTAATGTGCTGTTAAAATTTATGTGTTGCTTTGTCTCTTGCAGATCTAGAAATGGCAATTGCATATTGGAATCTAGTCTTGTCAGGAAGGTTTAAATTTCTAGATCTTTGGAATAAATTTTTGTTGGTAAGTATGTAACAGTATTCATTCCTTCCTATCTTCATCCACAGTAGTCTGGCTTGTAGGCTGTGTGCTTACAATAAAGAAAAAGACAGGATGTCTGAATCCTTGCTTTGAATTGTTTCCTTTTTGAAAACTGATATAAAATAGTGTTAAATCAAGCCAAATTAAATCTTCTCTATATAATCTTATAATTGAGAAGAATGCAAGAAGGTGTAGCAATGCAGTAGACCATTTTGCTTGCTTGCTTGATCCTGTATCCTCCTACTTAGGAAAGCTTCTGCATGAAATGAAGCCATGATTGTAGACTGAACCCGTGTTGTCTTTACTGTCAAGACAGCTGTGATTATTGTCAACCATGTATTTTACCATACTCTGCCTTTTGTGGTATTAATGCCTAAATTCAGTCTTTTTAAAATGTCAGTTCTGTTATGACTGACTTAACCTGAGAGACTTTTCTTTTTAAGTGAAAGTTCTTGTCTGAGTAATTATTTTGACTCATTTTTTAGATAATAGTTGTGAACTGATCTTGACAGCCTTTTATTACCAGTGCAATTCTGTGGGCAGTGGAGTAAAGATGCATAATTTAAACTTGCAAAATATTCTTATTAAAGATCTCACTCATTCATCCATGTTTCCACATTTGCATTTCTATGTACTTGCAAAAAAATACTTTACATAATGTTACATAATGTATAATTTATCTTGATTTTTTTTTCAATTTATCTTTTTATCTGTAGTTTAGGAGAATTAAGAAGTCTTTCTGCATTTTGATGCATAATCACCAATGCTTAATAAGGAAAGTGTATACTTTTTGCAGTATTTTCTGAAGTTTTTTCTAAATTTTTGGACAATATATTTATTTTATTCACTGAATAATGTACCAGTTTCATCCAGAGAACTTGTGAAAACATTTCACATTTTAACTGCCAATGTACTTAACACGTCCAAATTCAGATCTACAGATGTAACTGAAGAAAAGTCCTAACATTTTTTTTCCCACTTGGATATGTAATCAAGTTTGTTACAACAGACAGTTCTGCAGATCCCTACTTCAAGCAATAATCTAGACGATGCAGTATAAAGTGTCTTACTTTGCTACAAATATATAACCTGAATGTTTACTTTAGAAGAAATGTTTAGAGTAAAAAAATCAAACTCAGAAAGAAGCAAGTTAGGACTCTTTAGGATGGCGGGGTGGAGGGGGAGGTTCTCATTTGTTTTAAGGAACCCTTTCCAGAAGGTATGTTTGCTTGTCATATTTTTTGCAGTCAGGATATGACATTTGGCTTGAGTGAGAGGACATGTTTGCTGTTGTGTTGGACATCAACCTCATTTTGATCAAACTCCAGTTTTTTGAGATGCCATTTGTTCTTCTCAATACTTTAGAGTATTACTGCTTAAAAAAATCCACCAAAAAAAAAAAAGCCACTCACAAACCACCCCACAACACAAAACCAAAACTACAAACACAGAAAAACCCCAACCCTTCACTGAGCAAGTCTTTTCATGCAGTTGCAACTTTTTACTGCAAACCAGAACTAGGTGTTGAAATTTAATTCTCTATTAATAACGTGCTGTCTTCAGATAGTACAGCAGCATGAAGAGAGGAAGGGAGATGTGAATGGTCTGACTTGATCCCACCGCTCACAACTGCTTAGTAATTGTGTTTCCACGCACACATACTCTTCTTCAGAGTGCTAACTTTAAAAGCTGAGAGAACTGAGGAGTTTTTTTAGAGTGCTGCTCAAACTGGCCAGGGTGGCAACTAGTACTTGTGAACGGGGTGATCCAGAAAGAGTATATTTGAAATCAGACAAGGAGGTGGTAGTGGAGAATGGGACAGACTGGGGAAAAGGAGACTGGGCAGAAGTGGAGCAAATGCAGGTAGTTGCATTATGGTGAAGGAGAAAATAGCTGAAGGGAGGCTGAGATGATGGATCCGGAAGGCAGTCTGGGAGTGAGTCGGAAGA
This sequence comes from Phaethon aethereus, assembly GCF_964289735.1. Taxonomy (NCBI): domain Eukaryota; kingdom Metazoa; phylum Chordata; class Aves; order Phaethontiformes; family Phaethontidae; genus Phaethon; species Phaethon aethereus. Next base: position 153,712,130 of record NC_138575.1, read on the forward strand.
GTGTAGGTGCAACTATAACCAAGTTGAAAGAGAGACTGGGTAAGCATGAGTAAAAAAGGGTAAGGAAAAAGGGCTCAAGTTGAAATGGCAGAACGCTAACCCATGGCTGCACAGTTACAGAACCTGGAGTAGATGCCATTAAGTAGTGCATTTGGTTTATTCTTTTCCATAACAAGTTAGGTACACACACCCTAAAAGCGGAACGGAAGAAATAAAACAGCTGTCAAAGACTTCTTACACTTTTTTGCCGCCTTTAGTTGCAAATTATTTTGTAGCTTACTTTGGAAGCTCTGAACTTTATTTAAAAAAAAACAAAAAAAGAGGAAGAAATACTTGTAAAACATGTATTTCTGTATATGTCAATATAAAATACTACTGTGGAATTTGAAAGTAGTTTGGATTGAACAGTACCATTTTTCCTCCTTTATAGGAACATCATAAAAGATCAATTCCAAAAGACACTTGGAATCTTTTGTTAGACTTTGGAAATATGATTGCAGATGATATGTCCAACTATGATGAAGAAGGTAAGCAGTACTTGAATATCTTCAAAAATTGGTACAGCAGAATTAAAATATTGCTATAAACAAACAACAGAACATACTCTTACCTTCTGTCTTTATTTGTTTACTGTTAGATGTTTAGCTGCAAATATAATGTCATACTTGTTGCCAAAATATAATAATAAGATTAACTAGTTTGCTGTAATGGGTAAATAGAAGTAAAGATACTGTCAGACCATGATATAGCACATGCTATTTCAACCTGTTATGCTACAAGAGTCTCAGTGAAACTATTCTTTGTACAAAAGTGCTGCTAAAAGCAAGCGAATACATCATTTCACTACTTGCAAGAATGTCTACATGGGCATATTTTTTTTGCTAACCTAAAAGCAATTTACACTCTGTTACTAATCCTGCAAATCCTGTTTTGGAATGACTGTACAGAAATATTTCCTAAGTTATGAATGGCTTTAACAAGAATGCCATGGGTTTGCTATCAACTAATGTTTACAAACTTTATAGTGTGGATTTTTATGCTTTAAATAAGTTTTGTTTGTACTAAAAACTCTTGCTGCAGGAAGAGATTGAAATGTTAATTTATTAGTTACTTTTTTCAGGTGTTTATCATGTCATGCACGCTAAAGCTAGACTCAGCCAGAAATGTCAAAGTGAGCTTCTGAGCCTTTGTTTTCAGAGACTACACCAATTTATTGCTGATAACGATACATTAATTTCTGAATTGCTTGACTTCTCTTTAGGAGCGTGGCCTGTTCTTATAGATGATTTTGTGGAATATGCACGACCAGTTGTCACGGGAGGAAAACGTAAAACTTCCTAACCCCAGACTTGTCTATATGGACTAAATGTGCACTCTGAACTGCATTAGGTAATGAAGATTTGTTGACTGATAACTGTGCACATTGTTGCTGGTTTCAGTGGTCGTGATGAGATTCAGCAGAGAAAACTGAAGTTCTTCCTTTCTGCCTAAAGAAAATGATGGCTGACATGTGGACACTTCAAGAACAAACTCAGAAGAGTTTCTCAGAGACAAACAGTCCAGGCTGTTTGTAGGCTATTGGCTTCAATTGTTGTACTGGTTGTATCATATAGGATGTAGATTTTGCATGATTTTATACTTTGGAGAAGTTTACCTAGAGGACATTTTATTAAAGTTTTGACAGCACAGCATGCCATTCAGTTCATGATCCAAAGTGAACACCAGCAGTTACATAAATAAAACTGTATTATATTGTACTTATATTAAAAGCAGTATTTGTGGTACATAAATTAAATCCCTAAATAAAACTTATGCAGTATCTTGTATTTTTATAAAAGTTAGTTCCATGGATCTGTCCTAGTATAGGATTGTCACAAAATGAAAAGAACACTTATGCTTGTTGCCAAAATTTTAAAATTGTATTTTTAAGCCCTAGATGTATAGATTGATTACGTCCAGCTTTCTGTTTTCTCCCAGTGAGATTAATTTCCTCATTATTATCCTTGAAGTGCTTGGACATGTAACAGTAGCATTGCTGAGGAAGGGCTGCTGCTCTATGCTGTGTTGCAACTCCAGCTTTCTTTATTAACCATGTTAAAGTAGACGTTAAACAACCAAAGATGCTTTTATAATTCATGTTTGATTATGATAATTCAGTTAGTCTTCAATTATGTGTTTATTTTAAATAATGACCTGGTGGAATATAACTTTTAGTTTTATTTGTAGCCTGAAACATACCATAAATTCTAGTTAAATGCAATATAGTTATAATGCAAATTCTGGCACTTCCACAGAAAATAAATGTGAATAAGCCCAAAGACTTAACTATTTGGCTTCCACTTTGGACGAGTAGTTAGGGGTAAGGAGACTTTATATTAATGATGCTAAGCATTCATGCCTCTGGATGTATTGTGCATTCAATTTTATTCATTTAAGGGGAAAAAAAGAGTAAATTAATGCAGTATCATTGATCTCAAGGCTAGTGGAGTTGGACCAGTTTTCACCAAATCGGAATTTGTTCAGTCATTTGTTTCTTCCCTTTCACCACCCATCGATTATGTAGTCAACAGAGAGGTCAGTCTTTCTCAACAGTGTCTTCCAATGCCTAAGCACAAAAAAGTTTTACCAGAAACTATTCAACACGCCTTCACACAGGGCTCTTATAGTTGCTACCTCATCAAAATGAGTTTGTCATAGCCACTGTGAAAGTTTGTTAAAACAAAGAGTTGCTAAAGATCATGTACAGCTATGATCAGTATATTTTCTGTAATCAGAGCTGAATAGATGTAAGAATTTTTGAGAAAATAGTGCATTAAGTTATCTAATTTATATCTGTTTGGATCACATCAGATCATTTAAGTATTGCATGACAGCATGCTATTTTATTTTGTAGTTGTGAGAGTATAAAAGCTTACAATAGTCTCTTAAACTCTAATATTTAGAGTTTTATATAAGCAGCCAGCTTTCATTTATGTCAATGCAGCCTACAAGAGCAAATGTACGTGCTGCGTACAGAAAGATTACCTTCATTCTTCTGCTTGAGAGAATTTCAGTTGGGCATGATGTTTAAAAAGCAGGACTAGGAAAAATTTGAACAAATTAGCAGAATTTCTGTTAATGAGAATATAGCAGGAAGGTTACAAATGCCCCATGAGTGATTTATTATTATTAGCCTTTTAACCCTAAGTAGGATTTGTCAATGTTAGATCTTGCATGGCAGCCACTAGGTGTCAGGGACTCAGTCATCAGATGCCTCTCTCTTCTGCGTAGAGTTAGGGAGTAATATTACCCCAAATTATTCCTTTCTGACTATATGTTTTTCGAAGGATGTTTGTGTACATAAGTCCAGGTATTCTACAGAAGTCAACAGAGATTTAAAAACAGTATTATGCTCTTTTTATTACATTTGTTTTACCTACTCTTCGTTCCCAAAACAAGCCATTTCTATATCTGTCCTTGTAGACTTTGGAGAGCATGTAACATCTCATAACATAGAGTGCATTTATCCAGCCAGAAGCAGTGGAATGCTTGTTAATCACACAATTGCCACTTACAATATATAGCTGTAATATCCCTGACCAGAAGTAGTTTAATTTATTGGTACGTGATGTAACTGAATAGTTTCATAGCAGTAGAGCTTGTGAAGCATTTGTTCATGTTGAGAACGCCTTCAAATCAACCCGATGAGCCTTCTACCTTTTAAAATAAATAGGGCATAAAAAATGCATGTGGGTTGAGGTTTTTTGCTTTGTTAATCTGAGGAAGAAAGAAGCTGCTTGGCACAGTTTTCAGTTTCTATATGTACACACTTACTCACTTACTCTTAAGCCTCATTCCTGTGAAGATCCTTTGTGGAAGACACCTTCCAACAGAGGAAGACTGGGCAAAATATTCTCAAGATAGGAGTTGCTCCTTATCAGCCAGCTACCTAAATGTAGTACACTTTTCTTTTGTTATTCCTAGTCTTCTACCTATTTGAAACCACATATGCATTTTACATTCCCATAAATAATGGCATGGAGTAACACCTTCACACTTGAACAATCAGAAAAATAGTGCAAATAAACTGCTTTCAAATGATGACTTCTTTATTTAATAATTTGCTTCTGTACACTGTTCCACTTCATAGGGCACTCGTGACATGCTTTTTAGGTAAGCGGGTACAGTGGTGGCACCTAGGCTGATCAGTTTATGATCCTAAATGGTACAGATGTCTTCAAGTTGTTCAGTGCATACAGTATTAATTCCTAGACATGCTGTATGTATTTTTAAACTTGGTGCCAAGTTGTTTGGTTTTACATCCTAGAGGGTTTGAAACTGAGCCACAGGATTTGTACTTGCCAATTCTAAATTTAAATGTAATTTATCATGTATGTCATGCTAAGGAGAACAAACCTGCAGGCGTCTGCTCATTCAATGCACCTGGGAGATTTGCTGCTGAGTAAGCTGTACGTGTGTAAATTTTGAGGCAATGGAAAAAGTAATAAACGGACTGTCAACGTAAAGGATTGAAGTCGGTCATGTGAGATGTCTGTATGGTTTTTGTCAGCTTTCTGCTTTGGAAGCCTTGCAAAGGCCAGTGGGATTTTGTTTGTTTGTTTGTTTGTTTGTTTGTTTTCTGGTTAATTTATTAGAGTCTTGCGTTATTATTCCCTCAGTCAGAAGAGGGCAAGGATGTAACTCATGAATTTTTGAGAGGTTGTAATGTCTGTTTTTCTCATCTGTGTCACCTTTAAGCTTTTAAGAAGCACGCTGTGTTTAGCTGCAGTGCTGCACCCACTAGACGTGCCCGCTAGCTCTCCGCAACTTGCGGCATTGGGTTGCACTGGCAATGAGAGCTGTAACTGCAGGGAGAGTCTTGCTCAGCTCCGAGCTGCGCAGCAGAAGCAGCACGCTCGGCAGTCTGTGCGGAGGCCTGCAGAGGTGTGTATTCAGCTGTCCTTAATTCTCTTCTGAAAGCTTAAATCAACATAAATAAGCTGTTCTCTGTACTCTCCCAGCTGGCATCCCTCTCCAGCCGTTTCACCAACCGCTGCCCGCCTTGGTACCACACGAGTCTCTCTTCCTTCCCCTGCAACAGCGAAACTGGTGCTTGAACCATGGCAAGTTCTTTTCCTTTCAAGTCACAGGCACCAGTGGCTTCCCTCAGCGGACGCCAAGCAGCAGCTGGCATACCAAAAGGCACAGCCCTTCTGAAAGGGAAAAAGTGTAATGTTTTACAACCGAGGGACCTTTTTTTTAAAAAATAGCCAACAAAACGTGTTTTCTGACCTTTGCATTATGTATGGTGTGCTGAGTAGAATTAGGTGAGAATGACACACCTCTAACACGGGCTTTTTGCTTAAAACTGTTGACAAAGGGATCTGCAACTGCAGCTACCACTACAACCACAGGCAGAAAATTCCATATTTCAGACAAGTGGGTACGATGGTCACCTTAAGAGAAAGGCCTGAGGAAGCTTAAGGGCATTGAAATTTTTATTAATAAGTGAGTGTAACTATTGGGGTACTTCCTCTTGTTGGTTTGTGTGTAATACTTGGCAAATTTCCATGTGTTTTTTCTTATGCCTCTTTTACAAGCAGTGGAATAACTACGCTATGCTATTTGTTGTTAGGCAAATCCTGTTGCCAAAGTGAAACCCTTCACTTAAGTAGTGGCAAAGATGCAGCTCTGACAGAACTCTGACAAGGTTTAGTGAATAGGCTCAAGTCTAACCAGGAGCTGGAGAGGACAATTGAATCATTGAGGAGACCCATCTGGTATCAGCCTTATTGTTCCAGGACATGGCGCTGCATCCTTGGGTTGGGCGAACTTGGAATCAAGAGCTGAGTGTCTTGGAATGGCAAGAAGCATCACTCTCTTGCAGGTGAAGTACTTGAGGTATAATCTTCCTCTTTTACCTAAAATGCTGAAGGGCTTGCGGTGACAGAGCAGTCTCAGTCCGTGCTGCCTTCGCCAGTTCATCGATTCATAAAAGACAACAGCGCCTGTGGAGCCCAAGAGCTCCCTCCGGGGCGGTGGAGAGCATTGATTAGCATCCCCTCGGGTGGGGGCGGCAGGTGGAGCCACGTTTGCTGAAGGCCTTCATGTGCTCAGGTAGGGTTTCAGATGCTGTTGAGCTGAAACAACAGCGTGTTGCCACCGACACGAAGTCTGTATTTCTCTGTCCTGCCTTCCCATTCCTTTTTTTCTGGATCCTCCCCATCCGAAAGCAGTCATATGGACACTAATGAGAGGACACCAAAGCTGCCTTTTTATCTGATTTTACATTTACCAAACATTTTTTGCCAAGTCTACTTGGTTTTTTTTCCCTACTGTGAATATAAGTGAATACTTATCCATCTTAATGGAGTTACTGTATTTTGGCTGTGTAAAAGACAGGCAAGTATAACATTTTACGAATAATTGTCTCTTTTTTGGGGGAATAGGGGTAGATGTCAGCGTGCCTAACCTACCTCTGCCCAGAAAGCTCATAGTGGCTGGAAGAACCACATGCAAAGGAGGTCACATGCAATTAACAAATTAAAAAAAAAAAATTCGTTGTTGCATGTTGTTTTGTAGAGCTGAAAAATAGAACTTCTCTGAAATTTTCTCTGGGTTTTCATTATAGCCTCATTCCTAAACCCCAAGATTTTATTCCTAACTTGGGCTGAGTTATGAGCAGCCACGTGTGCATGCAACAGGGTGAAGTCCACGGGAGGCAAAAGGGCAGTGCAACTGCCAGCCGCCTTCAGAAGGAGGAGATAAATGGAAAACTAAGAATAGCTTTGCCCATTTTCAGGAAGGAACCTTTCAGCTGATGAGGCCCTTACTAGCACTCCGTGGTGCCTAGTGAGTAGGTGATTTCTCCCGTCCTTGCTTTGCAAGCTCACATTCCCACCTGCTTCCAAATGGTAACGCTCGGCAGGAACGGAGAAGCCGTGGGTGCCACGGAAGGGTGCGTGGACCTGTGATGGGGACGTGATCATCAGCAGTTCTGCCTGGCGTGTCTTTTGCAAGCTGCCTTGGCCTTCGTTTTCCATTTTGAGCGTTTGCTTCCAGACGCGCACGGCCTGAAGTAATTCCGACAGTGCAGGGGTGACTCAAAGATGGCCTCTGCGTTGCTTAAATGCCGCGGTTGTGGGAGGTGATGCTTCTTCCCTTAGCCATGCAGGGCAGAGGGGCTGGCATCCTCCCTGCTCGTGGTGAGCCACCTCTGGAGCAGGTTGGCCACGGCCCCGCTGTAGAACACTTGGCCCTGCACCTCCTCTGGTCCCTACACAGTGCCCCTGCTATCCTACTCCATAATTGCCCTTTTTTTCTGCTTTTTCAGTTCAGAATTGTTCCTTCCTAGCAATGAAGACACACTCTCAGTGTCCTCTTCTTAATATTCAACAATTCTGTTACCCCAACCCGAATCTTTAAAACAAGAGTGTACTAACAGAGGCTACTTCCCCCACTTTGGCACCTTATTTCTTATAACGTAGTGTAGGAATGGTGACGCTTATCTGTGTTCTGAAACTGTGTTAAGGTTTCTTGTGAAGTACAGCGATACTTCTACGCGTGTCAATAATTCAGTCTGTGATGAACTGCTTTATCGCTCCGGGTGATAGGAGAATGCATCCTTTACATGCTGGCCTTTTCCATCCAAATTGCAATCAGTATTGCTTTCTGGAAAAGAGCAAAGAAAAACAAAGACCTTCCCACAACTACCCTTTCTCAAAATTACAGTCAAGCCAATCAAAGCTTTCTGTTTATCTACCTATCTACCTTATATTTACGTTTGTATTCCTACCTGTAAAGCAGTAGTAATTTGTGAGCCTTTAGGACAGCGTGGACGGTAACTTGGAACCACCATCTGAGTCAGTCTCAGCAGCCCCCTTGAAGGAAGATGTTGAGCCTACACAGCGACGTGTTTGTGGGCAGAACAGGTTTAAAAGGCTGCAAGACTACGGAGCCCCTTCTTGTGCTGCAAGGCAGAAGCACAGAAAAAACTGCAATAACAGAATGAAGCACATCATCGCACAAGTGTCAAGTTTGAAAGGTTGGTGTTAAGAAAGCTTCGTTCTTACTAAGTCAGATTTCTTCATACGTGAGCTTTCTTAGGCTCACAGGTTGCCATTTAAATGCATCTTCCAAAAGAGTTTCCTTCCAGAGTCCAGACTCAGGCTGCGCCTGAGCTCGGCCTTAGGAAAAAGTCAGTCTTTGCCAGGCAGTAAGAGGCGTGGGATTGAAGCTGGTACTTCGCTCGGTGTTTATCCAGGGGTGCAGTGAATTAGCAAAACATTCTTGTAATAGGTGAACGGAGTAAGAAAGCTGTTGACAAAATATCGCCGTAGGGGCATAATTAGAAACGGGAGAGGTTGCCTGCATTTGGCTAGATTCCTTACTGCCTAACCTGTCATTCTAGTGTTTACAGAGTTTGGAAACTCCTTTTATTACAGGCTTTCCTTCTGACTGGTCCCCGAAAGGGAGGCCGACTCCAGCATATCAGAAAAAGGCAGGAAAATATATTAATTTACAAGTTATTAAGTAAATAAACACCCCTGTGGCAGCATCTGTTTTTCTGGGTGTAGAGTTACTCACGCTGGGTAGGGCTAAGGATTTGCTGGCTCGCCGTACGACGGGCTGCAGAAATGAGGCTTTTGCGCTTGGCTTTGCGGGTCCGCTCCCGCGGTTTCATTGAACAAAGCCCCTGCGAAACCCCCGGGTTATGAAATATTTCCTCTCCGTCAGGTCCCGGACGAGAGACGGCATCTGCGGAGCCGGAAAAGGAAGCCCTTGCCTTATAGAGAGCGCTCCGGAGTGACACAATGGCTGGTATAAAGTGTCGGGGGAGCTGAGCCGAAGGCAAAGGAACAAAAGGGAGATCGAGATCCGGCGAAAGCAACGCGGGAAGGGCCGGGGGATGGATAAATTCAAGGCTGCGCTTGTGCTGGCTGGGGTAGGGGATGCTCTCGGTTATCGCAATTTTTCCCGAGAGAACAATGCCTTAGGTGCAAAAATCCAGCAGGAGCTGAAGGAAATCGGAGGGCTGGAGAACCTGGTGCTCTCTCCCGACAAGTGGCCAGTAAGTGACAACACGCTCATGCACATGGCTACAGCAGAGGCTGTCATCACAGGTGGGTACGACGGGACTAGCGAACGCAGTCTGGAAAGGAACAAAACTGTCGAGCTGCTGCGTTTCTTAGAGTAAGCCTGAGTGCTGAGGAAGTCATGAGAAAGCGTGTCAGAAACGCGGCTTGTGTGAATGATGATGTGCATTAGCTTGTCTCCTCCACGAGCGTAATCTTGCGACCGTCACACGAACTGGGGAGTTTTGATTTCTTGAGTGTGGAGGGGCTCTCCCTATATTTTCCCCAGGTTTATACAGTTGGTTAAAGTTTAAAGACTAAAATACCGCATCTCCAGCATAACAAAAATAATTGCTGAGTAGATTATCCGTACGCTGGAATATGTCAGGGAGTAATACAGCCACTAAAAATTCTTCTGTAAAAGATAAGAGCTCTTCTAAGCGCGTTTTTAACACGCTTGTGTCCAGAACTCCCAGCTGGAGTAGAATCACCTTAATAACCCTTTCAGGCTAAAATCACTAGCCCTGTCTCCTCTTTGCCGCCCCTCAGGCAAAGGCCAGAAAAGGAACAATTTGCATTATAAGAAGAGCTCTGTGCCTTTAGTCCAAAAAATATTCAAACATTCTGTGCTTTAATAATAAAGTCTATCAGAATAGTGGAAGTTATTAATATATGTCTTCTAAAATCACGATCGTTTGAGAGACAACATTTGTTTTTTCTTAAGGTAGGAATAGCCTTTTGTAAGATACAACGATATTTGTATCAACACCCTGCCCACCGAACTAGAGCTTTCTGAGACTGTCAAGATCGCCATCAAAGTACACCAGAAGACAGTGACCATTCAGCAATATTTTGCCTCTTCAGAATGAATCCATTTTTTTAACCTCTGTAAAAATATTCCAGATTTTTCTTAAACTGTGTAGCACTGGGTAACTAGCACTAGCAGAAGCTCACAGCGTAGCTAAGTATCCTTCACGTCAATGAAATTTCACTTGTGCTTCTGTCTCACCGCTTTATCTGCCTGCTTCCAATCTGCGCTAAATTTAGTACACAGAGATCAGTTGAAGGGTGCGTTGGACACTTCATGCTTGGCTGTTAGCTAACCCGTGGTTTAAGGGGTAGCTAATACACTAAAGATAAGGGCAAGATGTCAGCCTATCAAGAAAAAAGATGACTAACGTATTTCTGAATATAGGCTATGATTAAATATGTATCATATGTTTCTTGCTTATTGAACTCTCTAAACCCATAACTTCTGGGTAATCAAGCCAGTTAGACTAACGGTAAAATAAAAACTCTTATTTCTTAAATATAGCAGGAGTACTGTGGCTCTAAAGAAAAAAAGTCTCCGCTATAATTCCCATCAGCTGTGTTTGTCCTACACCCTCATTTCTTTGGCCTGATCGGACAAGCTTTTTAAAAAGGTGCTTTCATGGGCTGGTGAGAAAGCAGCAAGCTGGTGTAGGGGATGTTAGTAAGAAATCTTCACTTCATAGTAACGTTGATGAATGGGGGAAAGCGAGCCCTTCTCTCTGCCTCTCACAAGGGAAACAGAACCGTTCCTGCCCGCAGCAGTGTCCCCTCCTGGCAAGGGGAACGCAAAAAAGCCACTGGACTTGCTCGCGGGCCAGCCTGCGTGCCAGATCACCCAAGTCAACAGAGAGCAGCGAAAGAAGGTGAAGGTGGGTCCATCAGGCTGCCGGCGGCTGCCGCCGGCCCTGGGCCCTGCCTCCCTCGCGCGGCGGGGAGCCCTCGCTGCCACGGTGCTGAGATTTTAAAGAATATATTGGGTGTCTGGAATATTACCAGCCAAAAAAGAAAAAAAAAAAAAAAAAAAAGAGGGTGAATAAGCAATAAAAATATTCCTGTCCCTCACTGCGCCAGCTCCCCACATGTCCCGTTCACCCGGCTGGCTGCCCTCCGGCAGCATCCCGGGGTGCATACCTCCGGGTACACGGGCAAGTTTGCAGGCTGGGTCGGACGTGCCCAGGGCTTAGGCTCAGCGTCAAGACCCATCGCCAAGGCACCGACCCCCCGGGCAGCTCCCAGCCTGAGGCTGCGGCAGCAGCCAAACGTGAGGTGGAGGTTTGCAGGGAGGACGAAGGCAATTCTCAGCTGGGGAGGTGATTTCGGCTAGCGCTTCGCCGGCCGCGTGGAGGGCGTCCCGGGAGGGTCATGGCCAGGAGCAGCGGGGACTGCGGGCGCTGCTGCAGACTGCGCTGGCGCTCCCCAAATCCACCGTGTGTAGAGACTGAAAGTTTGATCCCACAGTGAAGGGTAAACGAAACATCTGCTTCAGTAGGAATCTGTCCCGTAAAGGAGGAACAAAACCAGCATCGTCGAAAGCAGGGGAACTACCCCTGCAACGAGGAAAGCCTTTTCCTCTCCCACTTAAACACGGGTCTAAAAAAAATAAGGGTTCGTTTCTGAAGAAGGCGTCTGTCGTATGGACTTGACGGCCGAGGCGGGAGCCGTGGTGGGCTCGGGCCGCGCGGAGCTGCTGGACCACAGGGACTCTGGCTCTGGGGATGAGGCTTCTGCAGAAGCTGCCGGGCGGTAAATCCTGCTCCTGGCTCCCAGCCGGATAAACTGACACCTGATTCCTAAATCTGAAAAGAGTCGGCAGCTTGAAAGTATCTTGTTGCTCTAGGATTGTGTGTGGGGTGGCCAGCATAACGGAGAGGGTACTTTTTTATGTGAAAGGAGGGGAATCTTGGTTTTACCAGGGATGGTCTTTATTCACCTGTCTGCCTGACTGGTACTTTTGAGCGGCTCTGGCTTGCAGGGCTCCAAACTTTCTCTTAAATTAAACCTCTCCTGCGGATTTCAAGAAACCACCGATCTTTGACAAAATGAAGATATTTTTAGAACTTCCCCTGCTGTGTCATTCGATCTGTGAGTCAAACCAACTATTAAACAGGGTTTCTCGAAGTACATAGAAAAGATTTAAATGGACAAATCCCGACGGCCTCCGCAGTTCCCACTGGTTACACAAGTGTAATAGATGCCGATGGAAGCTCTTCCTCGGCAAGAGCTGAGGGCAGGGCTCTTCAAGCCCAACTACAGGCAGCAGCCGCCGAGAGAAGCCACTATACTGAAGGAACCGTGTCTGTTTAAGCGGGGAAAGGTTCCTCCTTAGGCAAGGCTGCAGGCCTTAGTAAAAATAATCAATAAAGAGATGCGGCTAGTGAACCGATTCCAGAAAGAAATTTATCTGCTGGAAATGCTACAGACTGTGGGGATTTACTACTCTTACTGATCTTTATAATCATTTTTATAAAGGCTCCCTGTTCTGGTTCCTGTACTGACATAATATGTAGGGATCCCTGCATGAAAGACCTGCAGATATCAGCTAAAATAAATATAAAATACAGATTCAAAAATAAGGACACTAGTCTGCTTGTGTGTTTAAACGTACATACATACCTCTCTAAAATAATTGATGGTAATTTAAAAAAAAAAAAAAAAGCTTTCATTGTCACATTGGATTCGTGTCTGCGAACGACGGCAAAAGCCGGGCCAGGCACAGCTGGCTTCGTGCGCCCACGCGGTCCCCACGGCCGCAGCCCACTCCCCTTACAGCTGGGCTCCGCTGCAAGCGCTTCACACCACGGAGCCGAAATAAAGCCCCTGAGCAGCTACTGCTGACCAACAGAATGCCTTCAACTTTCTGATTACAGGCGTTCAAAGCGGAAAGGAAAGCAGGAAAACATGAGAACAGAGGGAGGAGGCTGTTCTCCCTCCAGCCCGCTCTCGTGGTGGGTACAAACGTGTTGGCAGCGGCACCAGAAGCGCGACGCGGTGCATTGGAAGTGGAAATAGGAACATTTCTTAAATGCACAGTGAGCTCGCTCGTTTGTGTTCAGTGCTCTCTCGCTCTTCTGCCTTCACGTAGCAACCTCCTCTTCCCTCCTCCGAGCAGATTACTGGTGTTTAGAAGACCTGTACCGGGAGCTGGTAAAACGCTACGTGGATGCTGTCGACAAGCTCTCGGGGAGGCGGCCAGACCCCGCTACCATCGAAGGCTGCAGGGAACTGAAACCAGACAACTACCTTCTCGCTTGGCACACGCCGTTCAATGAAAAGGGTACGGTACCCCCGTCCGTTTATAGATCCTGGCCTGAATAATGCATGCTCTCAGCGTTTGTGGCTGTAGGGAAATAGTTTCCTTTTCCCCCCCGACATCAAAGGCTACTACCCCCGACACGTTTCCATGTTTGCCTGAGGATGGCAAGTGATCTGCCAGGAATTCCTTCTGTAGGGCACTATGTCCTCTCGTAAACGAACCCTTCCCTCTTTAACATCTATTTAAAGAGACTTTGTTCTTGGCTCTGTGCCTCTGGGTCCAGATCTTTGTCCTTGAGTTTAATGGTTATTTTAAGAAATTGGTTATTAACCAATTTCTTAACCGTTTAAGAAAATGGTTATTTTAAGAGATATGTTCTGCCATTTTTCGAAAGTTTAAGTGATTGTAGTCTTGGATCTTTTCAGCGACGGCAGATCTGAATCCAGAAGCCGGGACTGTGAAATGCTCTATGCATCTATGTGTTCGCTGTAGGGAAGGCAGGGACTTTTCTCCAGGTGGATGCCCTGATAACAACTGTGACTGTCTGTCTGAAAATCCCCACTGTGCTCAGCCCTGTTTCCCTAGCCGTGACCCTCTCTTTCTTTATGATAGTTTTGTTTCCTGATGCGTTGAATTTCTACTTCAATAACAAGCACGCAGCTATGGGCGCACACGTACGTACATATACATACAACGCAATTAATCTCCAAAGCCTCTAGAGACACCACACCATCCGAGGATGTAGACCTGGACCGCCACAAGGTGATGGCAGCTCACACAGACGTCGCGCTGTGTCGGTGCGACGCTCTACCACCGCAGCACGTATCGGCACCGCTCAACAGCACTGCTTATTGATGCAACGCTGTGGCAGAAACCCGGTGGCACAAGGCCATGGCTATTTCTGGGTCTCTGCAGTCAGTTTTCTCCGACACAGAAAGCATCCCTTACTCGGCCCCCGCCCCTCACAACAGCTGCTGGGGGGGAAAAGGATCCCCTCCCTGTGTATTCTGCCCACCCTGCTATTAGCCAGGCAGATCTGACAGAGTGCCCCTTTGGCAGTTGTTGTATGTTTTCTAATTGACAACGAGTATAAAATTTGGTCAAAATAATTGTGGGAGCTGATGGTGGTCCCGAGCAGCTCCTGACTCCTCCAGCAGTGGATCGTGGCTGTTTCCCAGCCCATTGCTGTGTTGGAGCCACATCTTTTCTTTTAGCCTTCCTCCTCCCCAGCTCTCCGTGACGACCTGTTTGCTCTTGGGATACTCTGGGCTAGAATGTGCTAAAATTGATTCCTGCCTTGAGTCCTGGCAGCTAAAACCTTCCTTCTCTATCTGGTCTGACAAATATCATCCTGAACATCTCAAGAAGCCTTTTTTCACCATGAGAGCAAAAGAACCAGTGACCTGAGGTGGAGATGTTCAGCCTACCATGGGACCTGACACTGTGTCGTCGTTTAACCCCAGCCAGCAACTAAGCCCCAGGCAGCTGCTCGCTCGCTCCCCCCACGGTGGGACAGGGAAGAGAATCAGAAGAGTAAAAGTGGGAAAAATCATGGTTTGAGATAAAGACAGTTTAACAGGTAAAGGAAAAGCTGCGCACAAAAGCAAAGCAAAACAAGGAATTCATTCACCATTCCCCATGGGCAGGCAGGGGTTCAGCCATCTCCAGGGAAGCAGGGCTCCGTCATGTGTAACAGTTACTTGGGAAGACAGACACCATAACTCCGAACGTCCGCCCTGCTTCTTTCTTCTTCCCCCAGCTTTATATACTCAGCGTGACATCATATGCTATGGAATGTCCCTTTGGTCAGTTGGGGTCAGCTGTCCCGGCTGTGTCCTCTCACAACTTCTTGTGCACCCTCGACCTCCTTGCTGGTGGGATGGGGCGGGAAGCAGAAGAGGCCTTGACTCTGTGTAAGCACTGCTCAGCAATAATGAAAACATCTCTGTATTATCAACACTGTTTTCAGCACAAATCAAAAATATAGCCCCATACTAGCTACTACGAAGAAAATTAACTCTGCCCCAGCCAAAACCAGCACACACTGCTATGGACATAATTAACTTTTTAATTGAGTTTTCACAGATTTCTTCTCAGGGCAAAAACATTCCATGGGCGTTGAATGCTTAGCAGTCAGGTGATGTCTTGGATGGGCTGGAACCCAAATGCTGTTTTCCTGTGGTCATTTTACTTTATCTCACTTCTAGCAAGAATTCATGTCACAGCCTTCATGGACCAGTGAAATCGTAGCTTAGGTAATTTTGCATTGCTTATATGAAGCTCCTCTTCTCAAATTCATGTGGGCATCGTCAGCACACTGAGTTCTTAAGTCAAACTTCCCTGTGTGTTTCTTTGCCACCTCATGTTGTGCTTATTACCACAATCAGTGCAGGGGTACCTGGATTGCATTAAAGGCTGGTGAGATGCCTGTGACTGCCAGAAGACCTGCCGAAGGCTGTCTAACACCTTCCACTTTAAGGCTGCTGCATCCAAGCAGGTCGTTATTTGCAGCTACTGGAGTGGCTGTGGGGCTTCCTAGTAGCACTTGAGAACAGTGCCTTTGTGCTGGTGGCATTGCTAGAGGAGCAAGAGCAAAAAGCGTGAGTTAAATGCAGAAAGTTGGGGAGCAAAAATGAAGAGGAGGATAAGCCACAGTGGGACAGCAGATAAAGGGGCCAGGCTCCGAGCTGTCATGCAGAACGGTCTGTAGTTACGAAAGACACATCGTCTTCAGGGCTTAGCAGCCGTTAAGCTGACCTTTATTATTCTACAGATGTAGAGTGAAGAAAAGCACACTGAGGTATTACATACTAAAAGAGAACAATGTCGTGCATGAATGAACATGATGTAACAAGTGTCAACATGGCTTTTGTGAAGAGAAGTCACGCCTCAGAAATCTATTAGAAAGCTCATGAAGTAACCAAGAAACAGGAGGAAAAGGGAGACACCGTGAAGATGGTCTGTTAGGATTTCCAAAAGACATTCAACAAGGTCCCTCACCAAAGGCACTAAGTGATGAGGCACTAAGTTGCTACAGAATGACAGAAAGATTCTCCTGAGGATAGACAACCGGTGAAAAGAGAGTAAATAAAGAGCAGGAGATGGCAGTCTCTCTTCTCCAGAGAGAAGAAGGTATCTGTGTTGGACCTGTGCTGTTCAACATGTCCACAAACTATCTGGAAATACAAGTGCATAGTGGGTCAACAATGTCAAAGATAGTATGATGCAGAGTTGTGGAAGATGCTTACAACGATGAATAACTGTGTGGCACAGCAGCAGAACCAAATACAATGCAGAAAAATGAAAAGTCATACGTGAGGGGGGGAAATCCTAATTTTACATACATAATTGCAGTAGCTGATTCAGTTACCCTTCAGGGAAGGCACCATGGAACCATAGCAGTTCTACAAGAACATCGCTTCAGTGCTCAGTAAGAGCCAGAAAGCAAATAGACTGTTAGAAATGACTGGGAAAGGGACGGAGAACAAAACATAAAACATGTTTGTGCCACTGTACAAATCCATAGCTGCTGTTCTTTGATTACTGTATAAAATCTGGTTCTTCCCTCCCCTCAAACGGATGTAAGAGAACTAGAAAGGATATGAGGAAGGATGGTTGGATTAGTAAAACACTGCTTCCGTAGGCTGTGATGTCTGAGACAGTAAGGTAGAGGGTGTAAAATCATAGATAGCTTGGAGAACATGAACAGGGACAGAGAAAACTCACTGTCTCCTCCAGCACATGAATAAAGGACTTCAAACGAAACTGGCAGGTCATGAGTTCAAAGCGAGCAAAAGGAAGGACTTGTTCACACAACGAATTAAGCTGCACAACTATTTCCATGTGAGTTCAAAAAAGAGCTGGGAAAATTCACCCAAGGGAAACCCTTCAAGGATTATTAAGCAGAAAGACGAATAGCCAGCTGCCTCCTGGATCAAGGAGGCAAATTGTCAGCAGCTTAGTTAGTACAAAGGGGTAGTGTCATCGTACTTTTCTTTTACTCTTTGTTAAGTATCCTATCCACTGGCCACTGTCAGACATGATAAGTTAGGTCAACCTTTGGTCCGATCGTGGAGGACAGCCCTTATGTTCTTACACATGTGTCACTCTCACCCATTGCTTGGGCTGGTCGCACTGTCCCTTACTGCCTTGAATCAGATGGTAGGCACTGAGACGTGGGGGCTAACAGCTGCTAATCACCTGAAGGCCTGTCTAGGCTTAATGTTACTCATGTGATGGAATTACCAAGTTTGCTTGTCTAATTCTGCAGAAGGTTTTAATATGACTTCTTAGGCTGGAGAAACACAAGGCAGTTGCAAAGACCAGAAACTTCAGACCAGCAGTAAGATTACTGTAGCGCATCCTCCAGTTTGGATATACTGGGAGATGTTATTTAATTAGCAGCTCTGTGTAGCACAACACCCTTCCCTGCTCTTGGATAACCATCATGGACACACTGTGTCCTTTGAAGGAGCCAGGATTGCACAGTGAATAAGATTCCCATCTGCTGCTTTATGGCTTTATGCTTTTTATGGCTTTATGGCAGCAGATGGTTTAATGAAGAGCTTGGTCCTGCAAGCAGGAGAAGGTATGTTCTCCCCGCTAAGCTGACTGGTGCTCTGGAAGACTGTATTTCCTTCCTGACTTTTCCTTGTGGTTTGTTTGTGATCTGTGGGATAGGCAGACAGTTTTATCTGCTCCTGGCTCCTTAATAACCAGGCACTACAGCTGCAGCGTATGTGAGGCACAGGAGCAAACACACCATTTGCAGGACAAGTATCCAGCCTTTTCATCAGGAGCAGTGGCCAAAGGTGTTCTGGAGAGGATCCCTTTCACTGTTGTAAGGAAGGCTAGCAAGGGATGAGGAAGCAAGCTCTGAACTTGCAGGAAATAAAATGGTATTTTGCAAAGCCTTTCATGTCACATTTATCAGGTGTTTGGACTTTTTTGGAAGAGTTATTGCATGCAAAATTTGCACATCAGACTGAGGAGGAAGCTAACATAATTAGATCACCTAACCAGGGTGCTCACTCAGGATAACTGCTCTCCAGGGAGAAGAGCTCTTCTCTCAAGAGAGAAATTCAGATCCTAGTTGGTCTGTATTACACCTGGAGATGCCAATGGGTGGCTTATTTTAGTTTGGCTCAGACTTCAGTTTGGCTTGAAGTACATCTCCCTGCCATTCCCACCACCACACTTTGATCACACTCGTGATCTTAGGACACCTGAGTTGGAGCTGCTTGGGGTGACACTAAATGGCAAGCAGTGCTCCAAGGGAGCCTGTGCACCCACAGCGGGCACAGCCCAGGGCTCTTCTCGGGACAGGTGACTAAAAGCCCTGACCCTGGCTCCTTGGCATTTGCTGCTTCAGTCCACTCTGGCCCATGAATTACTCCTGCTATGCCATCGTACCACCTAATGGAGACACAGCCTTTCTCCACACCAGCTATCTGGGAAAGACGGGGAGACTGTGCTCCTAACGCAGGTTCCACAGAGGCTAAAATTAGGTGGCATAAATATGCCCCTTATCTTCCAGAGCCCAAGTAGAGAAATGCTGATTGCTCTCAGCTATACCCAAGGTCACCGGGAAGTGTGACTGAGCAAAGACAGTGCTGAAAAATGTCAAGTACTTTGAAAAATCGAACCCTATCCATCACAGGGTGGGTGCCTGCAATGAGTTAATTCTTTTTTGGGCATTGGCTCACCAGCTGAAAAGAGGAGATAATCACCTTGCTGGTGCCTTGTGAAGATAAGCTCATTAAAACTTCTGTGGGATCCTGATATTACTCTGATAAGTATTGCAGAGAAACTCATTAGTGAATTTAACTCTCCATTCAATGAAGTGTTTAAAAGACAAACACCTGGGATCATGCACTCAATGCTGAGGATTGAAAGACATTCTGAATTAGCTATTCAATAACTAAACTTTGCGCTGCGTGAAGCAGAAATTCCCAGGACCAAGCTCAGGTGGGTGCAGGCTGTAGCATAATGAGCGTGCACACAAGCACTAATTTCGGGTCGCGCAGGAAACCTCAGTTCTGACATTGCCTAACTTTGGAAGATTTGGCTCCGTAGCCTTTATTTTCTTTTTTGGATATATTATTTTTTTGTGTAGCAGAAACTATTTTGTGAACTACCAGAGGGGCTGTCTGGCATGCATTAAAATCGTAAGATCAACTGTGATACTCATACAAAGTGTTTTAATCCTATGCTTTCAGCATGAAGACTACTAAAATAAAGGTGTAGTAAAAGCCTATCTGTTTCTCAAACTTCTCTTTCTAGTGCGG
The DNA here is from genome assembly GCF_964289735.1 of Phaethon aethereus. NCBI lineage: Eukaryota > Metazoa > Chordata > Aves > Phaethontiformes > Phaethontidae > Phaethon > Phaethon aethereus. The sequence continues at coordinate 153,731,536 of NC_138575.1, forward strand.
GCACGTGGAGCAAGCAAAACAGCGGTGTCAGCCAAGAATAAGTAAAGATGGCACGAGAGTTTGAACCTAACAAGTGCCGTGAACAAGAGAGCACACTGCTTTCTGAACGCGCTATGCTCTTTGTAGCACTTGAGAATATTGGAATAAACCTGTAAAATCAGAATGACTGTGTAGAAGCAAAATTCCTCGCAAGAAAATGTCAAAAGTTCTAACTTACTTTGCATGCTAATTTCCTGTTCCCTGAGGAGTTCCCACACATGATTGGAATTAATAACATGTGCTTGTTTCACATTTTATCAAAATATTTGATTTGTCTCCCTTTAAATGCTTGGCATTATCTTTTTGCTTTAGGTTCTGGATTTGGAGCATCTACAAAAGCCATGTGTTTAGGGATGCGGTACTGGAAGCCGGAAAGGCTGGAGTCACTTATTGAAGTGAGCATTGAATGCGGACGAATGACTCACAACCATCCTACAGGTAATGTCCGCTGACGTATCGGCGTGCCGACATCCCTAAGGCTGCTTTTCCCTTCGGCGGGCACTAACACGGCTCCTGTGCATTCACCTGGTTAAACTGCTTCTGCTTTGCAGACTCCAAGGCCTTGGTTTGAATTTTGCTGGGATAGTATATACATGTATACATTACTTATATAAGCGTACATATTTGCCTATATGTTACACAAACAGCAACCTCAGGCACAGGACTTTTCTCTCCTAAAATCCCAATAACTTAAACACAACCCATCTTGCCCAAAGCATATTCATGTCATTTGCCCTGACCAAATTTTAAGATTCGTGGATGTCTAGATGAATTGCTGTTATCATGCAAGTTTATGGTTCAGAGGATAATAACATTTTTCTCTTGACAGGTTTTGTCGTATCTAATCACAGTAAGTAAAGGTAGAAAACCAAAAAATCTACCTCCATATACTTTAGGACACAATCCAAAATATTCTCTAAGCAAAACATAAGTAAATAGATTTAATGTTGTTTTGAATATTCTGGTATGTCATTCTGATAATTTTATGTTACGTAAGTTTGTATTCTGATAATTTTATGCTAAGTAAGTTTGTATTCATTCTGTCTGCTTTAAACAGCAATAAATAAAACCGTAATGAATGGTGACATGTTCAACACGCTCAGTGCTCTGAAGTAGTCAGAAAAGCCATCAGGATGGCATAAAATTAGAGGAAAAGAATTCAAAGCAAAGCGAAAATATCATTAAGCCAATATATAAAGGCCCTGGTGCATTAACAGCAGTAAGACTGCTTGCAGTTCTGGGTCTCCCACCTCAGAAAGGACTTACCAGAGCCAGAAAATGTCAGCAAGGAGCATCCAAGTCATCAAACGCCTTCCATACAAGGAGAAATTACATCCAGAAGGAGTTTTCATCTGAGAAAAGACTCTAGTGGCATGGCAGGGAGGCAGGGAGAAGAGGGGTGGAAGGGCCACCATGAACCTCACTACCACCCTGCAAGGTGCCAGGGAAGTGTCAGCTGTGATTCTCATAACTCAAAGATGGGGACAACCCAACTGACACGTCAGTCAGGACGGAAACAGACAGACGAGGGAAATACTTCCCCATGTCATGCGTAGTTAAGCCGCAGACCTCACTGCTACAGGCAGCTGCAAAGTCCACAGATGCGCCTGGGTTCAAAAGGAATCAGGCAAGTGGACGAGAAGGGCTGTCACTGTTAAAAGCAATCAAACTCTGTAATTAAAATTGCCCCTAAGCTAGTCCAGAAGCTCTGGGGAGTGGAGAAGCCAAACCAATTAGGCTCACTCTGTATTGGCATTATTTGCAGAGCCAGAAACATCAGCTGGGGCTTGCTTGCTTCCCCAGAGAGGGGCAGGAGGCTACGTGAGGGCTGCCGGGAGCAGGACAACGGCAGGGAGAGGGAGCTACCTGAAGAGCAGGGAGGAAGAGACTGCCAGCCCCCCAAAAACCTTCTGGGCATGTTGCAGCCTCCACCACCCTCTTCACCACCCGCTGCCCCCTGCTAGCCCTTTGCTTCACCCTCTAAACCCTCCACTGCCACCCTCACGCTGAATGTGACACTAAAGGGTCTACATGGCAGTTGGGTTAGATGCTGTCTATCTGAGTGAGGTCCTTTGAGCTGGCTCTACCTGGGTTTTTATTCTTTATGAAAGCATCTGCTGGATCCTGCGTTACATGTGCCTTTGGCCTGACCCAGTATCACAGGTCTTAGGCAGAAAGAATTAGCACTCATCTCATCTGGACTTGTAACCTCTTAAAATAATTTGGTTTTACCTTCAGCAAAACACACAAAGTTCATGCTTACCTCTATGCATGAGTGAATGCTTTTGGACCCGTGCACGGAGAGAAGCACACGCATCAATCCTTTGCTCACCTGGGGCTTGTTTAAATGACTGAGTTGATTTCTTAACCTTCTTTTGCACATTGCACTGGGTTGGTTTTATTGCCTTTGGCAGAATGCCAAGAGCACAAGCAAATATGAGAAACAAGCCCCTCTGTTTCTGATGCCATGGAAGTGTCGAGTGCCCGTCAACAGAAAGTTCATCTCAACTGTATTTGTATCCAAAGTGGAAGACCTAACTAGGCAGGCAGGCAGGCATCGTGTCTTACCTGGACAGTTGCTCCGTTCCACTAAGGGGACATGGGCTTTTACCCTTAGAGGAAAGAAGCAGTTGTCCAAGACAGACACGGACTTGTCCCCTTAGAGTAAAATGAACCAGAAATAAATGTTCGATCTAGCAACTACAGCCCCTGGGCTGGATGACTCAGTAAGCAAGGTGATATAGCTTGTAATCGAATCGCTTTGCACAAGTCAATTATTTCATGTGACTTCAGTTATAAGATTTTCAGTATCACATTAGTGGATGATGTTTATTTTGGACACCTACCTCAATTTCTGTCATGTTACACCACTGAGAACAGAAGCTCCCTTCTATGTAAAATAAGTTGTAAACCAACAGGCAACGCACATTAGCCAAGAATCTCAACATGCCATGAGCCAGCCTGCAAACAGGCGGAGACAGGTTATGTGCATTCGTTAATCTACCCGGCAGCCGCGAGACACTCCACTAATGATTTTATGAAGGACGTGACAAGGATGGCAAGAGCACAGGCTGTGCGTTGCTAATCATTGTTACCTATGAATTCCAGGCTTTCTAGGGTCCCTATGCACAGCTCTCTTTGTGGCGTATGCAATACAAGGGAAACCCCTTGTGCAGTGGGGAAGACAGATGATGAAGGTTGTGCCGATGGCTGAAGAATACTGCAAGAAGACCATTCGCCACATGGCAGGTAAAGTGTCTGAATCAAACGAGCTGTTTTCTTAAAACTACGTTTAGCTGGAAAGACGCTGGAGAAACGTCACTCCTCAGCCTCTCCGTTTTGCTGCTTCCCCTGCCCCGTCCCGTCTCCACCATCTCCCAGGCTGTCCTCTCCTGCTTCCTCTGCTCAGACTGTAGGTTCTTCCCAGGTGGTGCCACCTTCTTCTTCTGCCGTCTGTTAGCTGCCTGGTATCTTGGTGGCAAAAATACGAAGAGAAATAGCAGTGATAATGCCCTACTGCAGTTTTATTTTTAGGAAGTCTTCAAAGTTTTCTGGGCAGGGGGAGGGAGGAAATGATATTTAGCAGGTTATTAGGCAAACTGACTGCTGAGCTATGAATTATTCAGCTCTCTTCCATCAATTCGCACAGTCCAATATTTTCCATAAGAAAACTCACTGACATTCCTCATTTTGCCAGGAAAAGTTCACCTGCAGATGCCTCCTGACCAAGAGTTAGCTTTTGACCACAAATTCAGATTTGACTCCTTGCTTTTCTGAACAAATGTGTAAGATACAACCTGTTCTATCCTTGTTTTAAAACAACGAATACAACTATTGAAATTGATATTGCTACTTTACTATGTGATCTTCAGGGCAAAGGTATTTTAGTCCCCTCTTGCCAGGGAGTGATGCGTTTGTAACGATGAGACCTGCCGTGGACAGACGAGTATCATAACATTAAAACATTGAGGAAAGAGGTTTTTCTGTTAATCTCAAGGGGCAGCTGTTGAGAAAGATTGAATTCCATGGAAATCTTTACTCAAGAGCACTCAGAAATGAAGATTTAACCGGGAAGGAAAGCTGCTGCTTTAAAAATCTGCAAGGAGCACCAGGGAGCCTTTGTGAAAGACCCCACGTTTTTCGCCTGCGCCTCATTGCGCACCAGGATTTTTTTAGCCGAGACCTATGAGGAGCAGGTGCAGGATTAGTGTGAGCGAGCTCCTCTCTGAACGGCTTCGCAGCAGGTCCCTGTCACTCCACCCGAGCAGGACCTCTCGGTGTGGAGGTATGCGTGTTGGACTCCTGAGGCACGCTCTCCGGCGAGTGCCCATATTGTTGAGCTTCGTCCTATTTTGGTAGCGGGAAAAGTCTCCTGCATTAAAGTCAAGCTCCTTGGCTGGTGAGACCCACTGCGAAGCAATCCTGCCAAACAGACTCCTCCAGTTCTAGAAAACTCTTTTTTAGCTGCGTTATTCCCCGTGGATGACAAACGTGGCGCTCAGTCGCAGAGGGCTTGACTCAACACCTCTCTCTGACGTTCAGTGGCAATTAGTTGCCAGATAGTCCCATGGACCTGAAGGTGACCGTCGTCTCAGGCTGGGCTTGAGGGGTGGGGCAGAGCCTCGCTAGGGCTGGTGGGGTGGGATTTCTGACCATGCTACAGCCTGTCCATGCAAACAAAATCTCCTGCAACTGCCTGATCCCTTTGTTTCCAAGCCCGTGCATTGCAATAATCCCACTTGCTTGTTGAGTTGCTACATAGAAAAACATTCATTTTTGAGGCATTCATGTTTTATGGTCACGGGGGAAATCGGGGGAAAAAAAAAAAAACACACAGAAAGAAAGAAACCCATCAGGTCACCTGCATTTCTAAAAGCAATCTTGTAACCAGCTGCTGGAGTGAGTGTCAGTAGTTTACTTCAACCAACAACATTTTCTTTGTGTGACTTTTTTTTCCTCAAGATGCTCTCCTTGGCCTGATGGCCAAGAGTGCATTTTCACTCTAGTTTTTTCAATACCTCCATTTTTTTAGGGTTCTAATGAATTGTTTCCTTGTAATCAGGCAAAATTTGGGCGTGGACTCAGAAAAAGGGCAGCTGGGCATTCCCAGTCATGTAGAGCACATGGCTGAAGGTTCATTCCTGTCTGGGGATGGGGAACCGGCAACCTTGTGAAAGTATCAAGTCCTACAAGACCACTTAGATTTTTTTTACATGGACTTGAACCACTTTAAAGATCTTAATTGCCAAAGAAGGTCACGTGTATGACCTTTTAGGAAAAGAAGCAAAATTAGATTATGTTCTTCAGAGAAATGGTTTGGTTGTGTGCATGCTCCTTAGCCACTTGCAGCACAGAACTGCAGAGACAGGGAAAAAGTGGCAATGCTCAATTTTATTTTAAACCGTACACCAATAGTTCCATATTGAGTTGCCTGTTTGCCTTGGCGTATTTAGCCATCTGGTCCATCACACTGATTTCTAATTCCTTACCCCCATCAACTTCCCAAGTAGGGTTTCACTCAGGCCTCAGTTCTGCAGACTAGTGCATGTATATGTGCTTAACAGGTCAGCATGGCTTACGTGCCTTTTTAAGCCTTTATAAAAAGGTTGAACCAGAGCACTGACTTGAAAATAAACTGAATTTAACAAGATTATTCACACTCACAATCATAGAATAATTTAGGTTGCAAAAGGACCTTTAAGATTGTTGAGTTCAGCCGTTAACCTAGCATTACCAAGTCCACCACTAAACCATGTCCTTAAGCACCACATCTACACATCTTTTAAATGCGTCCAGGGATGGTGACTCAACCACCTCCCTGGGCAGCCTCTTCCAATGCTTGAAAACCCTTTCAGTAAAGAAATCTTTCTTAACATCCAATCTAAACCTCCCTGGCACAACCTGAGGCCATTTCCCCTCATCCTATCACTGGTTACTTGGGAGAAGAGACCAACACCCACCTCACCACAACCCCCTTTCAGGTAGTTGTAGAGAGCGATAAGGTCTCCCCTCAGCCTCCTCTTCTCCAGACTGAACAACCCCAGTTCCCTCAGCCGCTCCTCATAAGACTTGTGCTCCAGACCCCTCATCAGCTTCTTTGCCCTTCTCTGGACACAATCCAGCACCTCAACATCCTTCTTGTAGTGTGGGGCCCAAAACTGAACACAGGATTCATGGTGCGGCCTCACCAGTGCCGAGTACAGGGGCACGATCGCTTCCCTACTCCTGCTGGCCACACTAGCTCTGACACAGGCCAGGACGCTGTTGGCCTTCTTGGTCACCTGGGACAATGTTAAGCATGATTAGAGGTGTCTTCCTAAAAGTGACAGAAAAAGGAGAAAGACCTATGGTTATTAAAAAAGACTTATTTCTATGGGCACAGATAGCAGATGTGTGTGTAATTTATCCCTTTTACTACATTTGATACATATTATATGCAAATGGAAATTTTGTCCTTTCCTATCTGCTTTTTCCTGAAAGATCACACAGAAATATAGTGAGAACAGAACAGAAATACTGGAGAAATTATGTGATTAAAAACTGAGAACTGAGGTAGGAAGCAATTTGTATTTAGGATGTGTAAGCATTTTTAAATATTCTTTAATCATAGTAAGGAAATACAAAAATTGGCATACAAATTTTTTGCTCTCTTTTTGTTGGCTCTTATCTTTTCCTTGGAGTGTTCTTCAGTAAGTTCTCTAAAAATCTCATCTTGATGTATCTTAATGTAATTTTGATGTGACATAAAAATAGCACAAGATTCTCAAAATATTTCCTTCTTTCACATCTTCTGTTTCCAGTTAGATTCCCCATTCCATATTAAAATGCATACTTAGTACATGTGCCTGGTTAATGTACGTTATTGCAAAATACCTAGTTTTTCATGTCACTAAATAATGTCATTTTCTTTAAAATTCGTTAAAGTAGAACTGAAAATATTGCTGAAATTAAGTACCACATCATTCATTTCTTTTGCATTCAGAATATCAGGAGCACTGGTTTTACTTCGAAGCCAAGTGGCAGTTTTATCTGGAGGAGAGAGAAATCAATGAGGAAAATCAGAATAAACCTGTCTTTCCGGACAACTATGACGCAGAGGAGAGAGAGAAGGTAACTGCAACTTCAGAAAGCACTTGGAAAGGCTCCGAACTGAGAGGGGTATTTTATAACCTAGAGACACACCAATGTTTTTCAACTGTTTCGAGTGCCAGAGCAGTCAGGAAGCCTTAATTTTTTTCTACATTTTCAAGAAAGGAAAAAACAACTCCCATCCTTGGCTCAGGTATGCGTTAGCGTAAAAAAAAAAAGCAGTTGCCACCGGTCCTGGGGCTGCTGCAGTGGGAGGAAACAGTGCAGAGGGGCCGACTTAGTGGTTAGAAGTGTTGATGCCCAGAGCGGGTACAAAACATAAGCCACAGCTATTTGGGGGTGGAAAAGGCAAACGTCTCAGCGGGGGCTCTCGTTAAAGCCTGAGTCCCACAGAAATCGCCCCGGGTACTAGGAGCTGGACTTGGTTATGGCCCTTCGAAGAGAAGACAGCCGTCCTAAGGGTTTCTCTGCCAAGGCAGGCTGTGCCCAGGCTAGTTTTAAGTGTCGTGAGAGATGGTGTTTCACCACGTCTCATGGGATACTATTTTACAGCGTACATGATCCTTCCTTTGCCTCATGACTTCTGGTCATATCTTCTTAACTCAGGAGAAATAATGTGTCTTCTTGCCTGGTGTTTACGGCTTTCTGATATGTGCTGGCACCTCTCAAAGCTCTCCACTTAGCAGCTAAGCAATAAGTATGTGGTTCTTGTCACCTTTTCCCATAAATCAATCCTTTTTTCCAGACTATTAAAGCACAGGTCTATTCTGAGAAGTCGCTTTGTATATTTTTAGGTGCTCATCTACACAGTGAAAAGTGCCCATGAAAGATAGGTTGACTGTGGATAATAAGAAATTGCTCACTTTAAACATAAAGAATAGATCTTCTTCCATTTTTTTTTTAATTAATTCAGTGCCATGAACTTGTTACTAGTTTTTTTTCCTTCCAGTTCTACTGGAGTCTTAGCAGCTCTTTAGGAGAGATTAAACCCAACAGTATTTCCCCATGATCATTTCAAGAGAGAACTGCTGAATTCCTAATGCAGAAACAAAATTTACCTTCATTACCCCAGCCCAACCAAGTTTGGCCTATTGAGCTATTTATTTTGATGCACAAGAAAAGGAAATGTTGCTTGACCCTCAAACCCCACCACCAGCCAGAGATCACAGCCCGACAGAAGTCAAGAGACTTTATTTGCTTATAAGCCGAGTGTGTTAATAGCCGTGGAAAGAATAAATGAGGAGAAGGTCACCATCCTGCCTGCCTTTTTCCCAGGAGGGCTTTCCTTTTAACTCCCTCCAAGCTATCTTGCCACTTGTGTCCGGAGGTAGAGCCGACTGCCTTTCTACAGGCAATGAATAAAGCGCCAACATCGGGCACCACTCTTGCTGACAGGCCACTGCAGGCGTGCTCCTGCTCGGCCAGGCGCACCTCTCCGCCGGCACATACCAGCTGCAGCTGTGAAACTGAAGCCCTCAAATGTGGCTTGGATTGACCTGAGTACGCTGCAGAGGCAATTTCCCTCTGTAAAAAGAATTACACCTCGAAATGCTAAGCAGCGAAGACCCCATTCTGCATAAGCAGGTATACAGCTTAAATTTTGAGAGAGTTAGAAATGTGGGAGTAAAAGATAAATTACCCCTTCTTGGATGTATAAATACAAGATGAGTCAATGTAGGACAAATAATTTTCCAGTGATGCATGTTTGGAAGATGTTCGATACAGAGCGAACGGGCAGAAGCTGCGCTGCTGGATCAGGCTTGCAAATAACTCACTGGCCCCGCTTGCTCTCCTGGGCTGGACACGGCACGCAGCAAGATGGGAGAGGAACCAAACCAAAGTCACCCAGGCCAATTCCACTCCCAGGAGCTTGTCCCCTTAAGATGGAGTTGCCTAAACCAGCTCTGTGAAAGGGAATGGATGGAACATCCAACAAAAGGGATGGAAAAGAAGCGGTAGCCAGCAGCGGGTCGGCGCCCGGAGGGTGAGGAAGTCGGAGGCAGCTGTAATTTGTAATCCCTGACTGCAGGGGGTTAACAGCGAGGAGGGGACGTGTGAACTGCCTCCAGGGCTTGGCCGCAGCTCCCAGCCTTCAGCAGGAGGGAGCGGCTGTAGTCACCCAGCCCTTGGTCCTTGCCTGCCCGCCTCAGGGAAGCTGGGCTGGTGCCGCACCCCAGGGCTGCAGGAGGGCGCAGGGGTCGAAAGGAGGTTGCACTTTTGAAATGTTTGAGAAATGCTGCCTTGGTGCAGTCAAGTCCCTCCGGGCTCGGTCCCGAGGACAGCTATCCTTAGCGTGAAGTTGTTTCGGCGAAGCGGGTTGGCATCAGAGGTGTGCAGAGCACCAGCAAGCTGAAGGGCTAAACGGAGCGGCGCTCGAGCCGCGTGCCCGTGCACCCAAAATAGCACCTCGGCACCGAGTCCTCTTGCCTTTGGTCAAGGCAATATGACCAAATGGTCATTTGGTATGTGTCAATGCCGCTCCACCGGCACCCAAACGGCAGCAACGTGGCTGGAAAGCTTGCACGTGTCCGAGGAGAGCGTAAAGACGTAAATACTAGTTGCCAACTAACTTGTGGTTGGCAAAGGAAAAAAGAAAGCCGCGGCGTGAAGCTGTAGTCCAGCTCTGCCTTGTTCGACGTATATGCAGATAAACCACAACCGAGTGTGTGACGGCCGAGGTGAAAGCGAATGGACAGAAATGCAAATCTTTCAAAGGTGTTGCAGCAGCCAAGGGCCAGCCAAGCGGCAACGATTTAACTTACCATGATGTAACTTAAACTTCAGGAAATAAAGCTGCCCGTTTCCTTTAAAGGAAGGTGGTTTTTTTCTATAAACTTAACAGAGTTGAGTTCATTTGGGGATTTTGGGAAGGAAAATGTGAGTTCTGGATGTACCTCTTCTACAGAAAATCTGATTTTCCTTTGCAAACCTCGCTGTGGGCTTGCGATATTTTTTTCTTCTTTCTTCTCCCGAGGAAAAAATGTTTCTTGCATTTGCAAATTATTTTCCCTCCTGTCCAACAAATGCTTGTCGAAGTGGAGAGAAAAGGCTTGGCAATAAAGAGTCAGAGAAGGGGGCTTGAATTAACGTAGTCTGAAATTGAGCCCCTAAAGAAATTACTGAATCAGAACATTTTCAGCCGCCACGTAAAAATTGGCTAATTGAAATATTTGCTAACATGTGACAAGGGGAGCTGAGAATATTTCCAAGAGGCGGGAAGAGGACTGATAAAGTAAATCTTTAACAACCCTAGTTTTTTATATATTTATATTTAATAAGGAATTTCTGGGGTGTGAACTTGGAATCCATCTTGGTCTACTTTTTGGCGTTCTTGGCTTGCTTAAGTCAAGCCAAGAACTTGGTGTATTAAGCCAGGGCGCAGGCTTATACCCGCACCTCGGACATCACCCGGGCTGCCGCCGCCGCCGCCGCGCCAGCTCATCCCAGGCCGCAGGCAGCGGTGCAGGCGACGCAGCTGCCTGTTGCCCTTTCCGTGCCAGACAAGCTACTCCCGCCTAGCAGGGGAGAAGCCAACACCGGCGCAGCCGCGTGCCCCCACGTCCCCATGGCCAGCGCCCTAGCCTGACGCCGCCGTCTCTCCCGCAGACGTACAGGAGGTGGAGCTCTGAAGGCCGGGGGGGAAGACGAGGCCACGACGCCCCCATGATCGCCTACGACGCCTTGCTGGGCTGCGGCGGGGACTGGACGGAGCTCTGCAACCGCTCCATGTTCCACGGAGGTGAGGACCCCCGCTCCCTCACCGGGGCAGGAGACAGCCCTCCTGGCTGCTGGCTGCCGCTCTTGGCCAGTCCGCCGTGCCGCCCGCTATTCCTGCGCCCCCGGTTTTACACCCTAAAGCCCCTTTTTTTAAGTCCTTCCAGCACTTTAAAGGGGGCCTACAGGAAAGATGGGGACAGACGTTTTAGCAGGGCCTGTAGCAATAGGGCAAGGGGCAATGGTTTTAAACCAAAAGAGGGCAGATGCAGACTGCAGGCATAAGGAAGAGATGTTTCACAATGAGGATGGTGAACCACTGGCCCAGGTTGCCCAGAGAGGTGGTAGATGCCCCATCCCTGGCAACATTCCAGGTCAGGTTGGACGGGGCTCTGAGCAACCTGCTCTAGTTGAAGACGTCTCTGCTCACTGCAGGGGGCTTGGACTGGATGACCTTAAAAAGTACCTTCCAACCCAAACTATTCCATGATTCTATGGTTCTTGCAAGCGGCAGCTGCCATGCAAGCTGCTTACGGTGCTTTTCAAATGTTGCTCCATCTAAGTCTCACACTTTTGAGAGATGTATGAGAAGTAAATCCAATATGACTTAGTAAAGGGCTGGCATCTTCCCCCGCCAAAATGCTAAAGCCTTTGGCAATGCAACTTTTTAACTGCATGTAGTGAAACCAAAAGAGCTCACGGCCCCTCGCTGCAGAGCCAGGTAGGCACAAACCCTCGGGCACTGCAAGGAGCATCAGTGCCCCTCACCACGCTAGATGTTTTAAAGCATGTGCAATGCCATGCTGTGCTGTTAGCAAGGAAGGTACGCTCTCCAATCCAGGATGTTTGGCGTGTTGTGGGGACCCCTGCAACCGCTGTTCCCTCCTTTTTCCTAGCGAGGGCTGGCTGCTTGCAAAGGTTGTTGTGTTGGAGTGGATTTTCCCCAAACCAAATAAGCTGCTAGCCCAGGAGCGCACGCCGCAGAGGCGTCGCAGCATCCTTGCCTTGGCATCGCTCTCTGCCCTGAGCATCCCCACCTGGCACGGCCAGAGGCAGGACGTGGGGTGGCGCAAGCCTTTGGGACTGACCCAGCCTGTCCCACCGTGCTCCGTCGGCGGTGTAACATTTCCTCCCCTGTGCAGCGCGGCTCTTGGTTGCGTGTGCGAAGGTGGCTCTAAGAGACCATCGCACTTGTGCTTGCACTTGCAGGAGAAAGCGCGGCTACGGGGTCGATCGCCGGCTGCCTGTATGGCTTGGTGTACGGCCTGAGCAAGGTCCCCAAAGGCTTGTACCAGGACCTGGAGCAAAGGGAGAGGCTCGAGTACCTGGGCGAGAATCTTTACCGACTATCCATGGAGGAAAAGTAAAGCGGTTTCTGCCATTTTCTCTTTCTATAAAGACTATATCAAACCCTGTAGATAACTGACTGACGTTCATAGCGAAGGAATTAGCCGAGAGTTAAGTCTGAAAAGCTGTGTGTAGATCGTGTGCACGTGAAGATAGCTGAATTATTCAAGAATGATTAGATATTTACGGTCTTTGTGGTTTTTTTACAGATGTAGGAATTTCTGAGTATAAAGAGTGCTGCTTAAACCAGTGAGATAATCTCAAATGGAAAAAAATAAATAAAACCTTTTTTGATTTATTTCAGTCTAACTTGCTATAATACCACTTCCTAAACAGCTGTGACCAGCAATTACACATACAAAATTAATTTTCAGAACTAATGCTTTCCTGCAAAACTAATGGTAGTACCTACTTATGGGGATATTCTCTGTATATTTGACAATCCTTTCACCACTGCTGTTCCTCCTTGTTCTCAAATGTAATGTGTCTGTGACACTTGTAAACCTAATGTCTCACAGATTAACTTTTAATGAACCACTGATCCCCGCATCAGCACTGTGGTGCAAGGTATTGTTACATTAGAAGCTTCCAGAAAAGGAAAAGCCAACACTAAAAATAGCCCCAAGGAACAACAAAGCATCAGTGTGTCTTAAATTTCTGAATTACGTTTTTACCATTCTTCAATCTTCAGAACAAAAGAGGTTTTTAAATATAACTGGCTGAAATATTTGTAAATAAATTAATCCTACCCTATTTTCTAAGCATCATTCTTTATTTTTAGATTGAGCAGATTATATCTTGCTGTATCAGCATCAGAACTTTTGGCTGAGGTCTTCGAGCAGTTGCAATAGGTCAGCAGTCAGGCTGTGATATATTGCACAAGTCTGAGCACCACAAAAACCCCAGGAAGAAAACTGGTACAACTGCTTTGCCTTTTTTCCTTTTTCCTTTTTTTCCTTTTTTTCCTTTTCCCCTTTTTCCCTTTTTTCATTTTTCCCCTTTCCTTGCCTTGCCTCACCTCTCCAACTTCTTAAACATCTTAAACTTTTTTGTTCCTTTTTCTCCTTTTTCTTTTTCCCTTTTCCTTTTCCGTTTCCTCTTTTCCTCTTTTCCTCTTTTCCTCTTTTCCTTTTCTTTTTTTAATTTTCATTTCTTTAAAAATTTTTGTTTTTTTCAAAAAAACAGACTACAATACAATTAGAAGTTGCATACAACAGACAAAGTAAAGAGTAGACCTCAGTGAAGGAGATTCTGATGCACCTGCAGAGGCACAGGCACAAATCTGGAATCCTCAACGAAATGACACAGAAGAAGTGAGCACAGAATTTGTCCCTGCTGTTTAGCCTTATGTTTTACCTCAGAATTTCAGAAACTGAGGTCTATGTAGCACTTTCTAATCTCCACCATGAGTGATTGCCTACATGGTGTTGGTTTCTCCTATCTTTCTCCAGCTGCTGAACTGCGTTTTAAAAAGATAGCTAAAAATACATAAGTACTTTCCTACCCCTTTTTCCATGTAAGCAATTGCTGGAATCGTCACTGGGATGCTATGTGGCAGAAAGAGGAGCAGCTGATCCCTGTCATGAATAGCAGCCTGCATGACAATATGCGTATGAAAAGGTTTTCCATACTATGAGCTACTTCAAACCCTGTTTTAGCATGTTTTCTCTTTGCAGCTTTACAAGGTGCTTTCTTGTTTGCTTTGGAGGTACGTTAAACCAAAAGGAGCGTTTGTGTCAGTGGCTTTTGACTTAAGAGAATACCAAGACTTTCTAAAAACATTCCTTCTAGTTTAGGATGCCTCTAGCACACCTGTAATAAATTCAGCAATAGTGAAGAGAGAAGAACATATCCTGCGTAAGGTAGGATGTTCTCTAGTACTTTGGCTTTTCCTCTCCCTTTAGAAGAAACTATCACAAAATCATGAAGAGCATTCGTAACTGTTCCCACTTTACCTTCTATCCCGGCTGGGGCAGATCAAGTGTGTTTCAGAGACAAATAAGATAATCTAACTTAAAAGGCAGTTCCCAAAGACTCAGCCTGTAAAGCACCACCTCTGCAGTCGTTGAGGCAAGCGGCATGTTGGCCGTCGTTTCACCGCAACGCTTAAAAGGCCCGTGCGTTGGCCTGAGCAGGCAGAGCCGCTCCCGATCGCCTGCCTTAGCTACGGGCAGCTCTTGGAACCAAACGCCCCGCAGAGCCGGGTGGCGCCGGGGATGCCCGGGGCTGAGGGAGCCTACGAGGTGCAGCACCTTGCATGCTCCAGCCATGGCCATTTCCCCAGAGACAACCGACCGCGAGTCAGAGCAATCCATCAATCCCTGGCAGCTTCTGCCAGCGGACAGTATTTTCCAGATTTTTTCCTGTCTTTGGATGAAGTCTCCGAAGCGCTGCCCTTCTCCCGTCCGTGCCCTGTCCCGAGCGCTGTCCCCACAGCAGCTCGTCCTTCGGGTTGCCAGGCTGTGCAAAATGGTGGTCAGATATTTAACATGTAATTCAGGGTCAAGAGACAGGACCTTCTCTTTCCGCACCAGAGACAGTAAACCGGAAACTCCTTCAGTCATATGCTTTTGGGAAATGCCGCGGGATGCCACCACCCCCTGCTAGTCGGCAGCCTCCGGACCCCTAACAGAGTGGAAAGGGAGGAGCGCGTCGGTGAAGGAGGGTGCGGGCGGGGCTGGGGGAGACCGCCGGCTCCTCTCCCCCTGCAGCTCTCCTCCGCTCCGCGACACGGCGGCGGCCACTGGCGAGGTTTCCCTGGGGTGGGCCAGCCAGCGGGACAGGGTTGCACCACCACCCGTTAGCATACCAGGCTGCTGCCACTCGGATGCTGCCATGATAAGTGTCACCAAAGAACCCATAACTAAATTTATAACTAAACTGCCTGTCTTACGCATCTTAACCACTCGCAGGGCCAGAAGACAGGAAACTTTTGAAGGTGGACTTGTCTCCCCTGGAGGTCCAAGCAGACACTGGAAACCATGCAGCAGCACTTCCAGAAACCAGCAGCGTGCCGAGGCAGAACCACGCACATTAAAAACAGCAAAAAACAGCGTCTCCGGGGGAGGAGAGAGGCGAGGAGGCTGAAGTCCATGCTAGGCCATTTCACAGCATCAGGGAGGAGCCCAAGTGTCTGCCTTGTCATCTGGCATAACTCACACTGCTGGGAAGTGACTTCTGCTGGTGTGGGGCTCCCCTTGTTCATGGTCCCTAGTTCCTCCTTGGCCATAGGCGGGGCTAGGATTGACTATCTGTAGTTGATATAGAGGTGACTATATTTCATTGATAGGTCACCAAGTCTAAGAACAGCAGGATGCAACTTGGGACGAGGTAGTGAAGAAACGCTAGGGATGATGTCTTGGCCCCATGAAAATGGTGGTCGTGCTCCCAAACCTAAGAAACCCTCCAGCTTTGCCCCCCTTCCCCAAGGCAGAAGCACGGTGTTTTCCAAACACTGGGACAATACAAGTCTCATCACTACACAGATTTTCGGTGGTGGACTCAGAATTTAGTGTCGTTGTACCACAGCCCTTGCACAGAATGCATTTCAGATTTACACAGCCATGATGCTGGTTTCCAGGAGAGGTAGTCTTGGAAGAACTGCAGATGCCCTACATCAGTGCAATAGCTATTGCTCATCTGCTACTGCTTGCTAGTGAATACATATCAAACACTCAACCCGTGCAAGAAGTCTTGGTACTTCAGGCGATGCAGTATTCCCATAAATGCTATATTTCAGAAGGCATCCTATAAGAACTCTCTAGTGGGGAAAAGGAAGACCTTGAACAGAGATCACAAGTAATATATTTTAATGAAGCTGTTTGATTTTATAGCTCATAAGTGATTAATTACTGTGACTATTCCTTGCAGAGAGGGTCTGATCGTCTTCACAACAATAGTAGTTTGGCTATGCTGACCTCACTGAAAGCAGGACTAGTCCATATTTTACTGTGGCCAATTTTTTGCATTCAAAGTAGTCCGGAAGGCAGAGGTAAGCAGGGCGTCTGGTTCCACTGCTGTTCTCAGACACATCAGAGATAACCCTAAATCACACTGGTTGATAGCCCTACATGTGTTTCTGAATACATCAGGCACTTCTTAGGGAGGAGTGGCCTTCTGCCATGGCAAGCTTTCAGTCAAAATATCAGCAGACTGGCTGGTTATAGGAGCCAGGGTGAACCAGGATATTTTTAGTCTCAGTTATATCCTGAATTCTCTTTGCTTTCATCTTATTCTGAAGGTTCCCATAGTTGTGACAAACAGGATCTTGATGTAACGTGTCAGCCTTGCTTCCTTGGCTGTGGTAAATTCAGTAAGGGAAAGGATGGATGTTACCACATTGTACACGTGGGACCGTGCACCTGTGCTATGCTGAAATGTGGTTATTCTGAATCAAAACCTATGAAGTATTGTTTGTCACATTAGGCGTGGGCCATTTGTCATGCTTTTTTCTTTCATTGGCCTTTAAAAATATCTACAAAGTCTTTATAAATAGACCTTCTTCCATTCAAGATGGCAACTTCATCCCACTGCTGAGGGATGTCATTTTCAATATGTGCACTTGAAATGCAGCCAAGTGGCATCCAAATGTCACAACCTGACTGGACGAGGACCAGCCCCGCGCTTTGCAAACAGCCTCCATAATATCACAGTGAGGGGCCAGGTCCAATTTCTTTCAGAGTCCGTGGGGCACCAGCTGCTGGGGCACAGCTGGGCCTTCCCCAACCTTTCAAGGTTGACACTCCCTAAAGGATGAGTGACTTTGCAGCCTTTCTTCATTTTCTACGTGTGGACTTAATTTAAAGAATTTTTTGTTCCACTTCTGGTCATAAAAATTAATCTCCTCCCGGTATGCAGGCTGCATTCTCTGCATGAATCTATTTCACTGCCCAGTGAAGTAACCTTCCAGCTTTTCATGGTGTCAGAAAGCCGACACCTCTTGCTTTTTTCCCCCCTAGCCCCATCTATTGTTTTTGACTTCATGTTCCACCTTTTGTGCTTAGTTCAGTATTTTATTTAGTAACTTATCCACACCAGTTAAAGCATTGCCTAAATCCCCAGCTGTCCAAGGACCTGATTTGTCAAGCTCAAGCGTAGGTTCAACATACCAGCCTTCTTGCTCCAGATTAAAGGGGGGTGTAGTCAAAGGACGTTGCCAGGGTTGTTGTTGTTGTGGTATTACCCCTTGCAAAGCGGATTTAAGAGCATAGTCCTGATGTGGGATTTGAATGCTATCAAAAAACAGATAATGCAAATCCTGTGGGTTTTTTTAATTCCGGAGAGGTACCTGCTGACTTCTAACCTGTATACCAATAGCAAAAACTATCAGTG
Organism: Phaethon aethereus; assembly: GCF_964289735.1. Lineage (NCBI taxonomy): Eukaryota > Metazoa > Chordata > Aves > Phaethontiformes > Phaethontidae > Phaethon > Phaethon aethereus. The sequence goes on from NC_138575.1 coordinate 153,749,056, forward strand.
GCACATTTGTACTCCTCAGCCTTGATATTTCATTCTAATTGTTTGAGTGTGGTTTTATAATCCAGAGGCAGAACCATATTTTCCTGCAAACTGTGTTCTCATCGTATTTATTTTTGCCTACACTTCACCTACCAGCAGAGGAAAACACCTTCGATGTTGCCCTCGCGTTAGGACATGGTAATACTAAATGGGTGAGGAGTGACACAGAGGAGATGTGGTCGGCCTGACTAGCGTTTCTTCCTCCCCTAAGTGCTTCTGCTGCCACAAAACACAGAAGAAAGAGACAACGGTGCCGTGTGGGACCGTACGAAACCCTGCGCACTCCCACTACACCATGCCTCACGAAGCTTGTAAAGCACTTTGCATGCTTTTTAACTGGCCACTAATGGCAACTTTCTTGAGAACTTCTAAATTGAAGTATTTTTTTCCATTTTATGCACGGCAGCATGTCATTAAAGCAAAATAAGGAAGTAGCAGCAATGTTGATGACTTGAAAAGAACATTCGTGTTTTCTCTTGCGCAGCACCAAAAGCACAAGCTTTTGCGGAGATGATAAGATGCTGGTAGACCCTTTGGTGCTGAAGAAGAAGCTCAATAGGATGGCAACAGAGCAAGGGGCCTTTGCTGTTCTCAGCAGCCTGCTGCTCTATGTCACTGAGCTCGCAGCCGGCGATCCACAGCTCCGCAGCAAGAGGACAAAATGGGCAGAAGGTAAAGAAAACAAGGTGAGTTATAACCACCCATGTCCAGATCCAAACAGGACCCAGCATCCGACCAGATTTCAGCTCTTGCGGTCCAGGTTTCTAAACAACAATCGTGAGCCGTACACCAAGAAAAGACGAGAAGTCGGCAAGCTGGTCATTAAAGAGAAGCTGTGGGTGAGCAGGGCTGGTAACAAGATGGACAGAAGCAGAGACAGGAAAGGAGATGGAAAAGCAGCAGAGGAGGATGCAGACACGGCACCCAGCGAGAGGGCCAGGTGGAGCAGCGTGTGTGGGAAAAACACAGTGAAGAACATCCTGAAGAAATTTCTAGCTGCCGAAGAAAAAGAAGCAAAGGAGAACTCTCCCAGCTGGAAAAAGAAGGGGCCAAACAGTGGTTTGCCGAAAATAGTCAACAAGACTTCGGTCCTGTCCAAACTGAAGGAGAAGTTTGAACAAACGGCTCTCTGCTCAGCTGCAGAGGTGAAAGCATCCCTCTTGCGCAAAGGTGAGAATAAGACTAAAAACTTTGCGAGCAGAAAAGCTATTCGTAAGCCGGAGGTCAGAGTGCTACGCACGGCAGCAATGACAGCCACAGGTATAAACAGTCCAGAGTCCCAATATCTAGTGTGCTCCACGGTCCCGGTGCCCAGACTCAGCATCGCTACTGAAATTAACCATCCTTGGAGCTGGTCGAAAAATAACACCACAAAGCAGCCTTTCGATCATGACACACCACTGAAGGAAAAGGGAGGGTCCAACAGAGAGCTGGGCGAGAGCAAAACACCAGCAAATGCAGCACAGGACAGGGAGAACAACGAAGAGTTACCAGTGATACCTGAGGCCATGTCTGATGCAAAGGATCGTGCTGAGGCTAAAATAGATTCCACAAAGCAAGGACCCAAATTTAATCCTAGACTAGATAGCTCTTCTACTACCCATAAAAGCAAAGCTCTTGCAGACTGTATTCCTCCCTTGTCTGAACATAGTCTAGATTGCGACAGGAATAACATGTCAGCTGGGCCTGAGACATCTTCACTATTGGGGATTACCAATGATGTGCAACACGTTAAGGAAGACAGTCCACCTTCTAATTTGCCTTACTCTAGCACAGATGAAGGATCACATGAACAAAGTCCACAGGACACTAAAACAGGTGAGATTCCTGAAATAACTATGTATGTGTACAGTTCAGAGGAAGCTGACACAGAGCTCACAGAACCAGAAAAAGATCCTTTCTCTGCAGGCCAAAAATATTTTCCAGAGCAGAAAGCACTGGAAAACATCCCACCATTTCACTCTCCAGGAGTTCAAGCATCTTCTGAAGTTGAGCCTCCAATGGAGGATCGACAGCTAACTCCCCTAACACCAGTTTCTGGCAAAAGGCCACCAGTAGTCCAAAAAGAGGCATCAGGTTTAAGATGCAGAGGAAGATATTCTGAAGAAGCCAAAGGAGGAGCAAAATATCACAGCGAAGAGAAAATATCCTCTACTCCTAGCAAAAATGTTAGCGATGTCCCAAGTAAAAAGGAAGAGGAGAATAAAATACCCAATAGCCAGATGCAAAATGAACCCAAAACTAAGCAGTCACAACCTCCTCAAATGCCCAGTCCACAAAATAGCTTCGGTAATTCCAATGCTGACATATCAAATCCAGATGCAAATCACATCAAACCCACACTCTCCTCAAATGAGAGCCAGGAGCAGAAGCCTGGTGCTGCAGAAGAAGAACACATCTCTTCTCACTTGGAGAACACACAAAGCTCTTTGCCAGGTGCCCTTGTGAAGCACAGTTCCTATATCACAGAAGATGATTTTGGGAAGGACAGATTATCTTCATCAAATGAAATGATGAATCATGCAAACAATCGAGTTCTGCACAGGAGTACTTTCACTGACCTGGAGACCTGCCACAAGCCATCCAAATCTTTCATTGAGCGTGAAGAGGGCACTGCAGATGAGATGACCTGGCCTGACTCTGAGGCATGGCCGTCACCCTCATCAATCCCTTTACCAACACCAATGAGTGGGATTGCAGGACAAAGAATTCATCACACTCTTGGAAATCCTCCAGCCATTCCACCTACTGATCTGGTGAGACAGGGAGCTAGTGGTGTGGGAGATGAGCGTACCAGCCATGGCTGTGAGAAGCATCCACCACCCTCTTCAGATGAGTTGACAAACTGTGGGAATGAGACAACGGTGGAGAAGAAAACTGCATGTGATTTTAAGGACCAAGTGCTGTCCCCAAATCATGCAACAGAAAATGAAAACTCTACAGCTGAAGAGACAAATACATGTCAGAGATTTGTGAACTGTCTTTCACTTTCAACCAAGAAGGCAGGAGAACATGAAAATAAAACCATACTAGCAAGAAAGCCCCTATTACCCTTGGAGAAGGACCAAACACCAGTTTCAGATGATACCACAAAGCAAGGAAGTGATATGCTGGAAGATAACCCGTTTCCTTCACCAACTGAATTGGTCTCAGACCAAAAGAAGCATGTGAAAGACAGAAATAAGGTCTCCAAACATGCAAAGGATAAGCTCTTGTCATCAGATGACAACATGAAACATGAGAGTGATAGGATGGAGACAGAGGAGAGAGAAGAGAGAAATGTCTTGCATAAATCTGAGGAGGAACAAGTATTCACATCAAGTGATACAGTGGATCATGATAATAACTCTTCAAATGAGAAGAATGCTCATAGACCTCAAACATCCCAGTTACCTTCATCAGAGCATGATACCAACATTCAAGGAGTGAAAAATGCTGGGCAGAGTTTGAAGCATCTAACACCTTCAAGAGATTTTGTGAAACAAAAACATGATATGACAGTAGATGAAAACATTTGCTGCAGTAATGGGAAACACCACTTGTCCTCGTCAAATGAACCAATGAAACACGCAAATGACAGTGCAGAGGAAAAAACCATCAAGTCAAACTTCAAGAGTTATTCAATGCTACCAAGAAATACATCAAGGCAGGACAATAAGACCACCGATGAGGAGAATACCCCTCATAATTCAAAAAATGAAACAATGCAACATAAAAAGAGTTGTGAAGAAGAGAGGAATACTTCGTTTGATCCTAAAAATCGAATACCGTTATCAAATCCATTGATGAAGCAAGACAAGAAATCAACCCCTCCAGAGACACAAAAACAGATGTCACCAGGTGACCTTATAAAGCCTGAAACTAACTCATCCGAAAAAAAGACTAAACATACCTCTGAGAAGCCCCAGTCACCTTCTTCAAACACAGTGCTGAAGCCTCAAGAAAGAAGCCTTTCAGGAGAGAAGCAGCAAAAGACACCAGTAGCAAAAGACACCAGGTCACCTGAAACAAAAGCTGTAAAAGAGGATAATGAGCACCAGCGTTCTGGGAAGTACCAGCTACGTCCTTCAAGAAAATCATCAAAACATGAGGAAAATGCTCCAGAAGACAAGCAGCAAATGAGATGTGAAGATTTTTCAATTCCTGATACAGATGCTGCAAAAGAGAACAAATTTCCAAGTTCCAGATCAGTATCATCAGAAACATTGGTTAAGCCTCAAGAAAAAAATACTCCAGAACAAAAGCAACAAACATCAGCTTCTGCAGGCTTTAAGAAGCCTGGTACTAATGCTGTAGAAGAAAAAGATGGAGAACCAGATTCTGAGAAGCCACCTTCTTCAAAGAAAGTGGTGAAGTCCCAGGAAAAAAATGTTTCGGGTGATAGAAAGCAAAAGACACCAGCAGCAGAGGTCATCAGGTCACCTGAAGCAAAGGCTGTAAAAGAGGATGAGAAACACCAGTGTTCTGGGAACCATCAGTTACCACCTGCAAGTAAATCATCAAAGCCTGAGAAAAATACTCGAGGAGGAGAAAAACAACAAACTGTATCTGAAAGTTTTACAAAGTCTGATGCAAGTGCTGTAAAATATAAAAGCAAAGATCCAGATTCTGGATTGTGCCAGTCGCCACCTTCAAATTTGCTGGTGAAGCCTCAAGAAAAGAACGCCACAACGAAAAAGAAGCAATCACCACCACCACCTGATGAAAAAACAACATGTAAAACTGGTAGTCCAGAAAAGAAGAGTGGACCGGAGAGAAGAGAGAAATACCAGCTACGCTCTTCAGCTCAATCAGAGAAGCACAGCCATGATGGTTCAGGAAAAGAAGGCCCTGTGGGCAACTTCAAGAGCTATCAAGCTCCATTGCCAAGTGATGGCATAAAGTGTAAAAGCCATACTGCCTCAAAACAGACCAGCTTGTCGGATACAGAGAAGTCCCCCAAATCATCCTTATTTCATGTTGCATCAAAAGATGAGGAAAATCCTGCTGGAAATAGGAAAAAACAGCCTGGATTTAAGAAGTACCAAGCGCGCTCATCAAAGAATTTTGTGAGGCGTGAGAAAGATGTTGCTGAAAGGGAGGGGAGCCAGCAGGCAGCTGGCAAAAAAAGTGAGAGAGAAGCAGAAGTGGAGGACTGCTCTAAAGCAGCGTCATTCTCAAAATACACAGTGGAAAGCTACAGTGAAAGACCCTTAGATTCATCTTTCAAACCATTGATCATCAGAGTAACTGACACATTTAAACATCACAGCTAAAAAGTACGGCTACAGCTTGGGCAAGAACTTACAACTAATCATGCTACCAATTCTCTCCATCTTTCTTTTTTCCTTTACTCTCCAAGGCATTATATTATCATTTTTTAATCACAAGGACATTGATGTGCATCTATCTGAGCTGGGCTTTTTTTCTTTCTTAAACATTAGCCTGAAGACATGAATTAAATTAATGACTGCAAGCGAATTAGCTAATCACTGAATTAATCATCAGTTTATAAATTAAATATGAGACGGGCTTTGAGATCAGCATGAATTCAGCCCTGCTCCAGACTCTCCTTGCTAACTAATGGGTTTTGTTTGTAACAAAGATGACTGTTCAGGGTGAACTCTATTTGTATTTACTTATTCTAATGAAAATCCACTAGTACTTCTTCCAGGAATGGTGGTGGCAGTGTCAGCTTTAATTATGTCAAAAAGCTCTTGTTCTAAGCTCTGCCTTTTCACAGATTAATGGGAACTGTTGATCTATTGCTGCACTGAGTGACGCTGTTAGCAGAAGTAGTGAGGGAAGGAGGGGAATGCTTCATTTATCTGCAGGAAAAGTCCTCAAAGGACGTTGATGCTATGAGAGGATTTACTGCGAATGCAAATGTTCAACCTCATTAATATTAATATTGGAAAAATAGCGATTTAACCTCCTCTGAAGCTATTTGCCCTTTGGCCATACACTGTATGCGTTATTGTTGTAAAGACATGCCATTTCAAGGGGTTCTTAATTACTGCAGATGAACATGCAACAAGTGTAAGAGCACAGAAAAGCCCAACGCTGAAAGGCCCCGAGGACCTCTCCTGAGGACAATGTACGCCAGAGAGACTCAGCTCCTTGCCGGGGCAGTTCAGCTCTTCCTGGGACAAAGGTTCTATGATTCCATGATTGGTCACACTTTGAATCCTGGGGTGAACAGACACGAGGCAGGCGCCGAAGCTCACGTTAAAAGTCTTAGGAAGTGTTTTATTTTACAACACAATGCGAAACGGAGCAGTAACAAGCAGCCAGTGTCACTGAATCGTACTAACGGGGTGTGAGGTTTTGTGTTTACAGTAATAGCAGCTTCTGCACAAAGTTTGCATGTGACGAACATTGTTTTGGAGAAGCGAGGGCAGGGTTGCTGCCTTGGGTGTCGTAGCAAAGCTGTGAGAGAGAAATCATACAGCACTGCTCTCCCGTATGCCAGTTTAGCTTAGTGTTGTAACCGTGCGTTCAGGTTAAAACTTACTGTGGAGGAACTCTAAAGGCATAGCCTAAGAACCTGCCTTCAGAAAGCTGCAGAGCTATCCAGAAAGAGAGCAAGCCAGGTCCCGCTCCCCCACAGCCGCGACTTCCCTTCAATTCTTAAGACGCTCTCCACGGCCGCGCTCCGTACAGTCGAGGGCTGGCCGTTCCTCCAGCCCAGGTTGGCAGAGCGCCCCGACCCACTGCCAGCAAGGGAACGAGGACAAGAGCAGGTTGGCAGCAAGCTGAGATCAAACCCGTTTGCCAGCACAATGCACACGAGTCACATACGTGACAACTGGGCTGGCCCGGCCGGGGATGCTGCCGGGAGGAAGAGGGGACGTGAACATCGTGTCCCCTAACCACTGAAAAGGCTTAGACATTGACTTCTTTTCCTTCACAACATGCCAAGAATTAGGCTTTCTGGCACCCAGAGGTTCACAAAATGAAAATCACATATGTATATCACCCCGGTCCTCAAAACAGAGGCTAAGCGGAATTTATTGGTGGGTACAAAACTGCCTTTCTGTGCAGAGGTGTGTTTCACCCACTGAGCTTTTATGAGCTGGCAACCATAAAGGCCACTTTGTACTAAACCTAAACTGTAATTTTCTTTTTATTGTCCATGATTTCATTTCCTATTTGAGAAAAGTCTTTACAACATAAAGCATTTGCACCAGACTTGAATATAATTTCTCTATTAGCTGGCTTCTCCTGTGCGTTTTAGTTATTATTTTTCTAATCTTTTAAAAGAAATTTAAAGGAGGGGGGGTTACCCCTTATCACACCTGAAGAGACCGCTAACCTGTCACAAATTAAAAGACTTCTATCTGCCAGATATTAAGAAGGTACCAGCCAGGAGAGGTAGTCAGTGCATACCAGGAAGCCCTCAATTCTTCCAATATACACCTGCAATGTCTGTTTTTCTCAACAGAGGTACAGCACTCAGAGACTAAGCACCCTATATCCAGGACAATCCAGGCAGGGTCACCTTGTGGTGGTTAACTTTTAGGTTGCTGCTTGCCTTAATCTCTGCTGGTAAGACATAAATCACCCATCCAAGTCAATTGACCATTAGTCCCTCAGGTGCACCTAAAACATGGCAGAGATTTGCACTAAATGCATCCTTAAGGGTAATACCTCACTTAAGCAAATCACTGAGTTTTGTTTCTTGGCTTTTATAGTTTTGCATGATGGGGGTAATTTTGCACAGTTCTGTTCCTTCACCATACTGTATCCCTCTGCTTTACTAAAATGCATCTCTCAAGGCAAGCATCTCTCAAGGTCACTCAAGGTATCAGGTCCTTAGCCCGCAATAAATGTAGCAGGGATTTTTTTTTTTTTGCCAGTTTCAGTAATGCTTCCTTAAAGCCCTGGCTTAGCTGTAGATAGAGACAGACAATCAAATCTAGGCCAGGCACAGCGAAAATACAGAAAAAAAAAAGCTCAGGTAGAAAAGGTTTTTCAAGGTTACCCTTCTATGGTGACATAGTTTGAAATTTCAGATTCTTCTGGAATTAGTCTCTCATAGAGAGAGATTTTTTTAAGGGGACTGGGCAAGATGAATGACAATGGCATTTCCCTGGGCATAACCCATTGCTTTGGATTCTCCAAAGTGTGGTTTTCCAGGAGTTTTTGAAAGCCTGAATAAAGAAGGTGTTTAAGGAGAGTCCCGACTCTGAGCTGAAACTGAAGGGTCCCAGCTGAAGAAGCAGGTCTAAGGGGGGTTTGGTGGTTACTGGTGGGGTAGAGGTTGGGGCAAGGAGAGAAGCCAGGCAGGCTCCCAGTAGCAGCCATCAGTAAAGTCTTTCAGATTTTTTATGTCCTCTCAAATTAGGCCATAGTAAAAAGCTCCCCTCGCACTTCACATCAGCACAAAAGTCACAAAAGGATTTGTCTGGGGTGATTTGGATAGCCCAGCCTGGGCCTGAACAAACTGTGGTGTAGTACAGTCCTCCCACAGCTGAACGTGTGTCCATTGTCTCCAGCAGCCCCATTCATCCTCCCACGTTTTTGACTGAAGGACAAACCTCTGCCTTTGATCCTTAAACTTAGCACTGTCAGCTGACCTCTGGATGTGCCTTTCTCTCCCTCCATCTCCTACTCCAACACAGCCCTCGACTGAGGCACGTGGGGCTGAATGGGACAAACTCAGGCCTCAGAGTCCCAGCTTTGTAAAGAGACCACCACTTTCTCCACAAGTCTCATGAAGTGAATGTGATGCCTGTACTTCTGGGGCTTCAGGCACCAAGAGAGCTCAGAGGGACCAGGGGAAGGGCTGAGAGCTCCTTCCCCAGCTCAGAAAGGACTGCTAAGCCATGCTGGATGTGTGTTGTTGTTAGCGGTCAAGCATTGGAACAGACTGCCCAGGGAGGTGGTGGAGTCACCATCACTGGAAGTGTTCAAAAAACGTGTGGATGTGGCACCTGGGGGCATGGTTTAGTGGGCATGGTGGTGTTGGGTTGATGGTTGGACTTGATGATCTTGAAGGTCTTTTCCAACCTTAGTGATTCTGAGATTCTGTCTCCATGAAACGGTAACAAAGAGCTCCTGCTTGCTGATTTTTTTTTTGTTTTTAATTGAAAGATGGCATATAAAGCACAGCTACCCTCAGCAAAAAAAAACCCTGAGAAGGTTTAGCTGGTGGAAGAACTCAGACCAGTGCTGTACCACCAGGCACGACCAGTCCAGCTCATAATTAAGAAACGTATAACTACTTTTCTCCAGACCTCAAAATTGGGAAGAAACAGTTGACCCCGGTAGTGCTGTCTGATTCCAAATTGTCCAAATGCAACAAAAATGTAAAAAATGCACACTTCTGTCTCTGAACTGTGAAATAACTTAGTAATTTACCAGCATCTTCTACAGTTGCGTCTCAGACAACCTTTAACACATCGTGCATGACAAAAAAAGATAAAGATCAAGACCTCAAGTTGTACGATTTGTCACAGATTTTCCCTGTCGTACCTCTTTGGATGTCAATGGAGCTGGTAATAGAAGAAAGCACTAAGGAGAATAGAAAAGACCGCATCTTAAAATGCAGCTTTCCCCCACCGCATTTTTGCTTTTTCATTTCCACCTGCAGCCAGCAGATCCCAGCACACAGGGATTATTCAGCACTTGGGTAAAGCATCCCTCTCAGTCCTGAGGTGCCACACATGAAATCTCTGGGCTGCTGACAGTAGAAACGCTCCATCTAATGGCTGAATTTGTATAGCAGGGATTTTTTGCAAGCAAGCAGTGATGAACGCAGAGTAGAAGTGGGAATAGTGGTGGGAATAGCAGGGAAATTTAGGGAACCATTTCTTCTCTTATCCCTGTTGCTGGTAAGGACTGGACACCATCCAAAAGGAGCTTGTCTGTGTGACCAGAGAAACCTGACAAGTAATAACTGGGGTTCCTTATGGATTTTGGGGTGGGGGGTTGCTCTGGAACACTAAAGGAAATCTGTTACCTCAGAAATAACCACAGAGATATTATCAGCTATCAGCAGAAACAATTTTAACTACTCTACTCCCTATGTGGTTTCCAAAATGCGTCATTGTCCTCTAAGCTTTATTTCTCTCTTTCATTTCCATGAGCATCTCTTTATATAGAAGGAAACATTTTTCACTCCTTGATGAAAACTTTCAGCATAGGAAAAAAAGTCTTGCTGGATGCCTGCTTTCCTGCTGTCGTGGTTTAACCTGGCAGGTAGCTAAAACAACCACACAGCTGTTCGCTCACCCTCTCCCCTCTCAGTGGGATGGGGGAAAGAATCAGAAAAAAAGGTAGAACTTGTGGGTTGAGATAAAGACAGTTTAATAGCACAGGAAAAAATAGGAGAATAAAAATAATGATAGTAATCATGATAAAAGGATATACCAAACCGGTGATGCACGGCACAATTTCTCACCGCCCACTGACCGATGCCCAGTTAATTCCTGAGCCGCGGCCCCTCCCCGGCCAACTCCCCCAGTGTATGTACCGAGCATGATGCCGTATGGTATGGAATATCCCTTGGCCAGCCTGGATCAGCTGTCCCGGCTGTGCCCCCTCCCAGCTCCCCCTGCACCCCCGGCTTCTCGCTGGCAGGGCAGAGCACAGGAAGCTGGACTGTCCTTGACTGCTGAGCAACAACTGAAATCATCAGTGTGTTATCAACATTATTTTCATCCCAAATCTCAGGAAGAAAATTAACTCTATCCCAGCTGCAACCAGGACACCTGCCAAGACTTTTTGTATACTGAATAGCCAAAGAATCAGCAGGTCAGTATTTTGCCTCTTACCACCTGGAGGACCTGCAACAGTTTTGGGAATTGCTACACACCTCCTGTTACTGTACTTGGTTTGTCCTTAACATGCCTCCAGTTGCTTGTACTCTACTGAGCTGCAGGTGCAAGAACAACTTTTCAAGACGGTGCAATTTTCACTTGGCAAGCAAGAGTTACAGCAGGCTTTCAACAACGCGTGCCATACAACAGCAGAAACGCACTGTCAGAGGGAAAATTGCCCAAGATAATAAAACCATAGAAATATATAATGCAATGAACCGGTTATCCTCAAAAAACCACCAAATAGCTGTTAGGGCCTATATTTTAAAAAATGGTTAGTGACTCCGAATATCCAACCTGGAACACCTTATCGAAGGATGGTTTTTTGGGGAAGGGGGAAGTGCTCAGCACTTTCTTTCTGAATGTCAAGCTTCTTTCATAAGACACCTCATGTTAGGCAACCAAAGCCCCTTCTGAAAAAAATTGACCCAGATTTTGAAATACAGGAGAGTTTCACAGTCACCTACTTGTCCTTGCATCCTCAAAAAAAAAAGGGCTGGGAACAAAAGAATTGGGATGCAGGAACCAGCCACCTCTCCGCAGGCCTGTGGGTGAATGCAGCCAGCATAGGTTGCTTTCACGGCAAGGAATTGCAATCACTTTCTGCAGACTGCACACCTTTTTGGCCTGCACCATGGCAAGCACTGAGCCAGTCATTCTGGCCCTTGTAGAGAGAGAGAGTTTTTATATAGTTGAGATGCAGCCTAAAAAGAAGGCAAGTCCTTCTCCATTGCTGTCTTCCCCAAGGTTTCTGGAAGGAATCAAAGAAAAAAAACTCTTGGACACTTGTAAAGCCAGTCCACCCTTACCAAGAAATATCTGTGTTTAGTCGAGTTACACCATCCGAGTTAAATGCTTGTGTCCCTTGGGTTTCATACCACTGCAATGGACTACCCAAGGGCAGCTGTGGATTGCTAGCCCTGGTTACTGCCATCTTTCATTCTTCTGAAGAATCTGAACAGTGCTGGCGGTGCTGATCCAAGCGCCCAAACAAGGTCCCGCCAAATGTATCTCAGCTCTAACTCTCTCCAGGCTCCAGAAAACATCGCAGAAGGACAGAAATCTCCAAAAGATATCTTTTTTATTATTCATTTAAATGACACCCAGCATGTAACAAGAAATTTTGTACCATTGTCATACTATACAGATTTCTTAATAAAACTGTTTTACTTCTTTGGTGGGTTACTTATTTGTACCACTGAGTCAAACTTGTGTGTCGAGAAGACGAAAATAATAAAAGCATACAAAATAACTATCTTGTAATCATTCTGTCATTACCAAGGAAGGAGCGTGAGAAACAAAGACAAACAGCACCTCTAAGTGTCTCATCAGTATGCAAACTCTTTTCCTTACACCCAAGAGACCTGACACATGCTGAGTTTCATGGGACCGCTGGGAATAGGTAGAAAACATGGAGCATTAATTATGCAAATGTTGTGGCTTTGAAAAGAGCAAGACAAGCTGCATTTTCTGCAGCTTGCTCCTTGCTGCCTTGTTCCCACCAGCTCCTCAGACTCAGACAAAGAGCAGGCTGTGTGCCAGGGAGGTGACTCCCACCACTGCGAAAGGAGCAGCGATGGGCTAAGAAGCAGGTTGGTGGGACTAACCTCCTCCTCCCATGCTGCCCATGGAGTAGGGGTGGCCGACCAGGGCTGCACGATCTAATGTGACTTCCTATCTTGCTTTTGCTTGGTGATGGGAGTGATTAAATGCACACCTGAAAGGAACCTGGTGCTATGGCAGGGCTGGATCATGTTTGGCTATCCGTGATCCAAGGCTGGAAGGAGAAGCCAGTAACCTGGTGACCACATTAATGCGTTAGAGCTGCAGAAAGCCCTCGGGCAGCTACTCCTTCCTGTATCACCGTTAAGGAAAACAGCATTTACTGTTGCAATAGCCAGATGCCTTCCCCTCCAGAACATGAAACCTGGGCAAAACTGAACCTCTGAGTATGGAAATACAGTTACACACAGAGCGGTCCAGGATGACCTGCAAGCACTGCAGCCCTGCCTGCTGCTCAGCCAGAGCCATCGGGCAAATCTGGGCCTAGGTTGTGAGGCGCCAACCTTGGGCAGACCTCTGGCCCTTGCCCAAGATGGACATTTCTTCTGTTCCTGTAGATGCCAGTGAAGGGAAGAGAAGGATCTTACTGAAGGTTCACCCTGCCCCATCTGAAGATGTTTTGGAGGATTCGAGTTCAGTTCTGTTCCTTCTCATCACAAACTGTCTGCGCAATCATCGTCACTTAATCTGTCCACGCATCCCACCTGCAAAGCAGAGAACATGTGTTCATGGAATCATAGAATAGTTTGGGTTGGAAGGGACCTTTAAAGGTCATCTAGTCCAACCCCCCTGCAGTAAGCAGGGATGTCTTCAACTAGATCAGGTTGCTCAGAGCCCCGTCCAGCCTGACCTGGAGTGTTGCCAGGGATGGGGTACCACTCAGCTTGGTGTCATCTGCAAACCTGCTGAGGATGCACTCAATCCCAGTATGTCACTGATGAAGACACTAAGGAGAACTGGTCCCACTTTGCAGGCAGTGGATGCCAGCTGTGGCCAAGGTCAGGCAAGCACCCAGCCTGGACCCGCCACCTGGATGCAAGCAGCACGGGGAAACCAAGACAGAGACTGCCCACTCACACTCACCATTGTCCTGTGCAATATCTCTTCCAAAACCATCACCATTGATCCTCACCTCCCCTTCAGCTCTTTCAGTGTTAATTCTCCAGGAGACATGTGTAGGTGAGATGGCCACTAAGCATAAGAAGTGTGGTAGAGAGTGAGCAGAGCTGCAGTAGGAGACAACCCATGCAAGCACACAGGTTATCAGAGCAATCCTGTATACAGGCAATGGTTTTTCAGCTGTCTATTTAGTTGCAACTCCCCTGTTATTACTCAAACTGATGCTAGCAGTTCCTTGGGGACCTCTGATGTTCTTCTGGAGTTTCTCTTCACCAGCTCATAAACCTCATGTTTGAAAAAGGCACAAAGGGTGCATGTAAAGTGTGTGGGAGTGTGATTCCCAGCAGCAGTGAGTATGAAGCTGAATGTCAGTAAGAATTGGAAGAAACAGACTTGTACAAGTACCACATGGAAGCAAACACTTAAGCATAAGCTGTTCCTAAGAAAATATAATGAAAACACAGGTAAGTCTTGATTCCCTTGCCCTCCCCCCTCCCCCATACAGTAAGTCTTTATGACATCAAAAGAACCAGTTTCTCCATCTGTGTAATGGGAATGAATTATTTTTCCCCTTGCCTTGGTGTCTGTCTTTGTATACATGATATGTAAGTTATTTGGAAGTCTGCAACAAGTATATGTAAGTGGATGTACCACCTATCTGACTGCATCAAGAGGACACCTGAAGTTTCCAGGCAATGTGAAAACTCAGACTGAATATTACATTTATTGTTTTCTATTAACTTTAGTCCCTTGTTTTCAGAATCCATCTGGAAGCCACAGAAATGTGGCACCAGTGCAACCTCTGAGCGCTCCCTCTCAAACAAGCTAACACTGAGGCTTAGTTTGGTGTCAAAAAATTGGTGCACCGAATTTTAAAATATCTTTTTAAAGTAAGTGACCACTGCTTTCCAATGCACACCACTAGCACCGAACTTTAGGCAATCAGGAATGCAAAATCAGGTCTTGCTTTATGCTTTCTCCTTTAGAAACTCGGGTTTAAATGAAAAATCGGCTATTTGCAAATCTCAGGGGTAAACTACAATGAGATAATTGTCCAATTCCCAGGGGTTGAAGACCAGTTCAGCTTCAGTTCTGAAGGCCTTGAGGCCTTTGACACAGTCCCCCACAACATCCTTCTCTCTAAATTGGAGAGAGAGGGATTTGATGGGTGGACTGTTGGGTGCATGAGGAATTGGTTGGATGGTCGTATCCAGAGGGTAGTGGTCAACAGCTCAATGTCCAGATGGAGATCAGTGGTGAGTGGTGTCCCTCAGGGGTCCATACTGGGACCAGTACTGTCTAATATCTTCATCAGTGACATAGACAGTGGGATCTAGTGCACCCTCAGCAAGTTTGCAGATGACACCAAGCTGAGTGGTGCAGCTGATATGCCTGAGGGACGGGAGGCCATCCAGAGGGACCTGTACAAACACGAGGAATGGGCCTGTGTGAACCTCATCAGGTTCAACAAGGACAAATGCAGGATCTTGTATCTGGGTTGGGGCAACCCCCGGTATCAGTACAGGCTGGGGGATGAAGGGATGGAGAGCAGCCCTGCCGAGAAGGACTTGGCGGTACTGGTGGATGAAAAGCTGGACGTGAGCCAGTAATGTGTGCTCACAGCCCGTATGTCCAACCGTATCCTGGGCTGCATCCAAAGCAGTGTGGCCAGCAGGTCCAGGGAGGTGATTGTGCCCCTCTACTCCACTCTGCTCTGGTGAGACCCCACCTGGAGCCCTGTGTCCAGCTCTGGACCCCTCAGCACAGGGAAGACATGGACCTGTTGGAGTGGGTCCAGAAGAGGGCCACAAAAACGGTCAGCGAGATGGAACAGCTCTCCTATGAGGACAGGCTGAGAGAGTTGGGGTGGTTCAGCCTGGAGAAGAGACGGTTCCAGGGAGACCTTACTGTAGCCTTCTAGTACTTAAAGGGGTCCTGCAAGAATCGCAGAAACATTAAAGTTGGAAAAGACCTTTAAGATCATCGAGTCCAACCATCAACCCAACACCACCATGCCCACTAAACCATAGGAGAGATTTTTTAGCAGGGCCTGTTGCGATAGGGCAAGGGGTAATGGTTTTAAACTAAAAGAGGGTAGATTTAGACTAGATAGAAGGAAGACATTTTTCACAACGAGGGTGGTGAACCACTGGCACAGGTTGCCCAGAGGTGGTAGATGCCCCATCCCTGGAAACATTCCAGATCAGGTTGGATGGGACTATGAGCAACCTGACCTAGTTGAAGATGTCCATGCTCACTGCGGGGGGGTTGGACTAGATGACCTTTAAAGGTCCCTTCCAACCCAAAGATTCTATGATTCTATGATTCTAAGGCTGTGAGATCATGACAGCCCCCGTGAAGATCATTAAAATTCATCTTTGAGTGCCCTCTGACTGATGAAGGATTGTGAGAGTATATTAAGTCAACCAGCAGTGACAGGACCCCAAAGTTTTGACAGGTTTGCTGGGCAGCCCCTCACCTGGTGGCTGCTCTCCTTGTAACTCTACGCCAGCAATGCAGCTGCCTCCACAGCAGAAGCTCCAGATGGGACAAGACCACTACCAAACATCTGTAAGAGGCCATGACAGACCGGCTTGTGTCTCACTCACCGTTTCTAGGACCAGTGGGACCAAATGCATGGTGAATTATGGGCAGGAGGCAGAGCGGTGGGAAGGCACTGCTGTTTCCCATTAGCGTGCCCCATGATGGTATTCAGGACGCAGATCACAGGGCTGCAGATTTTCTGATTCCTTTGTGGTGCTTACAAACCCTTCTGTTGCTGGGGGAGCTGGACTGTGTGTGTTTTCCTTTTGGCAGCTTTGAGATAGCTTTTATTCAAAAGGGCATGAAACTGAGGTTGCCTCAGTTTCCTCTTTTTTTTTTTTTTTAAGGGCTGAATGGAAACAATATTATAAAAATGAAATATTTTCTTTTGGTTTTGAGTTTTTACTGTTAATTGGATGCAACTGTGATTTGTGAGCACTACAACAAGAGAGCCACTGAAATAAGGTAACTTTTCTCCTCTAAAATTGATTTCACATAGAAAAATGCATTCCAGTAGTGTTCCTCCAGCCTGACAAAGAAAGCTCAAGCTTCCTGAAACACTGTGTTTTGGTATCTTTCAAAAATAAAACCTGTTCTCATGGGAAAAAAAAAATATGCTTAAGAAACAGTATGTTCCAATCAAAACCATGTTTCACAGGGAAACCGGTGCTGATTTCTAGTACAAGGGGAGGGTGCTAAGGCCTGGGATGGGAAGCCAAAGCAGGCAGGAGCCCTGCAGGATGCTCTCTTCTTACAGCTGAGACCAGGCATGAGGACACCACTAGCAAGGGTAGAAGCAACCTGCTGCAGAAGAACATCAAGTCTACTTTTTTTTACATTTTTTCAACAGTCCACTCGGATAGGATTAACCTCCAGAGGCAGACACTCTAAACTTCTTTGGGATAACACCCAAAGAGCAATTTCCTTTTGCTAACTAGTGCATAAAAGAAGAGGAAACCCTAAGATCACTGTAAGCAAGGTGTCCCTGAGCTTGTGGGGCTGTCTTGATGAGTCCTTGTGAGCGGCCTTGCTGCCCTGCAGATGGCGAGTTTGCCATTTGGAGATGGGGAAAAGCCCTGAGTCCTTAAGGGAATCTCAAAAACAAACACCGTGTGAAGATTGACAGCTAAGGGTTAACCCTTCACCCTCCCTAATTCCTCTCCCATAACGTTTTAATTTGTGTGCATGACCAGCTGTTCACTAGGCATGAGGGTATTGCAATGAAGATGGCAATATCAGTACTTTGGCTGAACATTAAACACTATTCTTTGCAACGGAAATAGAGAACGTCACCCCCCACTTCAGCAGCAGCCATAGTCCA
This sequence comes from Phaethon aethereus, assembly GCF_964289735.1. Lineage (NCBI taxonomy): Eukaryota > Metazoa > Chordata > Aves > Phaethontiformes > Phaethontidae > Phaethon > Phaethon aethereus. The sequence continues at coordinate 153,766,444 of NC_138575.1, forward strand.
CAGCACAAAATCATTAAGGTTGCTCTTCCAGGAGGCGAAGTAAAGGTATATGATGATCATGCTATTATTTTCTCATCCCCTCTATGGTCTTTAGTAATACACCGACATGAATTAAGAGATGCCTGTATTGACTGACTGACTCCAAAGGTCCCACACAAGATCCAAGACTAAGACTCCAGCCATGACTTGCAGCGTTACTGATCTCTGTGCCACCATGAGCCACATTCCCTCAGGAGGTCAAAAATTTTGAGTCTGGGCCCCACTGAATCATCACATACTTTTAGGAAAACATGTTTTCCATAAAAAATGTTTTTCAAAATCCATGTCTGTGTTTTAAACTCACCTGGACTCCACCAATTCACAAAAGTAAAAATATGAATACTTCGCAAAAGTTAAAATACAACGCTGGAAAGCCTACTTTTCATAGACACGAGAATACATGTTTTTCCCCGACTGCCCACATGGAAACTCCACTAAGCTCATCCTGTGACACACGCATTTCCTATCGCTGGCTTCCCTCTCTTCCTTCCCACTTTCCTACCTTTCCCCTTACTTTTCTGTCCTGTCCAAAGGCTACAAAATGAGGCTGGAATGTGAATCGTGTGTTTCCAAGAAACACAGAGAACTTGCTCTGTGGGTCAAATTTCCCATTTATTTTTCAGTAAAGATTTCTGAGCCCTCCCGAGAGCCGTGCGAGTAGGAACGTCTTTCCGACACGCAGCTGCTCATTAACCCCTGGGAAAACCCCTAAAACAAACAGAGTTTTCGGCAATGTAGTAATCTTTCCATTCTGAAGCTCCGCTGTTATTTTGTTAAAGGAAGCACTCGCAGCCGTTCAAAAAACACCATTTTCAATGCGCTATTTTGATCAGCCACACAAACGCACACACGTACGGCGTTCCGGCTGCAAATCTCGAATTTGGTGACAAATTTGGTGCCCAAATAACTAAAACATTGGGGGGGGTGGGGTTCTCCACCCCTCCTGTTCTCCCACGGGGTACCCACTCCTCCCTGGAGAGCCTGAGCCTTTGCCACGGCCCCAGCTGCCGGCAGAGCCCTGGGGGGAGGCAGGCAGGCTCCTCTGCGTCATGGAGGCCTGGGCAGCGCAAGGGACAGGCTGCTGCTGCCAGTATTGCTCCAAAGCGGGTAGCAGCACACCCTCCCACATTTCCAGCTTTGCAGGAGGATCGCCGTCTCGGCTATCGGACCATAAATGCTCTGCAAACAAGCTGGGCCCTTTGCGTTTGCACCAGGACTGAGCTCTGCCATCTTATTCGTCTCTACAAGCCGCGAGACCGGCTGAGCCGCGTGCTGCAACACGGCGCTGATTCGAAAGCTCGTGTCAACACCAGCCTCCCCTTGCTCTGCCACTGCCGCTGCTGTCCCCCACCCGCCCAGGGGGAATGGCTTTGCAAGAGCCTGGGCACACAGAACACCTCTGCTGTGAGGACAGGCTGAGAGAGTTGGGGTTGTTCAGCCTGGAGAAGAGAAGGCTCTGGGGAGACCTTATTGCAGCCTGCCAGTACTTAAAGGGGGCCTATAAGGAAGATGGGGACAGACTTTTCAGCAGGGCCTGTAGCGATACGACAAGGGGCAATGACTTTAAACTAAAAGAGGGTAGATTTAGACTAGATATAAGGCAGAAATGTTTCACAATGAGGATGGTGAACCACTGGCTCAGGTTGCCCAGAGACGTGGTAGATGCCCCATCCCTGGCAACATTCAAGGTCAGGTTGGACGGGGCTCTGAGCAACCTGCTCTAGTTGAAGACGTTCCTGCTTGTGGCAGAGGGGTTGGACTAAATGTCATTTAAAGGTCCCTTCTGACCCAAAGATTCTGTGATTCTGTGGTTCTATAATGAGGGTGTATTTGCCTATGGCTTTTCCTCTGCACTCCCAACACCCAGCACTGCAGGGCTGCTGCCATGGCTGGAGCTGGTTCGGTGCTGCGGCAGGGACGCTCTCTGAGCCGGTGAGCGGCTGTGGAGCGCAGAAGAGGGTGGAGGTTTCCTACAGTACCAGGAAAGAGAAATGCACAGCAAAGGCTGAGTGAGAATAAAGAGGAAAACTTCCTGATTTATGCTCAGAAAATCATGTTGCTGGCAAAGAGCAGCACTTAGTACCTAATCCCTCCAGCAACCCACAGACTCTACATCATTTCTAGGTCTTAATAGCTTGTCTTTGACGCCACATCAGCCTGCGGGCCATGTGGGCAGAGCTAAGGGGAGCTGGAGGCAGTACCTCACTAACATATTTCACTAGCCTGGGGGCATTCCCTTTGCATGCACACCATTTTTTGGCTGAAAAAATCCCAGCATTTTTGGCTGACTAAACCTCCTTGCCTTGCTGCACAAGACTCTGTGCCATTACCTCTGCCTTTCCCAACGCACACAGGGCCTCCAGGCTCAGCTGAGAGTGAAGCTGCTACACGGTCTTAGGAGTACCTGGGGTCTTAAAGCCCCATTACCGCTTGGCACAGAGCGTTCTTTTATCTCTTACAGGGTGGAAATAATTTAACTGCTGCCCCAGATTACTGCTGACAAAAATAATCCCAGGGCTCGCTGTCACTTAGGTGATGTGGCGGTGTAGGCCTGGGAGGAAGACCGCACCCGTGGCAATCCCTCTCCAGCGAGAGCACTGGCTGCCTCCACCCCACACAAGTCATTTTGGAGGGCCCCCACCCAGATTTCTGCAAAGCCCTGCCACTTCAGGGCGAAGGGTTTTGATGTGGTGCCTGTGGTGGGCTCAGCAGCTGTGCTGGGCACAAACAATAGCGAAGTGGCTCTGCCTAGCCGGAGCCTCCACGCTTTGTAGGATCTGGCTCTTTCTTTCCATTTTCCAGACTTGAAAATGTCTGGAGGGTGTTTGGCTGAGATCAACAATCAAATCCTCCACGATTTACTTCCAGGCCCTTTCGACGTTCCCCGATAGCATTTGCACAGTGATTTCTTTGGCTGTTTTTCTGCCGCAGGCGTAGATCAGAGTGCTCTCTCTGACAACCCACCCCTTGCCATTCAACTTGCGTTCTCCAGCCATCACAGCTGGTTGGAAGATTTTTTAACGAGGCTTCTTTATCACTTATGAATATTATCATTCGGCACTGCAGGTAGATCTGTGAGTGAACAGCTTGCTAACAGTAAATGGTGATAAGAAAGCCGCCCTTGGCAAAGGCAGGAGGAACAGTGTCCTGTGACAGCTCCCTTATTCGGGGCCAGCCCAGGACGCCTCTCTCAGAGCCGAATGTGGGTTTATACGGCAAACGTGTGTACGTGTTCCCTGCTAGGGATTACAGGCGTCTTGCTGTCTGCGGTTCTCAGGGTTAAGTAATGAAACTACCAAGTTTCTTGGTAGGGATTGCCTCGCTTCCCAAAATGTTAGAAGCACCACGGAATAGCAATAAAAAGAAGGCAATAGGAAAACACGGTAACCATCCATAACACACGCAAAAAAAGAGTTTTGTAGAAAAGCCATTGACTCCATTAAATAGCGAGAACTAAAGGCTGTAATATTACTCTACGGAGGTGAAAGGTACCTGATCGGAAGTCAGGTAATTAAACTGCTTTCACTCCATACTTTAAAGTGCAAGCTCACCTCCCAGGACTGCCTCACAATATTCCAGTAGGGAATACTCATGGGGAAGTGGTGCTCTGACTGGTGTTTTTGTGCTACACCTTCTTTACCCTCCTCTATTGAATTTAAAGATTAATAGTTGTAATTTCTCACCCATCCTGGGCAGTCAGATCCCTTACCCAGCTGAACCGGCCCACCCTGCTGCCCCCTTAGCCGCCTTTTCCCTTGTACTCCACACACGTTTGCTCTTGGGCTGGCTCCACATCATTCATTTGTCTCAGGCTAATTTTGCCCATGGAAACTTCTCAGGCCCTACTTTCTAAGTCCTTTGTTCCACACAGTTTTATTTTAAAAAAAAAAGTCAACCCAAAGAGAAAGAGAGGTAAAAGAGAAGTATAATTCAATCTGATGGAAAAAAAATAATTAATTACTTAACGCCTATTTGGCAAAAACATGCTTTAGCTAAATCCTGAGCACTGCACACGATGTCGCTGCTCTGAGAATGTGGTTGTCTGCTGGCAATCATTAGCGTTGTTGGTATGTACAACAGGTCCTCTAAAAATAGCTGGGTACAAATTAGAGCTGCAAAAACCTTGATGCAGTGATTCTCTGTGGTGTCCTGGCTCATCCCTTCTCACACTCTTGAAAGATGGATTTTGCCTCATTTTCTTCTATTTTTACGCATCTTTAATAGTATAGACCATCAACTCGATTACTGTATTGAAGTACATATGTTCAGGGATGAGATTCCCAGATGCCTTTGGTCAACATAGGTTTTTAGTTTAATTAAACATAAGTGCTAAAACAAAAGTGGCAAGATATGCATCTCGCATGTCTTTATTATCAACATTTCAGCATTCACAGCCTTGCTCTTTACAATCATCTGCTGCAAATTTCTCAAATGTTATTTGATGTTACTCCACTGGTATTCAAAAGTCTTTAACAAGAAACATTAAATGCAGTCCAGACCCAAACATTCTGAAGGTGTGGGTCAGGGAAGCTCAAGTCACAAAAGCCAGTTACACACAGGAGGATGTATTTACAAAAGATACTGAAGGGTGCTCATGCGGAAAATCAGACCATTGAAAAGATAAAAACAGCCATTGATTCTTATGTAAGTGTTACCTAATCGTTATTTTTTTCCCAGAAACAGTCCATCAGAGCTGTCTCTTGTTTCATGACAAGCATCTCCTTTGTGAGGACCCTTGACAGCAACTGTGAAGTTTTTAAGTAATGTTTATTATCACCACATAAGCTTGACTGCAAGGATCAGTGTTAGCTTTCTCCCCTGGGAATATGAACGATATTGCCAGGGACACACTATCATTGCTGTGGGAAATACACCACCTTGCTAACTGGCATTTGTTTCGTACTAGAAAGGACACAGTGAACACTAACCACCCCTTGTAGTAACCAACGTCAGCACTCTAAAATGCAGTCACTGCCATCGAAAGAGCCACCAGTGTTTTTCCACACTGAGTAAGTCCCAGTCATGCTGACAGATACTGACACTTTGAAAGGCTAAGTGCTCCCTAGAAGACTTTCAAGAGTCCCCTTTGTGGAAACTATCTTTTTTTTTTTCGTTTATGAAGCACTGTTGTGGGTCTGAGGAAGTTCTCAGGAAGTTGTCCATCTTCCTGGTGTCTCACCATTTGATTCTCAGCTGGCATATAGGTGCTAGACTTGCAGCTTTGCTGTGAGCTATATTTGATCTTGTGATGCGCAGAGGGAAAACTCCATGGTGTTCTGCACAATATCCAACACACATGCATTTTCTCTACTGGATGGAAGGCTGAACTTGCTTTCTCTCTACTTGCATCGCCTTCATGTTTGCTTTCCCTGACTACTCAAATGTGATGTAAAACTGTGGCTGTACATTTAACACCTAGCCTGTTTTAATGTATAGCCCCCAGCCTCTATTTTGTTGTAACATAAGCAAAGAAATGCCATGTGAGAGACAGAACAGCCACATGTAATATATTTTGTGAGAGCCAGCTGGTTCCTTCTGGCTAGGAGTGCTAAAGCTTCCCAACAGCGTTTCTCCCAGCTCAGCAACCCTGCATTGAGCCTTGGGGGGCTCCAAGCCTTGGGTGGGCTTCAGAGCTGGGCACTGGAGGGAGAAATCACCTTTTTTGCTTGAGTAAAGGCCCAAGTGAGAGTTTTTCACACTGGAGGAGAATCATCTCCTTTCCTTGAGTGATTCGTATGATCTCTGGTCCTGCACTGCCACGGCTGTTTGAACCCTGGGGACTGAGACAGGCTGAAACAAAGAACTGAAAATGATTGAGAGAGGCATGATGAACACTCAGCCCCTTCCCTCCCATCCCGGTGACTTCTGTGGGATTGAATATGAGCTCTCTTTGCTGAAAGTTGTTTAATTTACACAAACTAATCTGTTGCACACATATTAAAAAAACATTAAATACTCGAAGTCTGTAATTCTCAGCACATTTTACACAGGGCATTTATGCTGCCATCAAAATGCAAAACGCTATGTCTGAGCAATATTTCCAGAACAGCGTAGTTAAGAGAATTGCAGCTGGAATTACTTACAGACTCATTCTTTGGAATGCAAAATAGTTTCATCGCATGTAGATATCATGGGCTAAATTGTAATTGAGTGGGGCAGAGCATCGGGGCCCCTACAAGGCATGTCCACAACAGGCAAAACTGTGATGGTCTAATATAAATTCTAAATATGACTTATATATTTTGACAGATTGATTTGCATCTACATATGCATTATGACTATGGTCAATTTTCCGTCAACATCTAATAAGAAGACATTGGCACTTTTGCAATCATGTGAAAAAATGACTTTGCATAGATCAAGAAGGACAATAATTATCATAAAGCTTACTTGACTGTGTTGAGAAGTTTATCAATTGCTCATGGAGGATTGGTGGTGATGAGATGTCACATAAAAGGAAATTATTATAAAAATAATACTGTTGGAGTTTCTGAGGAAAAAATTCTTGAAAAATGTTATTGAGAAATATGAAAATACAGAAACAGAAGGTATCTGTTGCAGAAGCAATACAAAAGTGCAGCACCATCATATGCAATAATTGTTATGGCTCACTGGATAATAATGGCAATTAAGTTGTATAATTTTCCTAAGTTCACACATAGCAAAAATAAGATTTCTCAGTCAGGAAAAATATCTGGTGTATTACAGACATATGAGCTACACTTTCAATGGAAAAAAAATCAAACAGCTGGCTGAGAACATATTATTTTTGTAACCACTTAGGCAGCAAACCATGGAAATAACAAAATGTTGCTGATGATAGTCTTCAGTGCTACACATCCCTCCTCAATTTGATTACTTTAAGACAGGAAAGAACAGTGTCAGCAATACCTGAAATAAAAAAAAAAGGAAATGTAAATTAAATAATTACAATTTTGACAGTGTATAAGCTAGTGATAACATCAGTGTTTGGGGGACATCTATCTGCAAATTAAAACAAAATGAGAATTGAATTTTTCCTCCAGTATTAGTCATGTGATATAATCTGTAACCTGACAAAGTAAGCCAGAGAGAAGTCATAATTTGATCCTGGATGTTGCAGTCAGAGTTTCTTACCTTTGAAAGGAATTTAAAAATAACATGATACTTCAGCCGACACCTAGACTACATGTAAATACTGAGGCATATCTGTACAGAGGGTTGTTGTATAACTCTGCAGTTGAAAGAAGCTTCAGTCACTCTTGCTGTCAAGCCCAAGTTTGGGTTTTCACAAAACTTCTTATTTTTCTTTCAGCCTGTGAATTTGAAAAATGTGTAAGGAATAAACATGCAGGAAGCTACAGGGAAGAACAACTTCCTTGGGAGAATGTTAACTTTGTGGAGTTCAGTGCTCCAGAGCTGGGAACTTACAGAAAGGGAATTTGCTGATCTGACCTAAACTTGGTGCCTTTGTACCTATGCATCATGAAATGGTATTTAATTACACAAACTTAAGATTATCTTTGCTCCTGGAAAACTCCTGCCTTATTTCATGTGAGGAATGGATGTCTGTTCCTGGATGGGTAGCTATACCTTCTTCTTTTTACCTCAAACTGTCATTACTTTAAGGATTTTTTTACGTAATGCGTGATTTTTAGAGAAACCCTTAACTGCATGGAGACAATTAAGTGAAATAGGTAATGTTATTCACAGCTAACACTACGTATTTACATGCAATGATTGTATTTAAATACCTTTAATGATAACTCTGCCTGCTCCTTATGGAATAGGATATGGCTTGAGAGGATCGAAAGGAGAGTCCTTGCAGCAGTTCTAACACAGAGGCAATTGAAGGCCAGGAGAAAGTTTGCCTTCACTTTGCACAACTAGGCACAAATGTAAAATCATAGTAGACAGACAGAGAACATTCAGGTAAAACCCCATCCCTAATCAGTGGATTTTAGAGTTGCCAGATTTGCTAGGCATGATACCTTCACAAATAGGGACAAGAAAGGAAAAGGGGATGGGAGAAGTAAGAAGGAGTTAATATTCTCTGATCTTGTCTGTTATCTCCCCTTGCAAAATTTCAAAGTTCAGTTATAAGCCTTGTACTCATGCAGCCAGGGAAGTAAACATCATCATCATGAATTTAAAGTGCTTTCAGCATACCCCTCATGATCATTCAAGTAGATAAGGAAAAAAAAAAAAACAAAGCAAAGCCATTTAGAAAATACTTAATTATTTCAGTTGAAATAATAAACATGTTTTACAAAGTTGCAGCCTGACCTAAGCTAGATTCACTGAGTAATTAACTACTATGAACCTCTCTTTTGGTTTACTCCATTCCACACCTTTGGGTTACCGGTCTGTGATAGCTACTGACCTTATTTCTAAGGACATCCTTGTCTTAGGAACTTTTCCTGCTAATAATGTTTGAGTATTTTTTCCATATCATTTCTGACGTATAATTTTGCCATGTTTTTCGCACTGAGGGCACTACCATATCATTTCTCTTTCACTGTTGTTTCCAGCATTGTCACTTACAGCCTTGAGCCTTCTTTTCTGATGCAGCTGGAGGATGGAAGCTGAGTGCAAAAACCTTTCTGCAGAGATTTCCATGGGTAATGTTGACTCTCCAGGCAGCTGCAGTGGTATGCAGCACGCTTTAGAGCTCCTTTTTATAGTTGCTCATATCAGTATGCTTTGACTCCAGGGGCCACAATCATACTGAGAATAATCAAAATACTGGAACTTCCCAGACTACACATGGCTTTGTAACTTGTCCTACCAGCTAGTAAGCTTCATAGACTTGAAGCTGTGAAGCCTTCAGGGAACAGAGGAAATTAATCATTTTAAATATGCTTCTGTCCTTGCTGTGCAGTCTGTTCTAAAGTTCAGTGATTGCTCTTGGAACTATTCACATGAACAGGTTTAATCAGGCCTGCAGACTACAATTATGTAAGCGTGATGCAATTTTCAGGGACAAAAATATGGAGCAAGTTCAGCATTTCATTACCTGTCCAGAGCCTCAATCCATACATAGGTGAAGGTTGACTAAACTTGGTAGGTAGCTGGTTGTAACAGGACCCAAAGTTGTCTGGATGTGATGGTGGCATTCCTTATCCTCGTTAACTGGATGAGTTGTCTAGTCTTGGAGCACACCTAGGTTAGAGTATAGACTTGCAGTGATTAAAATATATCTCTATATATACACACATATGTTTACTTCTTACTGGACATTTCTGTACTGCCAAATCTGCTTAATCTAAACTGTTTTTCCCAAGTACAGAGTAGCAGATTTTTTTCAGGTCATGGGAAAGTAGCTCAAGCCAAATGGATGCAGAGCAGAGCTCCAACAAAGCAGGGTATGCTTGCATGGTGTGGTTTACTAAGTACAGCCACACAGATGAGTGGCTGTATGACAAACCACACAAGCTAGGGAAGCCACGTATGCTGTAGGAATTTCATTGCTTACTTGGGATATTACAACACTCAGTCACTAGCAAGAATTAGCTTTTTATCTCTTCTCAAACGTTGTTGCATTTGCATTTTCTAAACAGGGGCTATTAAACTCTTTGTGAGCAGCTAGGGGTTTTAAAAAACTTACTGTCTGGATCTGGAAAAGCTGAGCTGCTAGCTTTGCTGGGAATGGTGTTTCTCACTGGTATTTCTCAATGAACAGACTCACCTGTGCTGTGCTAAAAATAGTAGGCATACTATACATACTATACACATACACCTTCTATACCGACACATACCTTATCCCTTTCTTGGTCCTATTGCACTTTGCTTTCCCCTAACAATTTCCTTTCTTTGACCTCCCTGCAGCCAGACAAAAAAACCTCGGGCAAGAAAACTGACACATTTATGATAGACAAAATAATAAAAAAATTTCTTCCTTTCTTGGGCGGATAAAGAACCCTTACAGTCTCCACAGGCAGCTGAGGAAATACTTCCAGGCACAAACGTTACCAAAGGCTTTCCCCTGATGTTCCTTCCCCACTTCTGGTCTAAATGTAACAAGAGGTTTGGGGTGGTATGTGAGGAGCTAGACCACATTTCAATGCTGCTGCTAACACCAAGCACTCATGGCGTAGTGCACATTTCACAGCTCTAAAAAGCGTAAAGCCATCCCAGACTAATTCCTGATAAGGCTGAAAATTTTGCTGGTAATTGTTATTTAACAGCAACTGCTCTGCAAACACAAGTAGGGAAGCCTTCCTCCATAAAATACAGGGTATAAAACAAGCGGAGCTTTGACTGCCTCATCCTGTGAAACACTTGTCTGCTGTCTTCATCTGCCTTTGCAGGGAACACATCTAAATGCCTACCCTTAAAGGGAAGTCACTATTTTAAGGACTTACTCTGGCAGCAGCGGGATGGGAATTTCTAGCAAACATGTTCACCATAATGTAAAAACTTCAGGGATAAGGTTCAGATGCAAAAGGAAAAGAAAAACCTTACATATAAGGTATGTTTCCTTGGTGCTAGGTGGTAGGTAGGACAGCTGTGAGAGTCACTGGTCTGAACGTCACCTAAGTCTGCCACTGCCACCAGCTCCTTCAGAAGGAAAGGATCAAAAGTAAATAGTATTTTTTTCTGCTGGTCACAACACCAAGCACATGCACTTTTCAGATTTGAGGTTTTATGCATTAGCTTCTTTGAATGCCTTTAAAAGCAGCATGATATAATCTGCCCAGAAGAGAGCAGCATTGATACCCTGTGAAGGACAACCAAGGTATTATCTATTGCCAGACAGTAGGCTGGTTCATATTATCAGCCACAATATGCAGATGCAATTAGTGTTACAAATTAGCACTGAAATTTAGAAATTATTTCTACTATCAATTAACATTCTAAGCAGTTTCCTTAACAGGAGCTAGGTCAAGTTTCTTAATAGGAGACTTTGTGTGAAACAAGCATAAATCTGAGTGAACCACAAAGTTATGCTTGTATTAGAGCAACAGAAACTGTATATAACATTTAAGGCTTGCTGACAGTAAAAATGCACTGTGCTATACACAAGGCTACCCTTGATGGACTGCAGATATACCCTTAATTAATCACAGGAACAATCTGCTCTTTGCAGGGAACTTTTGCCGGATCCATTTTAAAAGGAACATGCACCAAAAGAACCTGACCTTGTCAGGTGAAGTATAACTCTGTTACCAAACAAGCCTGCGGCTTCAGGATTTGGGGGAGAAGGGGGTATTCTGCCTAACGGAGGCTTCCTTCTCTTCCGTGGGACAGCATCACCTCCTTCTATTCACAGCTCTGCCAAGGATTTTCTATGCAACTTTGACCAAGTCACTGGGGCAGAGCTGTTTGCAGAGCGTGCCTCTGCCTATGCTCTGCCAAGGCAACGCTGGCGAGATGTCAAAGCCCAGGCTTGGCACAGGCACTGGCTGGCTCTCCCCAGGCTAGTTTGTAATCAGGTTCCAGTCCTGCCAGTACCCGAGCGTGTTCATGACGCTGCATGGTAGTTTGAGCAGGACCACCCTCCTGCAGGAGAAGCCCTACGCCTGCTGAAGCACAGAATTTTCCCACCCACCCCAAAAAAAATTTTTTTTTGTTTTGCTGAACAATCATGAACATTTACAACCCCGCGATGGCGGTTAAACCAAGTACAAATCTCTGTATTTTTTTCCCCACTGTTGGAGCCGAACTACTTCCACATTTCTGTGTGGGTGATTGCCTTTGATCCTGCGGAGAGGAGGTAGCTTTCTCGAGGAGTGTGCTGGGAGGGAACAACTGTTGATCTCCCTTGTGAAATCCCATCTGTTGTCTTCAGCAACTCTTACTTGCTGGCTGAAAGAGATAATGTTTCTCCGGCAGTAGCTGTAATTTTCCAAGCACTTTGCTGTGTGCAAAGTCAGAACTCGATTCAAAAAGCACAAGCAGGGATATAATTTTGCTCTCTCCCTTCTGTTACACAGTGTGTTACAAATTAGGCTGTGGGCAGTCAGGTAGGGCAGAGTCTGTGTAGGTTTCAGGGTTTGTTCGACACCTCCGAAGAAGAGGAGCCATGTGCTAATGTTAGGGGGGGTGTCTGGAAACAGGGAAGCCTTTTTTTGGTATTATTTTGCGTATTATTACTCCATGTTTTTGACATCCTGGCGTTTATTATTTAAATCATATTTAAATGATTGTTAGTTTGTGGTGGAAACTAAGTCAGCAGAAGCTAAAGTTAGTACTATTTCTATGTAATAAAGCATTGACTTTAGTGAATTATTTGGGGAAATTAAATGGAAGAGTGCGAGGATTTGGGAGAAGAAAGATGAAACCAATCAAGTGAACTTAAATACTAATAAAACCACCTCTTCTCGTTGGTTATGGGGAAATTCCTTGGGTTTGAAGGGCCATACCTGAAGCCACTCACCCCCTCTGTTAGCGAGACATTTCCTCCGCGCTAAAGTATTGGAATTTTTTTCCCCGCTGTGACAGAAATGTGAAATGCACAAACCTAAAGCAGGATCAGAATCGGATCCACATGGATTTGCCGCCGAGGTGTCCGGCTCCCCCGCCGGTTAGGCGGAGCCGCGGCGGGAAGGCCGCCCCACCGCCGCCCAGCCCCGTGGGCGCGGAGCTGCCCGGCCCGGCTCCCGGCCCCTGGCATGGGAGGCGGAACCCTGCGGCCGCCCCCGCCCCTCGGAGGGCGGCAGGAGAGGTGAACTTGGGAGCGAGCCGCTCCGGCTGGGGCCGCGGTGCTGCTCGGCCTGAGGAGAGCCCACCCCGCGGCCGAGGCGCCGCGCTCCCCGCTGGGGCGGGGGCAGGCCGAGGGCGGACGGCCGATGGAGAGGCGAGAGGACGGGCGGGACTGGGCGTACAGGTAAGGGCTCCTGGCGGCGGCGGAGCTTCGCTTCCCCCGCCCCGGGGCCCGTGTGGCGGGCGCCGGCTCTGAGGCGGGTGCCTGGCAGCGGCCCCCGGAGGGTCCGGCGTGCCCGCTCCTTTGCCGGGACTGACCGGGGCCGCCTGACTGCTCCCGGCTGGGCTCTCCCGGGGCGGGGGGAGAACGTTTGAAAATACCGCTTTTACAACTTCCCTGTGGATCTGCGGCACTCGGAGGCAGGGAGCGAGCCGGGAGCAGGAGCCGTGCTGGAGGGTGAATTTGGAGCCAGTTACCCGGGGGAAGAGCGAAACGTTCCTCCCGGAGCGCTCGGGGCTATGAGGGGGCGGCCGCAGGTAACGGCCGGGGGCGGCGGGAAATGGCCGCGGGGGCTCCGGGGGGAGAGGCCTCCCCCCGGGGAGAGCCCCGGCACAGGCCGGCGAGCGGCGCGGCTGTTGGCGTGAGGGCACCCAGGTGTAATGATCACCCTCCCTGCCCGGAGGCCGGTTAGGGAAGGCGCCGGACTCTGGCTATTTTCCCTTTCCACCTCAAGAATGGAGTTGAGCATGAAATTAATCTGGACTTGCTGCCCGGACAGTCGCAGTCATAAATAGGAGATGCGTTTTCGTGGAGGTGTTAGGATTTTTTTGAGCGTTCTCACCCCCTGTGTCTTCAGAGAAACCTGTATCGGGGGTTTCGGTGTTTACACCTGTGCTTTTTGTGTCACATTTGCAGAGTGCATAAATACAAAGGTGAATGTTATAACTGCCGATTAGGTAATATAAATTTGAGGTCTGAATATTAAAATGTTCCTCTTCTGATTCATACTTTACTACCCGTGACGATCCCATGAGCCAGAGTTTACCCAAGGCTGTGCCGGTGCCGCTCCATGGGCAAATTCCTTCTCCGTGAATGAAATGAGCAGTGTTATTGGAAGTTAAACCTCGATGACTGTCTTAGCAAACTTTTCTGAGTGGGCAGACCTCTGCCTGTTTAACTTCTACCAAGCCTGTGAATGCTCTGTGCTCCAGTGATAATCGGCAGGTATAAAGCGCCCTGGGAAGTTGCTGTAGATCTAGTTTAGCAAGGGGACTTTATACATCAAGCTAGAACAGAATCAGACTTGCAGTTTTGAAACTCCGTCAGTGCTGTGCTGGCCGAGATTATGCGATGTAACGTTGAAAAACTGTTAAAGACAATAAAATAAGCATTTTTGATACTACAAATGAAGAAGGTTGATACAAGGAGTTGTGGTTTGTTTGGGGTTTTTTCCAAACTGTGTGCTTTCATGAAAATAATTTCCAAAATAAGCCTTGCTAAAAATAATCTTTGTTAACTTGTTCTTTTTGTTGTCATTTTTATGTGCAGAACTGTGTGGAAAGTGAGTTCAGGCCATATTTGAGCTGTTGTGCTATACCTTCATACTTTTCAACTGTTTGTATTACAGAGAAAAATACTTCCCAGACTTCCATGTGGTCATAATTTCGGTCGGTTTTGCACACAACGGATCCTATGCTCTAAAAACTCCTTACTTCTAAAAGTAGTGAAATCTGTAAAAATTACTGGACAGTGCATGTTTAAATTCATTTACTTAAACAGCTTTAATATGCTAAATGGAGTGTAACAGTTTGTGAGGTTTTTTTTGTGAGGAGGGAGTTTTGAGCTGCTTTTAGAAATAGCAACTGGAAACTATTTAAAGCATACTTGCATATATTTTTTTTTCAGCTGTATGTATGTAGAAACATTTGTGCAAGAATTGTTTTTTATTTTGTAGGGTTGATCCATATGGATTTGAAAGGCCAGAAGACTTTGATTATGCATCCTACGAAGCATTCTTTTCCAGATATCTAGTGGTACTCACTAGAAGAGCAATAAAATGGTCCAAGCTCCTAAAGGGGAATAACCGTATACAGAAGAGTTTAAAAGGTGAGCTGTATGCCTATTTATAGGTGAAAGTGTATTATGCTGGAACTAATATAAGTAGTATTAAATTGGTTTGCATTTTTCAATGTTAAATACTATTTTTGTCCTCAGATGAAAAACAGTAGTATAAACAGTAATAATCCATAAGCAAGTATGCTGTTGTTGGGGGGGATCGTTGATTTGATTTAAAGATTGCAAAGGAGTAATCCTTTTTTGGCATACACTATAATATCTTATTACATCTGTAACCCGGAGATTATGGCTAACTGGCACTTCAAGATGGCATTTTACAGCTGTTTGTTGTATTGCACTCTGCTCTGTGCTTTCTTTACAAAGACATGAGATTATGTAGAAAATGCTGACTTGAACCCCAGAGATCAGTATGTTAGGGCTCTCAGTTGCTGACTCTTTGACAGTTTTTTTAGATTGCTGAGATTTTCTAGCTCTCCCTACCCTCCTTTTGTAAAATGACGTTCACCTCGCAGCTAAAAAGGTGTGTACTAAGAACCGATGCTAAACGCCTTACGAAGTGAAGAAAGTAAAATGAATGCAGGAGCTAATGCAACATTGGATAAAATGCGGATGGAGCTGTTAATGGTTGCTTCAAAAAGCAAAAAAACCTCTAGTAATGTTTTCTCTTGCAAGACAAACAGGGAGAAATAAATGGAGTCGAACATGACAGGGAATCCTGTGAGACTAAAGGGTGGGGATTTTTCCTCATGCTCTTTCCCTGGGTTATTTTTTCATATAAGCATCTGATTTTTCCTCTCTGCTCTTAATGATGTTATTCAGTTTGCTTTCTCCTGAGAGTCTTTTGGAGTTGGGCACAGTTCTCTGTAAGTACATTAAAGAAAAAGTGAGTAAAACTAAGCAGAAGTTCATCAGGTACTGACTGTAACATAGCTGAATACTTAGAGCTGTTTTTCAGGTGCAGACTTTGACTGCTAATTCTGACGGTTTTGTTGTCTTGGGGTGGGCTGTTGTTTTTTTTCTTGGCACCAAGAATGGGACGGTAACTAGCAAGACATGCGAAGTATAATGGTGTTATTTAGCATATGGATATCTGCCTTAAGGCTGAGGAATCCCAGAAAATGTAGGTTTGAGCTATAGCTGCTAGATCATATGCTGCTAACTGGAAAGTAGCTACTTCTACTCTCTTTTTCTTCCAAATGTAAAGAAGCTTTTGTTTAGGGTGTCAAGTTTACATAAAGTGGTAACTGTGCGGTATTTTGAATTGGTGAAGATTTTGAGATTCTTCAGAACTTAGTCTTCTAGTTGTTGTGGAAAAATAATCTGAGGCTTTAATTCATCTCCTTTTCTTAAAACGTGTGACAATCACAGCTTTTACCAATTTCTGTGAGTTTGTTACATTTCTCTTCCCTTGTGCAGCCTGTTCCAGCATCGTAGACACAGAACGCTACTGTGATACAAACAGTGTGAATGCCTTTGGTCTTATTTTGGAACCAAAACTTTGACCAAATCTCTCAACTTGTCCACCAGGCTTCAGTACTGATGGTCATGCTGCCCCACTAGCCACGTAATGGCAATAACCGTTAATGTGGTCTTAATTGTCTCTAACAGGGTCCTGTTTGTGAAAAATGGGATACCATAAACCCATCGTGTGGACACAGGCAGTGCCTCTTCACTGTAGCAAGCCCTTATGGGCTGGTGCATCATCTTTGATGTTACTAACTTTTGCTAAAGATACTCTAATTTGTAGATTATGTATTCTCATGTATATATGTAATATGTAATTCTAAGGAGAGTGACTGAAATAAATAATGTTGAGGAAATGTAGTCTGAGTGTAAATTCGAAGTTGTTACAATAAGCCTCCCTCAGTATTGTCAACTGATACCCCAGAAGAGGAGAGCAACAGGTTAACCTGTACAATTACTGATTTTTTTAAAATACTTCCCTTCTTATATCAGTATTAAGATTGAAGCCTGTGGCATAAGCACCTAGAATTATGTAAGCAGTTGTTCGGTGTGTGCTTTATCCTGCAAGATATTCCTGCGGTGATTTCCTCACAGGCAGTCAGAGAGCAGAAGGTCTGCCTGTAATGCACTGAATTTCACTCCTCCAGGACCTGACTTCATTGCTCTCAAGCTTTGTTCGAGAGCTGCTGGTTCTGATGAACTTCCCTTCTGCTGCAAGTCGACCATAAGCTAGAACTGAAAAGAGTATTTGATTTGCCGCTTTCTGCCCCAAACTCTATAGCTGTATCTGAAAACCCATATCCTTATTTTGAGTTCTACTGGGGCCTTTTCAAAATGCATCCTGCTGTGAGTAGATGTGAGAGAGGCATTGTCCGTGTGGTATTTCAGTTGCTCCACACCCATTTGTCTTTACACATAGAGAAGTTCATAATTCCTGTCTGGGTGAACAGGAAGAAGGTGATGACTTGTGCTCTTTCCAGTTTGGAAATGTGGCGTGCTCACATGCTGCTACGTTTGCCTCACATCTAGGGTAGTATGTATGTGTATAATTCAGTTCTACTGTAAAGAAAAATAATTATACTACATTTTAACAACAGTAATTAAGCAGTGTATCCTGTTGTTCTGGATCATAGCCTTCCGGCAGGGCGGGTCATGGGAATTTTGGCTGACAGTTCCTTTTGCTTGTTCTGCAGTCTCTTCCTTTTTGTTATTTTGGGGTGGTTTGTTTCCCACTCTATCCTTGTTATCTTCACTGTCTCCTCTGCGCATGTGAATTTTTAGTCAGTGTTCAGTGTTCAGTCGCTTGCCTTCTCTCTCTCTGTGTCACTACTGACATCCTCTTAATTTTTGCATTTGTCCATTCAGCTGCTATCTTTATGGGACCAAAAGACAGCTTTCAGCTGTGGCTTATTTACAGGCGGGCAACAAGCTGTCTGCCATAATTGCTCAAAGTAGCTTAATTGTGACCAAAAGCATGCTATGTAAAAGAATTTGGCTGTAAATGGGTTAGTCAGAACTGACCAGTAGCAGAAGTCATTGAGCCTGATAAAACCCAGTGTAAGGTGAAAGTAATGGTACTAAACAGTGATTGTAACAGGAGCACTTCTGTTCAGCCCAGGGGTTGGAGGAAGGAAGGAGCATCCTAGAAAGTGAGGTTTTATGTTTGACTGTAATTTGAATATTTACAGTGCAGATCTGCTTTGTTTGTTCTGTGATGTATTCATAAAACAAAACTTCCAATTCCTTGTTGTATGCTGTTTTCAGCTTTTTTGTAGAATTTTTTCCTCTAGGGTCCAAGTTAGGTTCCTCAGCATTCAATATTAATTGTTAGTAACTGAAAAAGTAACCAAAAAGTGCAGATGCTTTTCAAAATCATGCTCTTCTAATATTTTATACGAGATAATTTTTGTTTTTAAATGGGTTTTCCTACATAGACTTAGTCTATCTGTGGTGTAGAGTGAAACAATGTTAATAGGGGGGAAAAGATAAATACAACTTTATCTAGAGGCAAAAATCTCCATAATTCTCATATTCTACCATTAAACAAGGACAGACATGTTTCAAGTGATTTACTTATTTTAAAATCTTGTTACTATAAGTAGTGCCCAATATTGGAAAAATGTTATTTTCTGCGTATTTTTTCTCTTGTATTTGCTTTGGGTATTTGTCAGCACTTCTAGACTACTTCCCTATCATTGTAGCTACTTCTTCTGGTAACAAGAAAAACATGCTAGTAAGTGTGACTCTAAACTTCTGTAAACTGGCACTCGATATCAGAGGTAATAGAATTATTGAGGTTATTATTATTTGCTTAAAATTAATTGGTGATGTTGCATATTTCATTAATTAAGAGGCAAAAAGTTCACAGAACGATATTTATTACACATTTTAAAACTTAGACTATTGTGTACACTGTGGTTGTCCTGGGAGTGATCCTGAGTGCAGATACTCAGGGCTTGATGGTATTCAGTGGTGCTACTTTTGAGATCAAGCCCTTGGTTTACAGTTGGAGTCAGATGTGTGATTGGAGACACATGCACAATCTGGCTTCATCTGTGAAAGCTTCTTAAATGTTATACAGTGGGAGGATATTCTGCGGTGTGGACTGTTATTGTTGGCTTTTTAAAAGTTCCTGAGGATAATGTGGAAGAGGGCCTATAGAAAACAAAATAAATACGTATTTGTATAAAACAATATAACTTTACATATAAAATATGACTTGTATGTTTTATATATATAAAAAAACATATTTCATTGCAACTGTCCTTGTTTTCAAAACTACTTTGCTGCTTCGGTATGCCAGTTGACAGATCCTGGCAAGTATGATAACGCTGTGAGGAAGAAAAGCAGCATGTAAAGGGCTTTTCCATTCCTCAGGGAATGGGGGAACGGGGGTAGGTAGCCACTTGGGGCGATACAAGCCTCTGGCTCTCTATTGCCATGAGAACGCTCATGCTGAGGAATGATGAGTGTATGCTGTGCTGCAGGGCTGCTTTCCCCTTGTGCCAATGTCAGAGGCTTGTCTCTGCTTCTCTTTAGTTTGATGTGTATTGTTGGATGTGGATGTTGGCTGTGCTTTTAGAATTGACAGTTGTTCCATAAAAAAATACCATTGGAATTACATGTTAGAATATGATAATCCAGTAGTTCAGCTGCTTCTAGCGACATTCGCAGGCTCATTTGAATGAGACATTCTTGTTGACCTAAATGTGACTGCTTTCTTACACTCATTCCTGCACTTGCTATGTCCATTTGTAGGATTTCTCGACCATTAGAGTTCAAAATCTTGTAAAAAAAGATGAAGTGGGTATTATTAAACAACCATGGAAACAAGTAAATTATTTCCAGTTTGTATAAAAGAAGGTTGTAGTTAAAGTTACTTTACAGCTGGAACAGTAGAGACTGTAACCCGTAGTATAAATCCTCATTGCAAAGCTGAACAAAAACTGTACCCTGAAGGCCAGGTGTTTACTGCAAATGTCAAGGGTAGGAGTGTTTCTTTGAGAGAGTACCAGACTTTAGGTGGGTGAAGTGCCCATTAGAGATGCATGGATCTCTCTACTAACGTTGGGAAAGCAGCTTTGGCTCCTAAAGGATAGGCAACTGCAACTAAGTGGAATGTATTTAGCAGATGCCTGACTGATTTGTTGTAAAACCTTTTTTCACTCTGCTGTTTTTAAGGCTTTTAATTCAGGCAGCATTTATCTTGAGTAACAGGTATTTGTGATTGCATAAAACCAGGCTAGGTAATGATATTTTATGTGTGTCTTTGTGTGGGTGGAATAGAAATCCCCACTCTCATTTGAGCCCTATAGAATTTAGGGATGAGAAGTTGTTACTGTAATTGATACATACTCATTCACGTAGTAAGATGTATCTGATTCGTTTCTTAGATTCTTCTCCCTGGAAAAAGCAGAAGGATCTCGAAACATTCAACTGTCTTTTTGGGTCAGAAGGGGTAATGCTGGTTTAGGATTCTGTACCAATGAGCAGCGTTGGCTCCTTAATAATATTTTTCATACCATTCCCAGGAAGAAGCTGCTTTGGCTGTCATTAGCCTGATGCTTCTTCCTGCAATCTTGCATCCTAGTTATTTACACTGAATCATCTGCTTAAAAAAAAAAAAAAAAACACCCCAAGGCATACCCTGATGATGAATATGATGCAGGAGATGAAAGCTATTTTAGATTTGAAAAGACTTCCCCAGTTATTCTAGGGAAAAATAATCTGCTGCTCACTCACAATGTGTCCAGTTCTTCCAGAGGCTCATCTAGACAATAGCCACATGCCCAGGAGGCAGCCTGGGCTGCAGTGATCATGCACTGGTGGAGTTCACAGTCCTGAGGGATATGGGGCAGGCAAAGAGTAAAGTCAGGACCCTGAACTTCCAGCTCTTCAGGGAGTTAGTTGATAGGACCCCCTGGGAAACTGCCCTCAGGGACAAGGGAGTGGAGCAGAGCTGGCAGATCTTTCAGGATGCTTTCCACAGAGTGCCAGAGCCCTCGATCTCCAGGTGTAAGAATTCAGGAAATGAAGGCAAGAGACCACCATGGCTGAGTGGAGACCTGCTGGTCAAACTAAAGGGCAAGAAGGAAATGCACAGGCAGTGGAAGGAGGGACAGGTATCCTGGGAAGAGCACAGGGATGCTGCCTGGTTGTGTAGGGATGAGGTCAGGAAGACCAAGGTGTGGTTGGAGATGAACTTGGCACGGGATGCAAAGAATAATAAGAAGGGCTTCTACAGGTATGTTTGCCACTCTTGCTCATCAAGGAGGGCACGTTTTCTTTGACCTTCCTTTTCTGGCTAACTGGTAACTACGGAAGAAGAGAAGGCTAAGGTACTGAATGACGACTTTGCCTCGGTCTTCACTGGCAGTGTCTCTTCCCACACCTCTTGAGGGGTTGGCCTGCAATATGGGAACTGGAGGAGCAAAGTCCCTCCCACTGTAAGAAAAGATCAGGTTCATGACCACTTGAGGAACCTGAACGTCCACAAGTCTATGGGACCTGATGAGATGCATCCCAGAGTCCCGAGGGAGTTGGCTGATGTAGTTGCCAAGCCACTCTCCATGATATTTGAAAAGTCCTGGAGTCAGGTGAAGTCCCTGGAGACTGGAAACAGGGAAACATTGCACCCATTTTTAAAAAAAGTAGCAAGGAGGACCCTGGGAATTACCAACCCATCAGCCTCACCTCTGTGCCTGGGAAGATCATGGAACAGATCCTCCTGGAAGCTATGCTAAGGCACATGGAGGGCAGGGGAGTGATTCGAGACAGCCAGGTTGACTTCACCAAGGGCAACTCCTGCCTGACCAGCCTAGTGGCCTTCTATGATGGAGTGACCACATGAGTAGAAAAGGGAAGAGCTATTTATGTCATCTATCTAGACTTCTGAAGGCCTTTGACACAGTCCCCCACAACATCCTTCTCTCTAAATTGGAGAGAGATGGATTTGATGGGTGGACTGTTGGGTGGATGAGGAATTGGTTGGATGGTTGCACCCAGAGGATAGTGGACAACAGCTCAATGTCCAGATGGAGATCGGTGGTGAGTGGTGTCCCTCAGAGGTCCATACTGGGACCAGTACTGTCTAATATCTTCATCAGTGATACTGACAGTGGGATCAAGTGCACCCTCAGCAAGTTTGCAGATGACACCAAGCTGAGTGGTGCGGTTGACATGCCTGAGGGATGGGAAGCCATCCAGAGGGACCTGGACAAGCTTGAGGAATGGGCTTGATTCTGATGTGGGATTCTGACCTGTTTTACTGTTAACCAGCAGCCATGATGAAAGCATTAATCTTTGAACATTAGAGGTCAGTTGTATTTACCTAGGAATTAAGCGTGCGATGTCCTGTTAAGCTGAAGGTGGAATGTAGGAGTCATCATGTGCCTGTATTTAGAAACCATGATAAGCCTGAAATGCTTATTACTTACAAATCTGAACTGCTAGGGGATTTGGGAGACTTAAGCAAGGAAGGAATAAGTAACTGATGTTTTTATTCTTTAAAATTACATGTATATTTATACTTTTGGAATAATTTATTTTTGTTTTCTGTATATATTGCACACCTTCACACACACACGCACCCCCTGAATCACAAGCCTCATCAATAATTGAACAGTCCTCATGAGGTTCAACAAGGCCAAGTGCAGGATCCTGCACCTGGTTTGGGGCAACCCCCGGTATCAGTACAGGCTGGGGGATGAAGGGATGGAGAGCAGCCCTGCCGAGAAGGACCTGGGGTTACTGGTGGATGAAAAGCTGGACGTGAGCCGGCAATGTGCGCTCACAGCCCGGATGTCCAACCGTATCCTGGGCTGCATCCAAAGCAGTGTGGCCAGCAGGTCCAGGGAGGTGATTGTGCCCCTCTACTCCACTCTGCTCTGGTGAGACCCCACCTGGAGCCCTGTGTCCAGCTCTGGACCCCTCAGCACAGGGAAGACATGGACCTGTTGGAGTGGGTCCAGAAGAGGGCCACAAAAACGGTCAGCGAGATGGAACAGCTCTCCTATGAGGACAGGCTGAGAGAGTTGGGGTGGTTCAGCCTGGAGAAGAGACGGTTCCAGGGAGACCTTACTGTAGCCTTCCAGTACTTAAAGGGGGCTTCTGAGAAAGATGGGGAGAGACTTCTTGCAGGGCCTGTAGTGATAGGACAAGGGGCAATGGCTTTAAACTAAAAGAGGGTAGATTTAGACTAGATAGAAGAAAGACATTTTTCACAGTGAGGGTCATGAAACACTGGCCCAGGTTGCTCAGAGGTAGTAGGTGCCCCATCCCTGGCAACATTCCAGGTCAGGTTGGATGAGGCTCTGAGCAACCTGACCTAGTTGAAGATGTCCCTGCTCACTGCAGGGGGTTGGGCTAGAGGACCTTTAAAGGTCCCTTCCAACTCCAAGATTATATGTTTCTGTGATATTTCATACTACTTAGTTTCTTCCATGATTTCAGTGATTAGGTGCTAAGCTGAAATCCTAGGGTTGTGTTAAGGTAGCCATTTACGCTAAAGCATAACTAGGCAAATGGAAAGGGCTATCATGTCAGAGGGCATTAGTGATGTTGGGAAAGGAAAAAGCAGTGCTCATCTGAATGAAAAAGGGGAAACATTGCTGTTCATATCTTCCTCTGGAAAGGTGGGAAGAAGAGGAAGGGATTGAAAATCCTAATGGAGGAATAGAGGAGGGAGGAAAGCCTGGGTCTGGAGATCTGTGTGTGGAGTTTGAGTAGAAACAACTTAGGAGTGAGTCTAAAATATACTGTGTAGCTGAGAAGGAAAAGCTTATCCCAAGTGGTAGCATAGGAGAGAAAGCATAATAATTTCTAGTCAACAGTTTTCCTATGACTTCTCAGCTTTCTGTTGTTCACTTCCAAATGAAAAATATAGCTGGATTTTAATTTTTTTTGATTTATTTTTAAAAAATACATCAACCTTTTTGTTTTGCAGTGAAGAGATATATCAGAAAAGGCATCCCCAACGAACACCGTGCATTGATCTGGATGATTGTGAGTGGGGCCCAAACCAACATGGAACAAAACCCTGGATATTACCACAGACTACTTGAAGGAGAGAAGAATGACAAACTGGTTGAAGCAATCAAAACAGGTTATTGTCTTGATAACACGGTCTATCTGTGTTTATCTGTCCTATGTCCTTAAATGTTAGAGATCAAGTTATGTCATGGAAAACTTACATTTCTGTAGTAGTGGTTTAAGTGCTGAATTAACATGTAAATTAGATTAGCCATAAGCTCTTTAACAGCACAGATCTTTCCAGGTTCATTATGTGGTCAAAAGCATTAAGGAAGGTTAGAAATTATTTGGGAAGGAGCAGAGAACAAACTAGAAAACATTATTAAGTTGTCTCCTAAGTGACTGAAGAGTTACAACTTTGTACCATGAGACCTGCCTTCGGGTCTGTTTCTCCTTCCTTCTGTTCCAACAGAACACTGGAAGAGCAGCAGGGGTGGTTGAAGATATGGTACAGTGCCCGTATGAGGTATTACGAAGTATGCTAGGATTTCAGCTTGAGGAAAAAGAGTGCTGAGAAAAAGCTGCTGATAGAGCTCTATGAATCATAAATGGTGTAGAGAGGGTGAATGGGGAGCGATTGTTATTTGGTTCTTGTAACATAAGAAATTATTTTCACTGAATGGAACTTGCCATACTGCAGGTTTAGAAGAGTATATCACTGAATTGTGGCACTTGTTACTGGAGGGTGCTGCTGAGACCAGACGTATGGACTGGTTTAAAAAGGAATTTGTCAAACTGAGGGGTGGGGAAATACGCCTTGATGCATGAAATCCTAAATGCTAAATGTAAATCGCTGGAAGACGGGAAGGGTTGGAGGAGAAATACCCTTCCTCTACTAACCCAGTTCCATATGCTCTGTGAACCGATAGTGGCTGATATCGGTGACAGGTTATCAGGGCAGCCAGGCCTTAGACTGGCCCACTGGGTGTTTGAAAGAGGCAGCAGGGGAAGACAGGCAAGTAGAAGTTTGATGTAACTGATATTTGTCCTGAAACTTTTCAACCTGCTAGAGTAGAGCTTTTGTAGAGAAGCTGATACTGTCTGAAATTGCCCAGTTAATGAGGGAAGGGGTTGGGCTTTGCTCTGGACAAGCACAATGCTGAGGTTGTTTTTTTAGAGTGGCAGGCGCAGTTGCCATCTTTTTCCTCTTGACAAAAAAGCCAGGTAGTTAAAAGTTGGGACTTTATGGATTTTTTTCTTCGAGCTGGATAACCATCCGAATACTTTGCAGTTTATGCTGAATTTCTCCTCTGCCTCTCCCTGCAACAGCAGCAGCAGCACTGTGGGCTTTTGGGACTACATTTTGGAGCATAAACTTTCATGTTCTTACGAATATGAAGACTAGCCAGAAATCTTCAGGCTCGTATTTTGCTCAGAACTAGAAACAGTAGAGCTCTAGCTATAAATACAGAGGGAACTGCTTGGATGACTTTTGAAAGCCAGCCTTGGTAAGGGCCTGGAGAAGGATCAAACTGTGTTCAGTTGGGGTACAACTGCTGCAAGAGGGAGTTGCAAACAGTTTATTTTCCAGCAGTAGACAATTGCATGAAGGGTCATATCACGACAGTAGGTGGCTTTTCACACAGGTTATACGATGAAATAAAAATACTTCGGGGGGGGACGGACAAATAATGGAAGAAGATAAAGATCCATTTGTGAATTATGGAGGAAATAAAATTTTGGAAGAGCTACTGCGTCAGTTGGAAAACTGCAGAAGAGAAAACTTAACAAAGAGCAAGCGAGGGAAAGGATAAAGAAAAATGGGTTGGAGGGTTTTATTGGGGGGGGGGGGGGAAGAGGACCTTGGACTCCAGAGTGATAGATTTCCCTTCAGAAAGGAAGAAACGATGTGAGCATATGAAAGATGGAAGTACTTAAGGTGAATGGGAATGTTGTCTTTAATAAACTTAGTGATCCTGTTGACTCCAAATTTTATAGTGGGCTTTAGTTGAGGACTGTTTCAGTGTGAATTGTCATCTGACGTTCAGTTTGTTTCTGCCTGTGTTGTTTTCTGATCACTGTAGTTGCTTTTAACAGCAAACTAAAGTACGATGTAGAATCTTGCTGCTATTCACTTTTCATGTCTGCAGTTTCCAAAATTTTCAGGCAACTGTACTGTATTTAATCCTGCAGTCTATCTGTAAAGTTATAGTCCAGGGTGATGCTGCAGTTCAAAACCAAGAGAACAGCAATCACGCTTTCTTTTTGTCAGGGGGAAGACGAGGCCAACCAAACACTTTATTTCAAATTCAATTTAAAACGTGTAAGAGTCAATGTGTCCTGTTTCTTTTACGTGCCCAGAAGCTCCAAACAATTTTCATGTACATTTGGAACTTCTTTTCAATATGCTTAAAAAGTGCAGGTAGATTGTGTGGAGAAATGGTCTAGTCTTTAAAGAAAAATCTGATTAGTAATAGTAATAAAAGTTGTTCAGCTAAATAAATCTAAACTGTCCTTTCGCCATTTTTGCCTTTTAGTTTGCTGATTCTTGTTTTATACAACACTTGCCATTCGAACTTTTATTTTTTAAGATAAATATAAGAGAGAGCAGACTTCTTGCTCTAAACATGAAAGAGCGAGCTTAAAGAATGCAGGTGTCTAGAATTTTGATTGAAGTTTTCATGGTTTAGTTTACATACACATTTAGAAAGGCATGCATTCGTACTGAGCTTCATTGTTCATGCCCTATTACAGTAAAGTTTAGCAGGACAACTGATGTTGTCAGGATAAAATGTGGCTGTCCTCCTAATGCAAAGGCTACGTGCTGGTTACAAAAAGGCTGGAGTGTAAGTTTATGTAGCTTCCTTGCAGGAAGCTCCCTCTTAGCTTACTTAGCCATTGAATTTCAGAGTAAGTATGTCTATGTCTGCAAGTCCTCTCATGTGCACATGCAGCTAATATCCATGTTTCCACCTTTGCATTTCATGAGGAAGAGTTGTAGGTGCTGTGCCCAGGGTCTGATATTTACCTGCCAGTCCCCTGAACCTCCGCTGCACCTCGTCACTGCTGGTATAAGGAACTGGCTGCGTGGATTGACTAGTAGTTCTTAGTTTAGTTGGTGATGGGTTCAGAAGAGTAATTCAAACAATAGCCATTGCCACTTCACTAGAGACAGTGAATATTTTACTACCAAAGTACTAATAAGCTTCTCTGAATAGAGTTAAACTATTAGTGAAGCCTGGGAATTTTTGCGTGAGTATAGGGCATTTAACCATGCAAGAGCAAGGGGAACAGCAGTGTCAGCTCTTCTGGCCCTCTGTAAGAGAAGCTGTATCAGGTCCTATCCAAACAGCTTCCTCGTCTGGTCTTCTGTCTACCAGAACAGCTAAAGGAAGAACTGAAGGAGTAAAGTGTGTAGTGACACTTCCTCAGAATGTTTTTCCTTGTCTCCAGTTATCTGTGGTTTGGCGAGTTCCTGAGTCATATGCCGCATGTTTGTAGTTAGTAACACTGGATGGGGAAAAACATTCACAAAAAATCCCTCTGGTTGCTCCTTTTTCATGTCCTTTACCTTGATCGTGACTTTGCAGGTTTGTGCTGTCTTGCTCATAAGCATCTCCCTCCAAACTAAGGAGCAATAATTCACCTTGCTTTATGCTGTGTATGGTAGCCATTTCATACCTGTGATCTTCCTTTTTTCTATTCTCTTCTGCAATTTCTCCAATTCTGATACCACCTTTTGGAGATAAGGGGAGCTAGAATTTATGTGGGTGCTTCTCAGATTTATATGGTGGCATTGTTCTTTTTTAGGAAATCTTAACCCTGTTTGCTTTCTTGATTGCTGCAAGCTATTGAACTGTTACTTGGTGCTGGCGGTGGAGGTTGTCAGACCCAGTTTCTCTAGTTCTAGTTGATACCAAACTTGACCTTAACTTAAAAAAAAAAAACAAACCAAAAACGCCTAAACCTCCAAAACAATTTCTGCTTCCAGGTGTTGCAGGGAAAAGCTTGAAGATGAGTCCTAAATATCCAATTATAATAAATTTAAAGGGTATATTATTTTTAGAAGTTGTAACTGATGAACTAACTTCATTATTCTGGAGGTTCACAGTGCAGTTGTTGAATGCTTGTAGTTGGCAGTTGAGGTGAATTTTTGTTCTGCTCTTTACTAAGTAAAATAAAAAAAAAAAATTTACCTGTCTGGAAGCTATTCAGAGCAGATGCAAGTTACAGATGTAGCAGTAGCAAAGAAGTGACCGAAAGTGGAGTAGATGATGTTAGTTGTAAAAATACTTGTGTAATTTACGGGGCAGTGTGTCTGTGAGTGGGAAGCAGCTGGATATGAAGGTAAGAACAGAAAGGGTGGGATAGCAAGGTTAACTTGCAGGTGCCTGACTTTTGAAGTACCCTAAATATGAAAAGCACAAGACTGATACAAAAACAGTTTTCTGGACTGCACATTTAAATCTCTTTGCTCCAGAAATAGCATCAGCAATTGTTATTCCAGGTACATAAATAAATGTCTGTTTTATAAACTGAGGCTAGCGTGGCTTTCTGCCTATGTTTTTATTATTGAATAAGTGGTAGAAATGTTGCAGAAACAAGCCAATGGTCTTTTCATGGTTGCTGCAGAGAGATGAATCAACAGAAAAAAGAAAGCTCTTGGTTTTGTTTCACAGCAGCATAACACTGCCACCTCACAGCACTGAAAGATCATCTGAAAAAAAAAAAAAAGTATTGGTATTTAATCTGAATTTACTGCAAAGTAGTAGCTAGTCTTTTCTTTGTGGCCTTCTTCATGGTCCCATGCTCCTATACCTAGTTTGGTTATAGCCAGCAGATTTGCACCCAGCCACAAGCTGGTCATTGTTTTGGGGTTTACCTAGCAGTACAAAGTTCTAATGATCATTTCCCTGCTTGAAAACAGTTCTGATGTGTTTTTTTTTTTCTTTAAACTGGACCAGTTTGAGGCTGTGTTCCTTTGGATACTAATGTCTATCAAGAATGATGTAGGTTAATGGATAGCAGGTCAGAGGGTGGGCTGTGTGGAGGGGGAGAAGGAGGTGTTAAGACCTCTCCTCTGGGACAGATGTAGTAAAGTGGGGCTAAGTGCTCAAGTCAAATCAACATCTCTCACTTGCTCCTGCCGTTTGCTGCAAGTCATCTCTGGCAGTTGTCTTGTAGTGTGGTAAAACGCATCAGTTTGTGTGAGCTTGCGGTGCAGGTTGGCTTCCCTCACCTTGCAGTCAGAGGAGCCTCAGAGCTGGAGGAAGAGGGAGAGCATGCAAATGGAGCAGAAAGGGGAGGATGGAGAGGAAGCAGGACACCCTGCTCTTGGTGTGCTCAAGATGATAATCTGGCACAAGGAGTCCTCTGAGACCATGCCCCATATCTTTTATTAAGGGTAAAGACTTCTAGCTCTTGTTTTTGTTCTGTGCCCCTCTCTCCCCCAGCTAAAATACTGTAAATAAATAAAAAGAAAACTTTAATATCCTTCATAAAATTAGGGAAGACTTCCCCCAATCCTTGTGGGGAAAAACATGCTCTGCAATCAGAAAGCAAATTGGAGCTGATTCTTTCAACTGCAACCCAAATTGTGAAATTAAAAGTGAGTTCAGTTTCAGTAGTGTCTGCTCTGTACATGATGGACTTTTCCTACTGCCCCTTCACCTTTATTCTAAATAGCTGATGGGAAGAGCCATAACTGAAATATCAACATTAATATTTTCTCTAACATCCAGCATATACTTTAATAAACAACAAATTCTGATTATGCAAATACTATGCTGCTCTTCTTACCAAGAAGAAAAAAAAAAAAAACACAAAGGTATTCTATAACTGGCTGTTGCTCAAGTCCTTTTAAAAATTGTCTTTTTCCTTGTGTTTTTCTTTTCAGTCACATGAGAGGTGAAGTGAAATATTTTCCTGTCCTCCCATTTCTGTAAATGATTTGTTCACTTTTAAAAGGAAGAAGTAGTGATTAGTATGATAACGTTTAAATGTTTGTGATTTCCATGACAGTAGTCATGATTTTGAGGGGCTTTCTTCCTTTGGTTGCTTACAGCTCAGCTTTGTGTCAAAGCTGTAACAGACAGCTTTATATCTGTTTTCCTTTATGCAGGAAAAACTGATAAGAAGTGATAACTCTTAGAATGTAAGTATCTATACAGTAATGCTCTTATGGAATCTAATTTTTTTTAACTTCAAACAGATTTTTTTTGTTGTTAAATATAACCAAAACAACTGTTCATAATTTATGAATAAGTTTTGGGTTTTGAAAATCTTAAAAGTTACTTTTGGATAGGATTTTTCTCCCCAACTTAAACTTCTAAAAATCAGCTGCACAAGTCTGGACTAGTGACCTTGGGTTCCCTCTTTATAGAGTGAAGCAGGCCAAAAATTAACGCTGCTTGTTTCCTTCCAACAACTAAAGGCAGTTTTGGGTGACTAGCTCAAACTTGCATGTCTAATTTTTAGACCTTTGTAAGGAGAGATGAGTCCTACTATTCATGTTTGGTCTGGAAGAAATGAATGTTTTGAAATGTCAGTAATTGCATAGTCCTTACTTGGTTTAGGACTCAGCTTGAAGTACATGGGGGTGTGCTCTGCTGCTTGCATATCAAAAATCACTCAGTGATCTTGCACCAATGAAGCAACAACTTTTCTCATGATCACTTAATGGAGAAATTTAAGAAAATTTTTAAA
The DNA here is from genome assembly GCF_964289735.1 of Phaethon aethereus. NCBI lineage: Eukaryota > Metazoa > Chordata > Aves > Phaethontiformes > Phaethontidae > Phaethon > Phaethon aethereus. The sequence continues at coordinate 153,796,823 of NC_138575.1, forward strand.
ATACCATGATTTTAAGTGGAAGTCACCAGCTGCAGGAACAAGACTTATTTTTAGCTGTTTGGGACTGTTTGGTAGAAGTTCACTGAATAAGTCAGTTGAAAGTTCATCAGATTTGTTACAAGACTATGCTTTCCTAGAGGCACAGCTCATTTCATGCCACTTGGTTAGATACATTTGGTATGTGTTGTTTCTGTCAGTCTAAATGTCTGGTTTGCTTTCATTTTAAGACTTTGCAGTCACGTGTTGAGAGTCCAATCTGCAGGAGAATTTCTTTAGTCCTGCTTGAAACTGATTTCTGTACACTAATAGAATTAATCTTTCTAGGAATAAATTATCCTTGAATGCAGATAGCCTTTTAGCCAAAATGGAGGTAAAGCTGTTTCTTAAAATTCATCCACCAAAACTACAGTTTTAGTGAGACATAGTGAAGTTTCATTTGTACTTCAGAAAAGCTGTAAAAGTTTGTTTGGAAAATGAAGGAGGGAATGGCTCTTAATTTTGGTCTTTTTTTCCTTTTTGTCCAGACATGAACAGAACATTTCCAGATAATGTAAAATTCCGCAAAACTGCTGATCCCTGTTTGCAGCATACACTCTACAATGTATTGGTAGCGTATGGGCACCATAATAAAGCAGTAGGATATTGTCAGGTATGTAATCACTGTTTCTTAAACAACGCTGAATTTCACCAATGGCAATTGTTCTTGTCCACTGGAATGTGTGCTTTTAGAAGCAGATCCACAAACTTCCTGTTTTTAAAATGGCCCCGGGAAAGGAAAAAATTAATTGCTTCAGGCAAGTTCAAATGTCCTTGTGAGTTTCTCCACAGCCTTTTTTGTAGCTTACTTGATCGTGTTTGGTTCCATTCCTTAGCTGCAAAATAAATGTTTTCTCACACGTGGTTGTATCAAGATTAGTTGCTTTGCAGAGAAAGTGAGCTTGCCTTTCCCTCTTCCTCCTTCCTGCCACCTTTCCCAAAACAGTCCTTGGTATGTACAAGAATCATCATGAGATCTTGGTTTCCTTTGTTTTCATGGTCACATTTTTCAAAATGCAGGAAGATCAGTGTTCATGCGACATCACGTAGCTGTGGGGGTGGTAGCATTTATTTGGTGCCATCTCCCAGTATAGACATGCAAGTAGGAAGAAAATGTTTGAAATTCAACCTGCTACTGCTTAGATGGCAGCTCAAAAAACCGTCTGTCAGCACTGCCAAGTACTGTAAAGCTTCCTGTGGGACACAAAGAAGATAAAAGTTGATTCATGACAGTCAAGTACAGAGAGGCCATCATTAAGGATCATAAAGGAGCAAGACTGTCATGAGCAAAATACATTTTCAGTTCACTTAAGTCCTCTCATCTCTCCTCCCTTTTCTCACCAAGGATATGTGTGCTAACCTATACCTCATGTTAGTTGAGGAAGTTAGTACAGTAAATGCAACTGTTCCAAAGTTAAAATAACATGAATTATTTATTGAAAACTGGAGAGGAGAAGACTTAGAGGGACTTAAACCCAGACTGGAGTTACTAAAAAAAATTCTTTTTGTGTATCCGAACCAGCTTTAATACAGAAGTTACTTGAAGAATGGGAGTAAAAGATGAATGACTTTTATTATTTTCAGTATTATATATTTATTAAAATATAACTTTTAATATTAAGAGAATAAAAGAAGGGGTAGAATTATGAATACTCTTTCGCAAGTGTCAGGCTCCTATTTAGAGGTAGTTATACCCACAAACACACACAACTTCTAAACCATGCTAGCTTCTACCCAAAACACATGTCCATTTGTTACCAAAAAGTTTTGGTATATTAACTGTTTGATCAGTGTGATAATCTTTGCATTTTAACTTGGCATTGTGAACGCTGGAGAGGGAAGACGACAACTTAAAAAGCCTTACATGATTTCTTTTCACCTCTGGTCTCCTCACAGGATGAATGTTATCTTTCCTGGCTAAATAATTAGAACATAAACCAAAGGTCAACATCTGCTTTCCAAGGCATGTCGTAAATCAAGCAAAGTTTCAGGACCTCTACTGCTAGTGAAGCAGCAGACTCATCAAGATAGATACAGCGATGCAATACTGCATGATAGGAGAGACCCTCTAAACACTAGAAAACTCAGAGTGAAAAATGGAGAGTTTCTTTCAAGTGTTTTGCAGAGCTTTTACTGACTGAAGGCTCTTCAGGGAATGTTTTCATAATGCTAGTGCATTTGTGGTACTTACTGGCATGTAAGTCTCCCGTCTGTGAGTGTAGTAGGCTTTGCCTTGTCATGCTGTGACAGTGGTACGGTGCTGCCTACCCTGGTAAAACCTGCAAAATTCAGTGTCCTGTGAACATAAACTCCAGAGTGGGTTTTTGTGCATGCTATGTTAAAAGCCAAACAGTCTCTTGTCACCATAGATGCAGTTACTAAGCTAACTGTCAGCATGGAAACAAATAGTTGCCTTCCTAACCAGAAGGCCAAGCATCATGTAAAGTCTATCCAAGCCATTTTTGTAACAACTGCTGTAGTGACACAAAGCTTGAAAATGAAACATTGGAGATGATGTAGTGTCCTAATATTTCCATGCTGTGGGAGTGTTGCAAGGCCTTCTGAGATAGGATGGGTGAGTCAAATCTGTTGAATGCAAGAAATGAGATCTCAGTGCAGAGAGGAAGCTGTACCTTCCAGAGGCTGCAAGGGGTGTTCTTTTTGGTAGCTGTCCTCTGGGTCACAGCTGTAATTGGCAGCACTGCAGGATGCCCAGAAACAGTGGTGCTGCCTGTGGCCATAAATGTGCTGGAGAAGTCTGGCTTGGAGGGACAGAGAACATGGAGAAGGCCAAAGAAAGGGATGAAACTGAAGAGGGCAATATAACCAACAGCAGCCTTCGTAGCCTGTAAATATTTAAAGATAGCTTTCTGTTAGCTTAGGAAGACTTTGGAGGTGCTTGCACCTCAGAGGCAGCTTTTGTATGTTGTCCCACTGATGTGCTGCCTATGTTATTATAGTTGTCAGCTTGTTTAAAGTATGGAAAAGACATACTTTAAAAAATGCTTAAGAAAGTGGACTACTGTGCATGTAAATCAGTAATACTGCCAAAACTTAGCAGTGTTATGGTGGGTACAAGAAAAAAGTGCCTGAGACAGAGGCAATGTGTTTACAGGGAATATCAGTTTGTAATCAAGTGTGTTCTATATGTCACTCCTCCAGTCAGAGAGCATCAGTAATGGTTACGAAAATTGCAGAGTTGGAATTTGACCAGTGATGACTTGACTAACTTTTCACAAATTCTCCGGTAGCTCTTCCAATCCTCCCACCCCCTGGTGTTTACCTTATGTTTGCATGTTGAAAGGCAGGAGCTATATTGGCCAGTCATCGACTAGCTTGTAGAGTACGAGAGGTATTATGGAAGCAAATGATGTTCATGCAAGCATTTGATGAGTTAAGCAGCAATAGCTTGTAAAAGCTGCTGGAGCTGCAGCTTTTTACTAAAGAGTGTGTGGGTCAGGCATTCTTCTTCTGCAGGCGCACTGCCTACCTGCAGGTGTGTTGTGTTTGTACTGCACATCCAAGACAGCTGTATTTTGGTTCTGGTCAAAGCAGTCTTCATTTACATTGGGACAGGGCTCTGGGATTTTTTTTTTTTTTTTTAAAAGGAAAATCGAAGGTAAATTATAGAGTACTAAGCTTTTTCTTCTAATTTTCCTCTCCTTGATCTTTGTTAATAATTCTTGTAGCTGTCGTCATGCTGGTTTAACAGCTTACTCAACTGGTAACCTGTATTACTAGATTTTGTTTAACATGGCCACTTTGTAGAACTGAAGTAATTTAGCCCTTAATCAAAAGAAATAAACCAGAAACTCTTAAGAAAAATGTATGCATCTTAAAACCCTTCTTTCTATTTCAGGGCATGAACTTCATAGCTGGATACCTGATTCTTATTACAAAGAATGAAGAGGAGTCCTTTTGGTTGCTAGATGCTCTTATTGGAAGAATATTGCCTGGTATGCTAAAAACACATATAGCTGTATTCATATATTGGAGCTTGGCTTGTATTTTATCTTTGCATTCTTCTTCATTTTAAGAGGTTTTAGATGTCAAAATGGACTTGCATAGACTGAAGATTTTCTAGGGTGCTGCAAACACAGGGCAAAGACACAACACAGGCAAAACTTGTCTGTTTTGTAGTTAGACTTTAGTCTTGATGCAGTGGTTTATGTGTATGTTAATTTTCAGCCTTATTCCTCACTCCCTACTTACATGTGTTAGGTAGGTGTCTTCCTATATGAGTATGATGCTGGGGAACAGGACTTGGCAAAGGTGTCTGGGTTTGGCAGTTCTGATTGCAGGAATACAATATGAGACACAGGTGAAGCAGTGGTCACAGAGCCGAGCGAAGATGGGACATGTGCACAGTTTGAGCACTGAGCTTAACATAGGAATTCCCAGTGCCTTGGCAAGAAGCAGCATGAGCTTTCTTCAGAGGTATTTGGCAAGGTGGTGGTAGTTTCTGCTAGGCATGGTAGTTTCTGCTGTCCCCTGCTTCTGAGTGGGGATACCTTGGGCACTTTACACATTGTGATTTTGCACCAAAGCAAACAAATGCTAAAATCCCTGTCTGTGTCTGTATAAGAAGTTCTTGTCAAACCTCTGTTATAGTCAATGGTGGTCTAGCCAGACTGGTCAAAAGAGTCTAGAGGGAAATTCAGCACAGCCTAAGCTGTAGACAATATCTACATCTGGTCAATTTAGTAGCTGTCTAGATTCCCTTGCCTGGATCTCTGGGTTTGCAGGAAGTGTTTACAAAACACATTTTGCACCATGTTTAAAACCAGAAGCAGACATCAGGCACAGCTATATTTTATACTCCTATGAAATAGATTTGGGAATGTTCTTTCCTGCGATTTAATTGTAGAGGAAGAATGGTTTCATTGTGGATTCCTGTTAGCATTGCAGAGGACTGACCACAGCTATGCCCTTTAATGTAAAGCCATACTCAAAATGGAAGACTAATTTGCTTTTGAGCAGATTTTTATCCCAAATGGTTGGAGGCTGAATTCAATACTACAGTGTCATCTAAGCACTGGTCAAGGACATTGAAGTTGATACTTTCATTTCTGTTTCATTTTTTTGTTTGTTTGTTTAATCTTAAACACAAACAGAAAAGTATATAATTTTTGGTGCCTTACTGAACAGAGGGGAAGACATTGAAAAAGAAGGAAAAAGTCTGAGGGAGTCTTTTAATGCTTTTGAGCGACTGTAAGAAATTACCTGTTATGCTGAATACACCATGTAGGAACTCAGGTTTTCCTTCCATATGAGCAGAGTGGTTGGACTTTGCAGTCTGAAAGAGTAGACACAGGCAAGGAGCGCTATGACTTGTTGAATCAGTCTGCAAATATTTGAGGTTTTGCAGCCTTGAAGTTTACTTTCAAGCTATATAAATAGTCTAAAGAAATCAACTGTCTGTTGCTTTTGCTCAACCTTGAGAGCTATAAGCTGTGCAAACAGGTAGGAGGCTTGAGGGCTGCTGTCTGCCGCATGACCTGCCGCTGGCTGACATGGGTGGATGTCTTTCCATTGACACCACTGTGTGGGGGACAATGCCCTCAGTAAAAGGCAAGTTTCATTGCAAAGTGATGTGTCGCAATTTTTTATGTTAATCTTTTTGATAGTCTTACATGTTTTTATGTGGGGCAAGGGAGTAGATTCAGAATTTTTTATTCATTGTTTTTGGTAGGGAACTTACTTTAGTTTGTCATAAAACCTTTAGTTCTTGTATATACTTCCTTTACACTTTGCTGATACCTATATGACTGAAGTTGCTCTTATTTTTCCTTCTTAGTTGTTGAATTTATCTGACACCAGTAACATTGGTGATGAGAAGAAACTCATAATGTGAAAAGCAATTACTGTGTATAAAAAGAGATGTACATTTACTTGTTATAGACATATTTTTACTACCCTGTTTATAGATATATTTTCACTACCCTGTAACAAGAGTCTAGTTACAGACTTTGGCCTGGGTTCAGCACATCCAATACAGGCATCCCTCTGAGGTGCTGAAGTTAGAAACGTGTACTTGAGTTTCTTTTGATAGTCAGTGGGGAAGGGGATACCTGATCAGAGCTGCTGATCTGAATACGCCCCTTTCCCCTTCACAGTCAGTTTTAAGAGAACTTGAGGCATCCCTTCCAGTTTGGGTGCCTCAACAAGAACCCAAGTTAGGTAGCTTGAATCTTTTATGCAGTAGAAATCTTTATATTGAGTAATACAAGGCTTTATTGTCAGAAAACTTGTTGCTGATGCTATTTTTTTCCCCTTTTATTCCCACTACCCTCCTATATCATGCTTGAATTGTACATTTATAAAATTCAAAGCATGGTGGATAAAATTATTGGCCTAATTTCAGTGAAATATTGTGTGTTTATATGTGAGAGAGAGACAATCAGGCAGGCAGACTGTATCCATAAAGAAATTTACTCAGGTAAGTAAGTACTGCCCTTCTGTTAACAGTGCAGGGTACAGCACATTTCAGTTTAAAGCCCTCTAATTATTTTTGGGGAAGCAGAGAAATATTGTATATTCTCTAGGTCTTTAGAGGGAAAATTAGCGATCATTTTTTGTTGTATGCCAGCAGCTTGATTAGCCAACGTTTTTCCTTTAGTTTTGTTGCTGATGCTCATCTCTTGATCTGTTTGCATTATAATCTACATGTTTTCCCCTTTCATGGCAACAGATATGCCGCAAGGTCATGTCCTCATTTTAGAGTGTGTCCTGTCGATGCCAGTAATTGGTGGTGATTTAGGACAATTTAGAAATACCTTCTCTGCCCTCTGCAGTGTCCCTGTGAATGCTTCCTTCCCCCTGCCCACAGGCATTTAATTACACTAAACAACTGCTCATGTACCTTGATGCTGACTGATTCCCCCCCCCCTCCCCCCCCCCTTTTTGGTCAGCAGATGAACCAAACCAGCCACAGATCAATGTCATTGATTGAAAAATGTAGAATGTGACAGATGGGAGCATTAGTGGCAGCTTTTTGGGGAAGTGACAGAGAAAGGCTCCCTAAGATATGGCTCACCTCCCTACTTGTACTGGTTTTTAGGTCTGGGTGGAGGTATGTACCATAGGATAGGATGTTGTGACTGCTCCACCCACTGAGAAGAAGGGACAGCTTGGGAATGGGACCCCATCAGTAAGTTTTCTGGCTGAATTGTTGTGTTACATCCAAATGGAGTTAGCACAGCTGGAGGAGCGAGCCAGCAAAAATGACTGTTTGGTTTGTTGGTATGTGGAGTTGTGTGCATGCCACTCATCTGGCTGAACGTGGCACTGCTGGGTGCAGCTGGGTGGGACCAGAAAGATCCTGCTACTGCCAAAGGCAAGCCTGTAGTCTGGTGCCTGTTGTGTCTGTGAGCTGCTCAACCAGGGATTTGGAGGGTTTAGGAGCATATCTCATTTAAACACAGCAAGGGGGAAGAGAATTATTTGTTTAACTCAAGTTTTGGGTGTTACCAAGATCTTTTATTCCCAGGTTGATTCAAAACAGATGGCTGGAGCAGACAGTATTGCCCACAAGAAGCAGTATGGATTCAATTTGAGCTGAGAGTGGATGTGTCTGCAATTTCTATTCAGCGTAGCTCTAGTGTTTTTGTTCTGTTCATAGCTCTGGTTCCTGTTGAGATTTTGTTTTTTTTGTTCTGTTGAGGAAATATTGGGGAGGTTGCTTTAGAAATCATCAGTTAGGTGGGAACTTTTAACTGGTTGCTCTGGTATGTAATTTAAGTACCATATTTGTCATGGTTTACATATGTGTGATTAAACGGTGAGTTTAAGAGAAGAAAAATTGACAATTTAAACTCACTTTAGTTATGCGTATATATAGCAGAACAATTTATTTTTTTCCCTCCACTTCAGTGGTTCTCAGTGCAGCAGTGTTTATCAAGCTGTACTAATTAGTCTAGCAGACGGTTATACTGGAATTATTTACTCTTACTGAAAACCAGTTGTAGAATGACTCCTCTAATGGTTAAGAGAGGTCTTATGATTTCTGCATTAGCCTGTTCATGGCCAGTTTTATGTCCTTTTATTCTTGTGCCCATGCTGACTTTTGGGGGTGAAAAAAGTCCTCCTCTCTCTTGTGCTTACATGTCATGTATTTGTAGGATGCACTCAATGCATTTTACAATTCTTTTGTATTACTAAGCTGCTTCAGTCAAGCTCTTGCATGAAACCCTTCAATGTTCCTGTTTTAGCATAATAATTATTTTGTGTGCTCGTTCCTGTTCAAATGGATTTATTTTATTTTTAACTTGATCGCAATGGCATCCTTTTCTTTTTTTTCCAGTGGTAAATTTGCTAGTGCCTTGTGCAGTGGTATTATTCCTCCCTTTTCACAACTGAAAGTGTTTTATTTGAGAGAGAGAAAAACTGTAGGATATCCCTTACCTCTTTTTCCTTGTGACACAGTGGTTTTGATTTGTGATCTCAGCAATAATGCATGTGCTATTGTCCCTCTCTCATTGTCAACAGAAGCTTTTTTCTGTGGCTTATAGGAATTCATAACACCTTTTTCCTGAAATTTATTTGCATGTTCTTGTCCTTGTTATTTTAAATATCATCATCTCTCTTAATCCAGTCTTTTCACTATGTCACTCTGTTGTGCCTTGTGTATTGACATGGGACAGTATCTCTCAGTTTTGGATTGTTAACAAATACCAGCTTTTGCTTTTTCTCCAAAGTTGTTAATAAAAATCTTACATTAGGCGTAGCCTACAAGCATTCTTCAAGGACTAGTCTAACAACCTTCCTTCAGCCTGGTATTTTTTAGCTTTTGTTTTTTAAAATTTTTTTACCCACATGTACTGCCTGGTAGTTTATCAATAATTAAAAATAAGAACAGAGTTTTGAATGATGAAACAGTCACAAAAGTAGTAGACTACACTGAACTAACTGGCATTATCTCCAAGGACACAAGGTACAATGCAAGATACCACTTTGGTGGGTAGCTTAGTGACTGCCGTTTAAGGAAAATGTCTGCATGTTGAGATAATAGATAATCTAACATATTTCTGGTTTGAGCTTTCTGTGGTTCTCAATTGTATCAGCCATAGGCTTGCAGGTACTGCTGCATAAGAGATTAGACATAGTAAAAGACATGAATATTTGAACTGAATAATAACATAGTTACATATAAAATGCTAAAATGCTTGTATATTCTTCTCTTTCAAGTGATTCATGTTAGAACATTCTTTAAAGTCCCATCATACAGACTTCCAGCTTTGAAGGGAAGGGCCACTTGAGAAACTTAGAATGCTGTACTACCTTTACAGTATTTTTATTTAGACTGCTTGCTTTTAGTTGCAGTTAAGCATGTATTTATTTTGTTCATATGGCTGAATTTATTTTAATACCCTGATTGGGAATCGCTGGGGAACTTCTGGATGCAGAACCCACTAGGCAGCTGGGTCTTTTAAGACCTGCTTCTCCAAAGGGGAGCGGAACGTTGTTTCACCTGAAGCATTGTATTCAGCTGCACAGATGAGACGCTTGCAAGACCTGAATAGTAGTAATGTTGAGCTGAATTTGCAGCCTGTGAAGGAGACCATTGTGATGAAAAGCCTGTTGTTTCACAGAGAAGACTTAAGTACCACAGACATGTCTTTGGTGTGCAAAGCTCCTAGCAGGGTTATGCATAACATGCATGACCTCATGTTTGCAAAGTAGTTTTTGATAACCAAGCTTTTTTTTTTTTTTTTTTATAGCACCATCAACCCAGAAAGTTTAAGCAGATTAATCAGTTTTGGGCTGTTTGCTTGTCTTCCTCCTCTGGCAGCACCCAGCTACAGGGCCATGAGCTGGCAGAGTTCTCGCTCATCCTTAGAGAGTTCCTCTGTGATCGCATGTGAAGGCGTAGTAATGTGCACCTCCTGAAGTATCGCATCACGTCTACCGCTAGGAGAGATGGACATTCAGCTGGTAGGCTGAATAATTAGAAGTTTTGAAATACGGGATTCTGACCTGTTTTACTGTTAACCAGCAGCCATGATGAAAGCATTAATCTTTGAACATTAGAGGTCAGTTGTATTTACCTAGGAATTAAGCGTGCGATGTCCTGTTAAGCTGAAGGTGGAATGTAGGAGTCATCATGTGCCTGTATTTAGAAACCATCATAAGCCTGAAATGCTTATTACTTACAAATCTGAACTGCTAGGGGATTTGGGAGACTTAAGCAAGGAAGGAATAAGTAACTGATGTTTTTATTCTTTAAAATTACATGTATATTTATACTTCTGGAATAATTTATTTCCTGTATATATTGTATGCCTCCTCCCCCCTACCCTGCCGAATCACAAGCCTCATCAATAATTGAACAGTCCTCATGAGGTTCAACAAGGCCAAGTGCAGGATCCTGCACCTGGTTTGGGGCAACCCCCGGTATCAGTACAGGCTGGGGGATGAAGGGATGGAGAGCAGCCCTGCTGAGAAGGACCTGGGGTTACTGGTGGATAAAAAGCTGGACGTGAGCCAGCAATGTGAAGTCACAGCCCAGGAGGCCAACCTGGGCTGCATCCAAAGCAGTGTGGCCAGCAGGTCGAGGGAGGTGATTCTGCCCCTCTGCTCCATTCTGTTCTGGTGAGACCCCACCTGGTGTCCTGCGTCCAGCTCTGGAGCCCTCAGCACAGGAAAGACATGGACCTGTTGGAGCGGGCCCAGAGGTGGGGTAGAAAAGTGGTCAAGAGGGATGGAACACCTCTCCCATGAGGACAGGCTGAGGGAGTTGGGGTTGTTCAGCCTGGAGAAGAGGAGGCTTCGGGGGGACTTTCTTGCGGTTCTTAAAGTTCTTTCTTCCAGTACTTAAAGGGGGCTTCTAAGAAAGATGGGGACAGACTTTTTAGCAGGGCCTGTTGCAGTAGGATGAGGGGTAATGATTTTAAACTGAAAGACGGTAGATTTAGACTAGAGGTAAGGAAGACATTTTTCACAGTGAGGGCGGTGAAATGCTGGCACAGGTTGCCCAGGGAGGTGGTAGATCACAGAATCATTAAGGTTGGAAAAGACCTTTCAGATTAAGTCCAAACGTCAATCCAATACCACCATGCCCACTAAACCGTGTCCTGAAGTGCCATGTCCACACGTTTTTTGAACACCTCCAGTGATGGTGACTCCACCACCTCCCTGGGCAGCCTGTTCCAATGTTTGACCACTCTCCCAGTAAAGAAATTTTTCCCTATATCTAGTCTAAATCTCCCCTGGTGCAACTTGAGACCATTTCCTCTCATCCTATCGCTGGTTACTTGGGAGAAGAGACCAACACCCACCTCACCACAACCCCCTTTCAGGTGGTTGTAGAGAGCGATAAGGTCTCCCCTCAGCCTCTTCTTCTCCAGACTGAACAACCCCAGTTCCCTCAGCTGCTCCTCATAAGACTTGTGCTCCAGACCCTTCACCAGCTTTGTTGCCCTTCTCTGGACACACTCCAGCACCTCAATGTGCTTCTTGTAGTGAGGGGCCCAAAACTGAACACAGGATTTGAGGTGCGGCCTCACCGGTGCCGAGTGCAGGGGCACGATCACTTCCCTACTCCTGCTGGCCACACTATTTCTGATACAGGCCAGGATGCTGTTGGCCTTCTTGGCCACCTGGGCACACTGCTGGCTCATGTTCAGCTGGCTGTCAACCAGCACCCCCAGGTCCTTTTCTGCTGGGAGATGCCCCATCCTTGGCAGCATTCCAGGTCAGGTTGGACAGGGCTCTGAGCAACCTGGTCTAGTTGAAGATGTTCCTGCTCATTGCAGGGGGTTGGACTAGATGACCTTTAAAGGTCCCTTCCAACCCAAAGGTTCTATGATTCTGTGATTTAGTAGGTGTGCTGGTAGCTGAGTAGAAATCTTACAGTTTTATCTAAAACAGAAGTTTCCTATATATGACAAGAATATACATGTTGTCAGCCTTACTTTTGTGAGGAAACATGCTAACATAGCTGAAAATCTATGGAGCAAAAGGACCCATAGTACTTAAAAATGCTGAAGGATATTGTGTTCCTTGATAGGGCTGTACTCACACTGGAAGCAGAACCTGAATGACTTATTCCACCCAAAAAAAGTCATGTATGCCTCTTTCCTTCTGGCAGGCAAGCCTTGCATTAATATAATTTCATTATGTTGGACTTGAGGTGTCTTCTGTGGTACTACTCTGGATGGGACTGCTGTCTGTGCAGGCAGTGGTATTTGCCTGTTTATCTCCCCAGTAAATCAAAGTTTCATCCCTTTCAAAAGCCACCAGCAAAACAAACTTTTCAAATGAAATTTTCGTGCAATTAGGACTGATCAAAGGTAGAATTACCCAGCTGCATACAAAGGAGGAAGGTCGGTAGTGTGTTGGAAACAGAAGTGTGGGTTTGGGGGAAGAGGGGTTGTCGTTGTTGTCCCCCCCTTTTTTTTTTTTTTGAACATGTAAAAAACAATTAGTGGCCAAGCATGCAGCACAAGGCTTACTTAGTTTGTGCTGTATATTTTATCAGAATAGCCATGTTGGAGGGATGTGGTTGTTTTTTTTGTTTTGGGGTTTTTTTTGAGTTTTAGCTAATGACTGTAGTTGTGAAAGCACTAATGTGCACATGTGGTATTGCAACTATAGTTTTGACAGAGCTGTCCCCTTGTTAAAGGGATTGTGCTCTTTTCTGCCGTGCTGAAGCAGCAGAGGTGCAAAGCTAAAGCGAGTAGCTTATTTCATTCCTTGTAGCAATTTTTTTTTTGCCTTCTAATCGTCAGACAGGGCTCTGCATGTTCAGTTGCAATTTTAATAACGCAACCTTCCTGAATATGTCACTTTGACAGCAAGCAGCATAATATAATTGCTGACAAATGTATAATGGGGTTATAGGTATTCAATGCAGATCCTAATACAGAGTTTCGTATTTTAACTTGTAAATACCGGTAAGATGAATTCATATACTTGAAGTCCTCCATGTGTTAAGTACCAAGACTCATAAAACTGGAAATGTAATTGGATTTGCTGTACAAGAAGCCAGCTGAGGAAACAGTAGTATCTCCTCCCATTCCCATTGCAGCAGACTCGTTTGGCTAGAGCTCATCTTTGTGAAAGGTCCCAGACTTGGTCTGAGAGAAGGACCCTACCACTCCTCCTAGTAGTGCATTCAAACTATAAATCACTCTTCTTAAAAATGCTTGCTATACTTTTTATTGGAATTTGCCTTGTTCTAATTTGTAGGTATTCCTTCTTTTGAAGACTTTTTCTTACTATATTGAAAAGCCCATAATGCCTAGAGTATTTTCTCTATGAAGTGGTCAAGTTTGCTTTTCATTTTCCTTGTATAAATTCTGCAAATAGAGAAGTTCCTCACAGAGCTCAATTTTTGTAAGTAGTGTTTATAACCTTTTCTCTCACATCCTTTCCAGTTCTTCAGCTTCGTGCCTTAAATGTGAATATCAGAGCTGGATGCCATTTTCTAACCTCAGTTTTGCTAATGTCATATACAGAGATGACATACTCTCTCCTTCAACAGTGAATATATCCGAGGATTACTTTGGTTTTTCCTGAGCTAAGATATGCTTACTCCGGATTTATTGTATTTGCAACTTCAGATACTGCAGAGTTGTTTATTTTGAATTGCTCAACTGTATTGTCAAGTTTTGTGTTTTTTTTTAATATGGCATAGTATGAAGAAGCACTGACAGCAGCCTTAGAGAGTGTTTCAAAATGTAGTATAATGCATACGTAGCATGGGTGGCTGCATAAAGAATGTGTTTGTGGAAGGAGATGTGCACAGTGGTAACTTTTGTCTACCTAAATATTCCAGAAGTGACTTTGAGTTTCAGAGAGGTGCTTGGGAAATACAACCTTGGTTGTTTCATGTGTTTTTGTGTTCAGAAGACTTGAATGCTTTACTAAGCTTTCAATTTATGGCTAGTAGAGAAGTCTTATTTGTTCCTCTTACAGTTTTAAAACTTGTTGCTTCAAGATTAGAATTAATTCTCATTCGCTTCTTCAAGCTCGAAGTAAGAGGACTGTAGCTTTCATTCCCCTTCTCTTCAGACTGAAGGGTTGGATTGGTTTCCCTCTCCAAATATCAGGCTAGAACCGTATGTGTCTGCCCAGCTTTCTGTTTTGAGCCTCCTGCTTCTGTCCCAGTCTTTTAAGTAACGTGCTCAGTAGTTCCCGTGGCGTGACTGTGGTGTTCCTGTAAAGAGCTGAAGAAAATATAACACTGGGGTGGTTCTTAAGTGTGAGAGAATATAAATGCTGTGGAGTTTTGCTGAGGTGTTAAGAATAATCTTGTCAGTGCAGTGAACTGATAAAATTGCTATTCTTCTTAATCCTGTAGAGGAATTAAAAAAAGCCACAGATCCAGGAATCCTTATTCAACCGAAGTCATCAGTCATTAAGACTCAGTGTACAATTGTAAACTCTTTTTTTTCTATTTTTTTTTTTTCTTTTAAATTTGTTTCCTCAGCAGGCGTGATAAGCAGTTGTGGTAGTCTTCAATGCTTGTTTGTGAATTTCCCCTCCGTTTGAGGAGACTGGTGTTAAAAGTCTGTCAGAGTGCTTTGTGAATTAAAAGCCTTGGCTCCTGGGACCATCACCAACCCAGTAGGCTGCAGCCTTCTCCAAAGCGCGCAACTCTTCAGGCTGGCGCAATTCACCAGGTGCGACGACGGGAGTCAGGCCAGGCCGTTTGGAAACGGCCGGGTGGTGAATAACCCATGTCCGATGGTGTCCATCAGCTCACTGATACTATGAATAAACCACTGTCCACAACAGGAGCAGTTCCAGTGGTGGTGGATATGAAGAGGGGGGAGAAGGAAGAAAGGAGAATCGGCCAACAGCATTTTGCTCAGAGTTCTATGTAATCTGTACAAGAGTGCTTTGGTAGCTATAACTTTAATCTAGAATATTTTTTAATGATGCAAATGTCTTTACTGAGCAGAACATGAGAGAGTTAGTATTTAAAACACAAAACAAAAACCCCCCAAAAATCCCCAAACCAAACCATTAGCCAGTTTCATTCTCCATAACTAGAAGGTCTGAAAGTTGCATTTGTGCTTTGTAATGTGCTGCCAAGTTCAACTTGTTTCCCTGAGAGGTTACACACGGAGTCTTTGTTTCTTTGTATTTCATCTCTGCCTCTGTCATGTCTGGAGAGATACCATCTTTGCCTTTCTTTCCACTGACTTTGTAATTAACAAGCATCCTTCTTCCAATTTCCAAACAGTAGCTGCTACATCTGCTCAGAATCCCACTGTGCTGTGTGAATTGCAGATAGGAAACAAAAGGGCTCTTTCTGCTCCACAGGATCCATTTTCCAAGTTTGGGATCAGAAGCAAGAGATAAATACAGGCAGATGGGATTATGTAGAAACAACTAAATGCTGCCTTTTTGTGCTTGCTGAGAAGGTGTTAATAGTAAACAATTTATCAAAATACACAAAATTTATAGTAATGGTAATCTCAATATCACAACCAATGAGCATCCATAAAATGCTTGCATTCTCTTTTTTTTTTTAAGGTAGTTCTGCCATTCAAAATGAATTGGGCTTGCTTATGGTTTTTTAAAGCTAATGTTCAGTTGTGAATGATATGGCTACTGCTGGTTCTGGTGTGAGTTCAGATCCTCAGGATGGAAGTTCTAGTTCAGTTTGGTTTGATGAAGAAAAAATAAAATATGGCTTGAGCCTGTTTTGGTTTGTGTGTTTTGGATGTGTTTGGATTTTTTTTTTTTTTTTTCCAGTTCCTTGGAGGATTAGGAACTTCTGTTCTAAAAATAACACAGAGTTCAGCTTGCAGTTTAACCACATATCTGCAGGATATCACTTTGGCTAGGACATCTGCAGGGGGTCACTTTGGCCTGATACTGCAAAAACAATTGGCAATACTCTTGGTTTTTCTTCCTTTTCCTGTTATGACTTTCTGATTTCCTTCCAAACATAGGTTGTCCAGCTTTTTATGCCAGGTTCACGATGTAGATTCTTAGAAGACCCATTGCACCTTTTTGGACTATCCCATGGTAGAAATAAAATAGCAGAACATTGCCCTGCCTTCTTGGACAAAGCAGGCTGAGACTTGCCATCAGGGAGAATGAGGGAGTTGGTAAATTGTGTAGGAATAGCATGAATGGCATTTAGATGCTCTGAAGGTGGGAAGTCCTCAGAAGGGACTGCTGTGATAATCTAGGTTGACCTCTCTGTAACTGAAGTGATGAACTTGTTCCGTGTGTGTTGCCTGAAGTTCATAAACTCAGCTATAATAGCCTATCATTTTGGAAGGGAAAACTTTACACTGTGTTCAGTAATGTGCAAACAGCTAAGTTTTTCTAGTGAAGGATTACTGGAAAGGATTTTTTTCCACAAAGGCACATGGTGGAATCTGTTTCTGTTTTGAGTTGAAACGAAGAACTACATGCTTTTCATGAAGTTGGCCAATTCTGTTCATGGCAACCTCTGCTTTTGCCTGCCAGCATTGAGGCCTGCTCTGTTTGTCTCTTCTAAATTCCAATGAACTCTGGTAGCAAATGGAAGATGACATTTTTGAATGTTGCATATTGGTACAAAAATGAACCATTTTTGCTTGTTTGGGGGAGGAGGGAGAACTTTAATCCCCTGCTGCTGCCATGGTTCTCATGGACACTATAAACATGCTTTTGTGAATAAAATACTTAACTTTTCTCACAGTCATAAGCAATGTAAAACTGACTAATTTTTAATTTCTCAGTTTGGTTAAATAAATTGGATCTCCAAGAAAAATGGTTTGTCCCAGGCTGGGCTATATAGGCTCTTGAAATAGTAGTTAGAAAATGCTGAAAGATAAGCAGCAGAGCTGAGGTCTTGTCTTGGGTATTTCTATAACACTAAGAATTCATATTGTGTTAGTTCCAGTAAGGCGTATTTATATTTAACTTGGCATATGCACAACAGACTTAAAGGATTCTTTTTTAACTTCTGCAGCTCTGACTTGTGGAGGTAATTTAAGGCTATAAGAGTACTGCTTCTTAAACTTTTATTTTTGGAACCTCTTAATCTATTTGTAACAGAGAACAAGGTCATACCCGCCCTACAAGCTTTATCCTTATTTCCTGCAAATCTCATTACTGCTCTGGAGCACAAGCAGACAGTTATGTCTTAGTCCTGGACATCCAGGTAGGATTCAGAGAGGTGCTAATCATTGTGCTAGGGAGACAGTGAAATGTAGTTTCAGGAACATCTCTGCCAGATGCTGAGCTAGAACAGGTTTCAAGCTAAGCAACAGCACACCACAGCCAGTGCAGTGTTACTAACAAAAAGCCCTGTAAATAAGGAAAAAAGTCCCTTCATCTAGCCACCTGTGTCGTACAGTAGCAATAAAATACCTGGCAGGTGGTGAAACTGGATTTTCCTTTTTGCTGCTCAGCTCCAAGAAGAAGAATCACAGAACCATTAAGGTCGGAAAAGACCTCTAAGATCATCAAGTCCAACCATCAATGCAACACCACCATGCCTGCTAAACCATGTCCCCAAGTGCCACGTCTACATGTTTTTTGAACACCTCCAGTGATGGTGACTCCATCACCTCCCTGGGCAGCCTGTTCCAATGCTTGGCCACTCTCTCAGTAAAGAAATGTCTCAGTAAAGAAATTTCCTAATATCCAATCTAAACCTCCCCTGGCACAACCTGAGGCCATTTCCTCTCATCCTATCGCTGGTTACTTGGGAGAAGAGACCAACACCCACCTCACCACAACCCCCTTTCAGGTAGTTGTAGAGAGCGATAAGGTCTCCCCTCAGCCTCCTCTTCTCCAGACTAAACAACCTCAGTTCCCTCAGCTGCTCCTCATAAGACTTGTGCTCCAGACCCCTCACCAGCTTCGTTGCCCTTCTCTGGACACGCTCCAGCATCTCAATGTGCTTCTTGTAGTGAGGGGCCCAAAACTGAACACAGGATTTGAGGTGCGGCCTCACCAGGGCCGAGTACGGGGGCATGATCACGTCCCTGCTCCTGCTGGCCACACTAAGAGATGCTGACGATCCTGGCAGAGCCTGGGGCTGCGCTGCTGTTCGGGGTCAGGGCTTTGATGAGGAAGGGGCACTCAGTGGGGCGAATTCCACGTGGGATGCTGCCTGCATTGCCCTCTGCTATGCTCTCGGGCACTCCTAGACTTACCAAGGCATCCAGAATCCATAGGCAGGCACCAGGAATGACAGACTAGGCAAAGCAGATGCATGTGGGTAAGCAACAAAGGAAAGCTGAGAGGAAAGTAAGGAAAGCCTAGGACCAGTTCACAAAACAGCTTGGAAATGTGGAGTTTCAGATTGAGAAACTTAGTTTTCATCTAGATATTTTTCTGGAATTTAATAATAACAATTTAATAATAGAATATAATAATAATTTATAATACAGTATTTCATTTGTTGCCTTCCAGAAGATGTGATGAAAAGTAATATAGTGTGTGATTGCCTAAGTGTTAACATTATCACTTCCATTTGCCAATTTGAGGAATAAAAGGAAGAAATCTGCTAGGTGTTTTTTCAGGGGGATGATACATTGTCAGATGACATTCCTATAAACTGTCCTAGATCAATAAATACACAATATAATTAGCCTAACTCCCTCCCCCCCCCCCCCCCCCTGCAATTAGTGAGTGGCAGATTGGGATCAGTTACTGATTCAGGTCCATTCTGGGTCAACTGCTCAGTATTTTGCCAGATTGTTGAGAGGGGAAAATAATTAAGACACTAATTAAATGCGGATCATGCAAATCTAGAAATTTCAAAGAATTTGTAAGATAAGATAAGGAAGGCACATAAAGCTAATGTATTTTGATGGTAGGTGAATAAAAATAATTTGCTGCACAGTATCTTGTGAAAAACAGCTTTGTGGTGTGGGGGAGGATTAGGCTTGTGTAGACTTGTTTATAAACAAGGATATCATGACTTTAGGGAGAGGTTCTGGGCAGAGCAGCCAGTTATAGAAGATGAGGAAAATAGGGCACACAGTGAAACAGTGTGCAGCAAGGGAGAGCTGCAGGATTTTTGCCGAGGGGATGTTTCCAGAAGGCTTAGGGACTGGGCATCCCCAAGAATAGAATAGAACAGAACAGAAGAGCCACGCAGGTTAAACATCACTGAGCGCGTAGGCACCGAACCAAGCGACCACGTCATTTTCACTAGTGAGACCAGACATACAGACCATGAAAGGTGGCTTGAGCACGACGCGGCATCCCCTTCTGACACGCCTGCGTGGTTCTGGCTGACCCTGCGTAGCCCTGATGACTTGGTGCGGGTCCCGTGGGCAGCGTGCTGCTGGCTGTGCTCGGGGCGGGGGGCTGTACCCCCTTCGGGGGGTAACGCTGCCCTCGGAAGGCCGATGTTAGGGCTGTAAGGTTAGATCTGTGCTATCCCCTGTGCTACTGCAATGCTGTTACGTTCCTTGTAAATGATCCGTGGGTAAGTTTTGCACAAATACGGGATCCTGCAGGAATGTTTCTGGAGGATTGGAAACGTGGCTTTCCTACTTTGAGGAACAAATTCTATATACATACATTTATGTATAAAAATGTGTGTGTATATATATAGTAAAATTATATGTTAAATTATAATTACATATCATTTATGTGTAATAATTATAATACCCACAGTAACTATAATTAATGTATAATAATTACATATAAAAATGCCTTGGATGCAGATTCTTTCAATTTAACTTCTTTCTGTTGTGAACTGACAGCTAATACCCTGGAAAGAGCCTGCCACTCGGTTATTGGCATTTGCATAAAATCATTAATCACTCCTCCCGCTTGTTTCAGGCACGGGGCTGAAGGTTGCAGTGTTGCGTACCAGGGCACATGGGAGCCGCTCCTGCTCCATGAGGAACAGCAGGAGGCTGCCCCAGATAAATGAATAGTTTCTTTTTTCTCTTCTGTCCAGCAGTACAATCTAACAAACTTGAATGAAATTTTAATTTACGCCAAGGCTTTCTGGCTGCTTGCTGCTTCAGTAATTCAAGGAGTGGCGTATCCAAGTTTCCTGGCTGTTAACTTTTTACATGCCAGCTCTGAAAAAGCTGGGTGGGTGTCCGGTTGCGTTCTCACTGAGAATGTCCTGACATTTACTTTGCTGCACAAATTAAAAATAGCAGCCGCTGTTATTTCAGCATATCGGATAATTGCAGCAGTGCAGTGCAGAGCAGAGAGCGTGTGGGCTGCTGTCCTTCCTCCTGAGGACACTCGCCAGTGGTAACTTGAAATTTTAAGTACTCACATGTCTCAGGAGCACAAAAAAAGAAAAAAAAAATTCGTTTGTGGATGTGTGAGAGGAGAAGGAAGGGTAGGAAAGGGAAGAAGGCTTGTTCTGTTATGTGAAATGTGATTGTTTTTCACTTACGTTAAAGCAGCATTTTAAAAAAGGATTATTCAGCCAGTTAATGTTACTTTACCTGTGTTCCAATTCACAAATGAGCACAATGCTAACACAAAATATGGAGAAAGAGAGGTTTTTGATTTGGCTTTGAGGTCATGGTGTGATTCCATTTATTTTTAGTACTTTTTTTCATGGAATTACTTGTGCTTTAGCTCTCAGTTTTTCCCTGCAAGCAATTGGAAGGCAAATGGTTAAAGGAATGTATATAGTGGCAGTGACTCTTACTATCTGTAGAGCAGTTTTACCTGCCATTCTTCAGTGGGAACAGAGAAAATAAGGATCACAGACAAAAAGCTAAGATTCCTAAAGGTTGAACACAGTGGTCCTTAGAACCATAAACTCCTGTAGACGTTCTCTGAAGGTTGGACAGGACGAATGGAGAGCAAATAGCTCCTGGGGTGGGAAGTCTGTTCAAGAAAACCATTGACACAGAAAGGAGTGGAATATTAAACAGCTCTTGTGATTTCATTAGAGAAATTGTTTATAAGTGTACTGCATAATTTGGACATCATCTTAAACTTATTTGTGCCACTGGGAGGTTTGATTAAAATTATTTCATACAAATGGACTTCGCTCTTTCCGATTCCTTCACCTTCATGTGAACCATCGGCCTATGCTGTGTGTGTCTGGGAACCTTGGCAGAAACCAGCTCTGTTAGAGAAACCGGAGTTGCAGCTTTCTGGAGTCAGTGAAGGAAAGAAACATGTAGAAAGGTGCTTGTGTTACCAGTTATTTCTTTCAGTAAATAATGTTGATAACAATAGGTCTTGTCAGCGAAGCACTAGTGAACCATCAAGTCCAGCTGAAATGTTTCTGCCAACATCTAAACCAAGAATATGAATTCCTTAAGCATCTCTGTAACTCTTGTCCCTTGCTGGGCCATCCGAACTCTTATGAACTAAAAGAATCTTTTTTCTTCCCTTAAGTATTCCCAGAACTACTTGTTTATAGAGCTGAGATGCTTGTTATTCAGCCTGCACCTTGGTAATGAAAATGCTTACCCTGTCAAACAGGCTGTGGAGTAACAGTCGTACTGTGCTCCATTTTTATTAATTGTGGATTTAACAGTTTAATGCAGTGACCAGCAGTGTAGGAGATCTAGGTCCAGTTTCAACCCCGGTCTTGCAGGTAAATTAAGTAGGAAGAGATGTGGCCTGAGGGACCTGTCATTCACTTCCTTTTGGAATTATTCTGTGAGAAGTGGGATTTCCTTGGTTCAGAGAAAAACTCTTAATCGCTAGGTCATACCCTAGAAGTGGTATCTGGCCTCCAGCACCCCTGCACAGCTTGACACTCAGAAATTCACATTTCCACTTTATGTCTGGACCTGGTCTAAAGGCTGCAGGTTGTTTTGGGGTTTTTTGGGTATTGTGGGGACTGGGGAGGTGTGCAGCCTTCACATATGGGAAGGAGGCCATGATTACATTGAACTGTTTAAATATTAGTAAGACTCCTGTAGTTTAAGCTAGTAGTTAAAAACTATCTAGATGATCCTTTCTTGGGAAAGAAGAATGAATTGCTGTAAAACATGGGAGAGAAAGAAGGTACTTTGGGAGGCGAGTGAAGTGTTTGTGTAGAGCCTTGGCTGAAAGAGAAGTGCTGTATGGCCACAGTGCAGACATCTTCATTGCATGGTTTAATTTACTCCAACTTGGGATTTGTAGGCTCAACGTGCCTTTATTTGCTCAGCTGTACAGGACATGCTCTTCGATTTTGTGGAAAAATCATGTCTGTGGATTCCTGAATTTTGGTTTCTTTCTCTCCAAGATTATTACAGTCCTGCAATGTTGGGCCTGAAAACTGATCAGGAAGTCCTTGGAGAACTTGTGAAAATGAAAGTTCCAGCTGTGGCAGAGCTGATGGAAAGACACGGAGTCATGTGGACCCTAGTGGTGTCACGCTGGTTTATATGCTTGTTCATCGACATTCTTCCAGTAGAGGTAATCAGTAACAGAAAGTTCTCTTAATACACACTCATAACCATTATTTCATTTGTAGTGCTTTAGTAACAATTACCTACTGGAAATCAAGAAGCTCTAATCTGAGTTCTCTCCTTTCCTGCAGACTGTGCTCCGAATATGGGATTGTTTATTCTATGAAGGGTCAAAGATCATCTTCCGCGTGGCCTTAACGTTAATTAAGCAACACCAAGCTTTTATTTTGGAAGCCACGAATTTCCCTGACATTTGTGATAAATTTAAGCAGATCACCAAAGGAACACTTGTAACGGAGTGTCACAGCTTCATGCAGGTAAATTTCTCTGTAGCTTTCAGTTGTTACAAATTAAAAACAAGATTGACTTAGAAATGTTTTGCTCAGTCAAAAAGATGGATACAGTTAGGAGAGATGTAGCTGTAGGAATTGCCAAAAGGATGAAGAACGTTTTCATATAAGAAATGCAGAAAGAATGTTTTAAAAGACTTATCATCTAAATCCATATGTAGTGAGCCATTCACATCTGTCATACAGGGAGAGAAATTCTTTTTGCCCTTTTTACCAGTTAAGGCAGGAAGTCTGATGAGAAAATAACTGCAGTGCATTCTTTCAGTGAATGGTGCATGGTGTTCCTGTGCTTTTTTTCAGATGAATTGTAATAGAATATTGTAGAATAGACACAAAGTGAATTTTAAACTTGCATTGATACATCTTCGTAGTGCCAGAATATAAAGCATTATATGTCTAGTCAAAGAACAAAAAGGTAGCACCAAGTTATTTTTTCCAGACAAAATCCATGAGGTTGAACGCTCAAGTCTGATGACAATCTTCAAACTAAGAATTATTCTTGTAAACTATTAATAGATTGGATGCCAAATCTGTATAAAACGCTATATTCAGAGCTTAACTCAGAAGATTAGAATGTAAAAGACATTAATTGCAAAAAAACCTCAAAAAAACAAGACAGGAACACATCTGTCGTAAATCACTTGGCCAACTCCACTATCGTTGTCTGCTAAGTATGCACAAAACTACATCCCAATAGGTGACTTTTACTCCCAAAAGAGTTTTTTGCTCCTGTCAAAGCTCTATGCATAGGTCTTACATAGTAGGGTGTCGTTTATGTTGTTTCATATTTGCTCATATAGAAGAAAAATAAGCTTAACTTACTAGTGTTTGTGAGCCTTTTAATTAAAGGAGTAAAGGAAAAGCAGGTACAGCTTAATTTAGAAGGGAGATGTTTGAGGGGTTTTCCCATTCCATAAAGGGTTTAGACTAAGAGTTTTGTTAAATGTTAACTGCCCTGAGAATACCAGTTCAGAGGCTGATACGAATGCTTGTCCTTGAAGGACTCCCCCACCCCTCTACGTCCAATTACATCACATTTTACAGCAGCTGTTTTTAGAAAATTAACTACCCGTTTCTTGCAGTTACTCAGAGTAGAACATTTATTTAAACTGTGTTCGTCACTGTAGTGAGGGGGCTTTCAACGCAATTAAGTAAACAACTTAGGTTAGGTCCTTATGTAACTTTGAAACACATACTTTTGGGTTTGGTGTTTTTTTGTGGTTCCCCTCAGCAGTACAGATAGTGGTACCAGTGGAGGTGATGACAGTTGAATATTTTATGCCCCCCTCTCCCTGAACAAAGTCTTAGTTTCCAATTTAACGCAATGCAGACTTATTTACTGGAACGCTGTTTAAAGCTGTCTCAATTGTAATCTCATCTCCAGAATTGCCAGTTAACAGCTACAGGAAACTGAGGGCCCCATACATCTTAACTGTAAATTAAAGTGCATAAACTTGCAGCTTGCTTCATAGTTTTGTTCAGTCAAAAGTTTTTGATGAAGTTGTGAAAACAAATGTATTGTTCTTGAGCAAATCAAAGCAAAAAAAAAAAAATTACAGATACATGTCACAGCATTTGAAATGCCTCAAATTCTTACATCCATATACATTGCTACTCCAGAAAGTTCAGTAGAGAAGAACAGGAAAGGCAGTACAGCAAGGGATTAAGAGTGATTTTTTTTTTCAGTCGGAACATAGTGAATGTTATATGCCTGTGTTCCAGAGCCTGAGCAACCCATGCTAGCACCACATGAGAAATGCACTGGTGCTTTGTAAGCATTAGCCAGGATAGCCTAATACATTCTACAGATGCCTGCTGTCCACCACCACAAATGCCTTCTAAAATAATTTTAACTGGACTCTTATATTCAAACTAGCTTGTGTATAACATGCAGCACTTGTTATGAGCGGCAGGTTTCCCATGTCTTTACAGCAGAGCGGATGAAGATGCTACCCTGTTAGAAGGAGGCCAAGCAGCAGTAAGCCTTTTCACAGTACAGATCTCAAAGCAGGGATTTCACACATCACAGAATTACATGAGAAGTCCAGCATGTTGTCCAAAGCCAGAATTTTAACTGAGAATTTTCTCCTTTTGCCACCAGAAAATATTCATAGACCCTGGAAGCTTGTCCATGGCAACAGTCAACAAACTCCGAGAGAGTTGCAGAGAGAAGTTGCTTTCTCAGGGATAACTCACCAGATTTAACCAGGTGGTCAGATACTACGGCAATTGACACATTCCTCTATTTGCACTGACTAAAGCACACTTTAAGCTTTCCATGAGTTAACTGACACTTGACCAATTTTTCCTGCCTTTCAAGTAAGTGTTGTTAGCACTTTGTACTGTATGTCATCCTTCGTAACTGGAACGGGTGGTTCTGTTGGTTTTTGGGGTTTGTTTTTTTAAAGGATTAAAGCATTTTCAGAGTAGAATGTGATCAGTGTCAGCACACTCCTTTTAAAAAAGCAGTCATTGTCTTTGTCTTTTCAGGGCATTTTGTAATGTTAGAACAGGTGTACAAAATTACATATCCTTCTTACTGTATTAACTGTGACACTGCTATCGTTTGTACAAAATAAATTAATTTAATTTGTCAGAACCTGTTTCTTGGTGTGAGAAGAGTAAAATAGCTGATCTCTTTCCTGACTGCCACTAGTTGGCTAGAATAGAAGCACCTTCCTTTTTGCTCACTGTTATCACTTACGGAACATAAAATAAATATGGCAAAGCACAGGGCAAGACAGCAATGAGGAAGGTGATCTTTACCTTCACTAACAGTTACTCTATGCAGTGCATAACAGTGCTTCAGGTGAAGGCGGCAGGGAACATGTGCAAGTCCAGGCTCCAGCAAGCAGCAGCAAAGACTCCTCTATAACCACCCTTTACATTTGATATGCTATTCAGGGTTTTCTGAGTAATTTGCCTCAAATCTGGAAGTAGCATTTCTCACTTTGTTGTAAGGGATGCTGAAAGATGCTGTACTTCTCCTTCATGCTGGTGTTACTGAGGTTGTGTGTAGAGGTGCTGTATCCTCATATACCCGTGTCTCTAAAAATTTTGGGAGGAACGCTTGTTAAGCTAGCTACAGACAGACTTCTTCCTTGACAGGGTGAGACAGCGGGCAGTTCCAAAGCTGCACCGTAATGCAGGTCCGAACACCCCGGCGCTGGGCAGAGGGAAGCAGCAGCCGGGCCTGCGAAGGGCTTCACGGTCCTTACAGAGCCCTCTCGTGGCCAAAGCCCTGCCCGCTCCCCGCCGCGGGGAGAGCGAGGGCGGAGGGAGGGAGGCCACCAATTTGTGCCTTTTGGTCTCCCTGGTCCACAGCTACCGTGGAAATCCTCGCCTTTTAACACCATACTCAGACTAAACTTCAAGCTATCTTCATTCCTTGTCGCAGAAGGCTCTTTTTTTTTTTCCCCTCCCCCTGCAGACTGAGTTTTTGTTCCTCTGCAGAGGAAAAACAGCCCAACAATTTTTCAGAGGAGACAGATGACTGCTCTTCTAGACAAGCAGACAGCTACTCAACAGTACGATTCCAAGCTATCCCATCCTTTATGGTACCAGACGGCAAGGTTGTATTGTAAGGCATTAGCAGTACCATACTTCTAGTACATCAGCAGGTATTAGGAAATACTAGTTTATTCACCTCTGGCAAAATCCATAGTTTTCCAGGTACCTTCAAGGTAGCAGGGCAGATGGGCCTTACTGCCCTGTGTTCAGTTCTCCCTGGCAGAAGAACAGTGTTCTGTGCGATGCTTCAGTGTTTCTTAGTTCTGCCCCATGTCGCTCATACTGTTGACACCAAAACACTACTGCAGAAGGGAATCAGGGAAGCTTCAAACGCAAAGGTTCTTTTCCAAGCACGTGACAACACACAGAGATCTCAGCAGATGTGTTTCCTACACTGTGGTAAGAATCCAACTTCAAAATAAAACCTAAAAAAATGTCATTTACACAGTCCTTATACAGACTATCTTCACAGCACGTTCAGAAAGCAATGCTTAGCAGGGTAGACCAATATACTGACATTTCTCAGCAAGCAGCAATTTCATGGAAGAGTTAACTTCCCCAGATCTCAGGTTACTGATAGGCAGAAGCTTTACCTGTTTCCAAACACAAAGTCCAAAACAAGGGACTATTCTGAAGACACATACATAGCTAAGCCTCACCTTTGTGCCACGGGGGGCGGGGGGGGGTGGTGGTGGTGTGGAAATCTTAAACAGTTGTTTAATGTAACTCCAAGGATTGTTTAGAGCTTCCCAAGTAGAGCTGAACCAAGACTTTAGCACTTACCAAATGGTCAAACATTTTTAAGTGATCAACGACACTAAGCTATACAGAAAAAAAAGTGTCTTTATTAGCATTGTTACAGGCAATGCATACATAAGAACTGATCCTTAAAGTGTACAACCCCCCAGCCAAGTTTAAAGCAAGAGAATCAGCAGATTGAGATCTATATTGTACACATGTGCAGTAACAGGATCTCTCTGGACCTTCCAACAGAAGAGACTGAAATCACTTTACAAAAAAAGGTAAATAAAAATAACACTCATTTTAAAAAAGTACCAGCTCCTAACAAGCTGGCAGAGCATCAAAAAATATATCAAACAGGGGAGTTGTCCAATCATAAAGAGTTCCTGTAAGGTTTGAGTATTGCCTTGTTCACACCCTGCATATGCCAGGCATCGAGTTTAAAGCTTAGTAAAAAATACACACCTAAAAGACAAGGTGGAGTTTAGATTTTATGTTTCAGTTTTGTCAGTTGTTACTAAATTCCTTTAAATGCATCATCAGTATAATTAACATCACCACTGGATGGCAGCAGTATGAAGAATGAACCTTTTCCCTTTGTTACGAGTTCTGAAATTGAGTCAGTGTGAATTAGCAACAGCCCTCTCTGGAATCTTTAGCTGACATGACCTTAGGCCAATTCCAAGAAAGCACCCTTAAAAACTTTTAGCTTGTTTCTAAGTGGGTAAATATTTAAACTAGTTAGCAAAATTAAACACCAGAATTTTCAGAAGTTATTTTTGTGCATAGTTAAATGCTGCAAGATGATTTCACATTTAATAAAGCAGACTTTAAGAACAAGCAATTTGCAAGAAAAGGTGTTCCCTTACAATATCAATCTTAGCTCAGGGGAAATGTGTGGGGTTGTTTTTTTCCCAGCTTCTTGCAATTGCTTTTCATCTACACTGGGTTTTAGTGCAAGTCATTAAATTGTTTGATATCCAGCATGGCTCCTCTTTCTGCCAATCAAGTAAGCAATCAAGACAATTAGAACAAGACCAGCAAGGGCTGCACCAACTATTATAGGGATCAGCATGTTGTTTTCATCCAGTTGACATTCTTCCACTGAAGAGAGAGAGAGAGAAAAAGGCCCACGTTAGCCATCTGTTGGTGCAGTAGTGCCTATGTCCAGAACTCAAGCTTCTACTCAGCACACAGATAAAACTGGCTCAGGTTAACTTCTGGCTTAGCTTGTGCCACTGATCAAAAGGGAGCCAAGTCCACTAACTGTGATAATGCAGGGTGAAATCTTTCTAGTAGTAGTTGCATGCACAATATGGAGATTTATAATAATAGTTTCCTTCTCAAGAGCTGTTACTGTTATGCACAAACTTAGCCATCATAAATATATCCATGCAACTCCTCCCCTAGCCATTTTGCTATAACCACAGTCACAGAGGACAGCATTAACTAAAAGAGTCAGTAATTTGACAGAACTTTGCTCCTTTCATACAACTGTCTGCACACAGTTTGGAGGGGAAGTTAAACACTCTCCCTTAACTCTTCTCTGGACCACGAGGAACAAGTCCTACGTATTTCAAAGCTTTTTACATACTTGTCGCACTAGCTCCCACATCATCTGTAATAGGACATGCAGAGACTAAGCATGGCACCCACAAGCTGACATTTGACTACAGAATATTATATGTTTGTATTAAAGTGCACTTCACAAATCTTAGGTTCTCCCCCCTGCCAAATGTAAGCCTCTTACCTGCCCCAAATTTGTCTCCATCAATCTTGAAAACCTGGATCTGAACATTAAATACGTTGACAAGAGCTTTGTCCGTGACCTGGAGATTCTCCTCTGCGCTGCACTTGTAGGAGTTCCCTACTGTAGCTCTCAGCTCACTCATGCTGTTGTTCGATGCTTCAAACTTTGGAACTGTGTAAGAGAAAGTCTGATTACAGAATTCTGAAGAGCAGGAGCTGTAAGCTCATAGAGCTTAAATTGAATGCATTCATCCCCAACATTTCTAACACGTTATTTAACCCAGGCAACCCTTAATATTTATAGTAGTAGTCACTGAAAGTAGACTTCTTAAGAGTTCCTACCTTTTGCTTCAGAAGGCAGAGTCGTGCTTACATTCACACCTTGCAGGAAGAATTTTTCAGTACTTGCATTCTTTAAAAAAACACAAAACCAAAACAAAACACACAAAACCAAACTAGTAGTTGTTGCTTAAGCTAATGATGTACAACATAAGCTGTTAACATTCCGGTTCAATTCTGCATACATTTTGAAGAAAGTTTTCAAAGGACAGTCCACAATTGGGATTAGTATCCAAAGGAAAAGCTTAGTCACGCTTTGAGAGAAAAGTTACAGAAGGCACCTTAGGTAAAATTACTCTGGGGAAGGGAAGGGAGGCAAAGAAAGGGGGACTGTCTCCCCTCAGACTGCTGACTTGACCTCCACACTAGAGTCCCAGCCATGCCTTAACCAGGCTCGTACAATGATCTCACCTGTGCTACAGATACAGCTTTAAAGCAGCTCAGTACCCCAGAGAGATGTGGGGAGTCGTTTAATAGCCACAGGTCTAGGTGACCGCATTTGATTAATCACATGAGTATTAAAAGCAGCATGAAGCTGACAAGCACAGTGGATTCAGTCCTCAAGGGTACACAGCTCTAGTATAGCACTGGGGCAGGGCTGTGGGAAACAGGATTTCCAGCCATCACAGCAGTCCGTAAGACAAGCACACGTGGCTCGGGCTGTACACAGAAAATTAACAAGTTCTGTTCTAACAAGTTCCAGACTTGTATGATCAGATGAGATGCCCATTTGTCACAGGCTATTCCTCTTCTAGAGCAGAACTGTTCCTAGTTTGGGCAAGAAGCTTTTCAGGGTAGGCAATATATAAAAGAAATTCCCATTAAAAAAAAAGTCTGTCTATACATATGCGTATATACGTACACATATTCTTTCCTCACAACAGTTACCAAGTATTAAAGCCTCTAAATCCTAGTATTAAAAACAAAGGAATTACTCCTCTTCCTGTAGTTGCACCTTTTTTCTGTTGCACCTGCCCCAATTAGTTTTTCCCCTAGTCCTGCAGACCCTACATGCTCTGTTGTGGAGATTCTTACCAATGCAAAGCGGAAGATAACCCTTGTTTTCTCAAAAGTCAGATTCAAGAAGGCAGACATATTGTCACATGTCCCAGAAGAAGTTGTATTATGTGGTATGAAATTCAGCAAATCCAATCCCATCTATGAGAGAAGAGGATCAGTTATGACATTTGAAGAGACTAATACATCACCATATGTTCAGTCAATATCTGTCTTGCTTGTATTCACATGCATACAATGCTGTGCTTGCCCACACATTTTACAGACAACTGGACAGATACACGTGCTAGTTATGGGCTGGTGTAAGCTCCACCTGCGTTACCAGGCTGGTACACAGAACAAAGGGCATCTTTGCATGCCTAACGAAACTTTCTGCAGCCCTGACTGGCTGCAGCCAATAACCTGCTGCTTTTCCACACTAAACTCCTTTAGTCCTAGCAACATAAGGAAAAACATTAGTAATCACCATTACACAGGGGGCAACAAGCTATAAAATACTGCTTTGACATAATCACGGGAGCTGCCTGTAAGCATGATCATCTCGTACATCACATTGGTTCAAAATGCTTTTGCTCTGCCCGTGGTTTATACCGTCCTGTATCTGCGGAGGGCTGTGGGTTAAATGCACTTGAACAATTTAGTAGAAATCTTCAGTAGCGCTTAGTTGAACCTCATGTGACTTTGGAAAACCTATTTGTCACCTCCTCACTAGTCATTACACTAGAAATCAATCAGCTGTTCCAGCAGAGCTAGAATGCCACGCTACAGGACACAGCTTAGGGAATTCCACACAATTAAGGTGGCTAAAACACAGTCCATCATAACCAGCTACTGTACAGCCACACACCAGCTATAAGTGCTCATGATTTTACCTCAGTCATCATCATCATAAATAAATGCAATAGATTCTTTTGCACCACCACACAGAGCATTAAGCAGCTAAATCCTATACAGATACCACCCTCTGCACACCAGGTCCTTTATCACTGAGATCCAACTTAAACTACACAAAAGCTGCCATAATTTGTTTGCCTGCACTTGTCCTTGTTACCTCAGATTAAGCCACAGGATAGGAAAAAGCAGCTTGCGATCAAAGGTCCTTATAACAAAGCTTTACTTAACATAAAGGTTTGCTGACCCACAGCCATTGTTTCCTGTTGAGGGCCTTCAGCAGTCCCATTGGGATTACGCTCAGAGCTTTGCCTTACTGGTTCCCAGGTAATGGGTTTGTCCATGGGACTGGCAAGCTGGGCTTTGCATCAACAACAGAGGGAAAGCACCTGTGCCGGGGCTGGATCTCACATAAACCACGTAGCATTTTTTTCTGTTAAAATCAGCCATTAAGTAGCTTTTAAGCATTGCAGTCAAACCCAAGCCTCTTCGGTGCTGGCTGGAAGTTAACTAAGTTGCAAGCCTGTCCAATTTTACAGTAGCAATAATTTTCCCTTCTAATAGTCATTCACTGTTTTCATTCAGGTGCCTCAGGCCAAATTCCTGTATTTTATTTAACATTTTAACAATCTTGTTTCCATGTCATCTTTGACAACAGGATTCCCCCTACTCATATCTTGATAATTTTTACTGTTGTGGAATGGCTGTATATACTTCCTGGATTTGACAGACAAGTTTAGTACTCCTACTTAATGGAAAAATCTTTAATTACCACTTTCAGCACAAGAAAACTGTTTGAATCATCACTTGTTTGGTCCAAGTTAAGCAATTCAAATAGAGGACAATCATGAATGAACACTACAAAGAACACTGATTTTTGAAGAAAAAGGTTAGCCTATAATAATTTACCAAGTTCTCCCCAAAGAAGGAATTTGATGGCTTTGAAGAAAGAGAAAAGTGTACCTTTTCATCTTTTTTTAGATAGGTGATATTAAGCTGTAACCCCATGTAGGCAAGTACACAGGTTCCATTTGGACCAGTCACATTGTATTTACCAACTGCAGGATTTGGGGGTGATGCAGTTGGTGCTGGGCTAGTTGTTGGAGCCGGGCTAGTTGTTGGAGCCAGGCTAGTTGTTGGAGCCAGGCTAGTAGTCTGTTTAGGAGTTGTAGGCACTACCGCAGTAGTAGAGACCATATCTTCAGCACATTCTGTCTCTGGAGAGAAAGGAAAACAGCCATTACCAAACAAAACAAAGCTGTGGGATGCTCTACCTTTTCAATCCTCAAAAGAAAAAGAGGACACAATTTCAAGTCGCTTTTCCTAATTGAAGATAATAAAAGCTACGAAACACAATGGTAAAGCATTACCTAAACTCTTGTTGCAAAGTTGGAGATGCATTTAAAGCCTGGCATGTGAAAATGACACCCCTGCTGTTATTTACTGAAGTTCATGGTGACCCCACCTGCTTTTATTCATGTCTGTCATTTCACTTCACCATCAAGTCAGGATAAATAAGATACTGCTATGTTGACAGAGCCAGCATTCCTGCTGTACGTTCACAGCAAGGCTGAGATGACTGCCCCTCAGACACACCGGGCACTCGTGTGCTAGAAGCAGAGGAACCATTCCACCCTCTGTTAAAAGTGGCCTCCCAGGAGATGTGTTGTTCTCCTTCCCCGCCCTCCCTCAGTTACACTACCAGATTGTGAGGACCATATGTCATTATTTTGGCAATATCCACAGTAACATTGAAGTACTACTGGACCTTCTCAAGTCCTCATAGCAGCGCTGTGGCTCTTCTGCCCTTAAAGGGATTCTAAGACACTGCTTCTGACAGCAAATGTTTTTTTATATCCTCTCCCTTTGGCTCTCACATCCATCCTTCCCTTTAGACCTGCATTAGTAGCCACCCACCAGCGGAGGTACAAGGCTGCCTTCTCTTTTCATCTGGTGCAGCAGCAACTTCCAAGGCAAAAGGAGAAAGAAAGAACAGTCACTCTGATTTATTTCCAAAGTACCCAGAAACACCTGGCAGCAAGATCTTAACTTGATCTGAGAGCCAAGAAGGCTCCTGCATTGAACATCTCAGCCAAAACCAAAGGTCACAGCAAAGACATTACTGTAGTAAAGTCTTCCATGTTCCAAGCCAAGATTATCGCCACATGTCAGGGATAACAGCTTGCAACTTTATAAGGATGACAGCAACTGTAGCGGTCAATTCTGACTTGAAGGGTCTACTTCTAAAAATTAATCCATACATATCTTGCAGATACTAGATATCTAATAAATAGCCTCTGAACTTAAACAGCAACTTAACTTTCGATTATGGCTCAGGAAGAGGAACTCTAATCACACCTTCTAAACTCAGGCTCCAACATAGCACACTTTCCTATTTCTACTCCATTTCTGGAAAGTCAAAGAAAAGAGGGAAGGTGGATGAATGGCGGAGTGACCCTACCTTTTGTAGGCTTAATAGATACTAGTCAGGTCCCAAAGTGTGTTAATTTCCTAACAAATGAACCAAACAGTATTTTTACTTGGTACTTCAATGGAGAATTTCCCTCCATCTGCAAGACCCCAACAGATACAGCCTCTTATTCAAGTTAGCAGAGATGGAAACAACCAAATCACTTCAAGTGGAAGTTTGTCCTAGGTGGAGTCTTGATTTTTACTGAACTGATTTACAGCATAGCTCCTAATAACTCTTCAAGACAGATTTGAAGATTAGAAATTCTCATGTCTTTTTCTGACAGTTATAGGAAAGCAGCTGACAAAACTACCAACAGATAAAATGAAAGCCGCCTTTTCTTCAAAGATACAGATAATCACTACCATAACCTCAGTCACTAGCACCTAGCTACACTGACAAAAATTACTATTCAGATACACTGAATACTGACTCTTCTTCCCTTCAGTAAGTCTTGCCCAGATCACAGCAGAAATACCCACTGATGAAGGAGTTGCAGGGAAAAATGATTAAGGGAGAATTTGAGGTCTAAAGTTTATCAATAACTAGTTGCCAGAAGGACAGGGGAAGTCTCAAGCCCACAAGAGTGGAAAGAAGGAACTGATCTGGAAAGAACAAGGTGATTTTTCAGGGTCAATATTAAAAAAAGGATAAAGTGAGAATTCTTTAACCATCTGAATAAAAAAACAACCCCACAAAAACAAAAAACAAGAAAGAGAGAGAGCTCATTGTACAGTAGGAATAAAAAAAAAATCTGGGTGCAGTCCCAAGACAGTAATAGAAACTTAGGGATGATGATAATTTAAAGAAAAAACTGAGCATGGCAGTATGGGTAACAGGAATGTGGAAACAAACAAACACAAAAAGCTTGAACTCAGACCAGTGCCTACCCCTGGATCATAGGAAATTCCATGTTTTTTCTGAGGATCAATAGTTTCAGCAAGACAGTGATACCACAGAATGGAGAAAAGCAACTCTGGGGAAGTGAAGCTGGCAAATTAAAGTGTTTAATATTAATCTAAAAAAAAAAAAAGAAGTAATAAGGAATAGAAAAGAAAACAAATGCTGATAAACTTGTGTCACATAAGGAACACCCCTCAAAATAATGCAATATTGATTTTTTTTTTCCTAACCAAAGACCTATGTAAGAACAGATAACAGATGGTGTTAAAAGGAAAATTATTACACGGTAGGGAGAATTTATTGAAGTTGTACAGAAGTTAAAAACCAGCTTTTCCCAATATCATGGTGTCGTGGTTTAGCTTACATTCAAGCCTGCTAGTAACTGATCACTTATCATACTTATCCAGGATAATAATTGGATCATGATATCATATTTACAAAATCAGATAGTTCTGAAGACTGGAGTAATAGAAATCAGGTTATTCTTTAAAATTACAAATGTAGGTCCACATCTTTGCTGCAAACTAGCTCACTGAATGGAAAAGACTGATCAAGAGAATGACACAGACTGAAATCCAAGCCAGTCATGTGAGGCCACCATAAAAAGAAATCAAGTCCGGTATTATCATGCATCAGGCAAGGTATTTTTCAGAGACATGGGACAAGGTACAGATACACCTGTAGAAGGCATTTCTTCAAGGTATCCATCACATGCCAGCACAGACTACCCTATTTTTTAAGACTCATTTCAATGGGTGCATAAATGGCATTAACAGCATAAGAAAGAAAAGTTCTACATTTCCCAGAGAAGATCCGGCTTCTTACTTGCCCCAAAAGGCAGAGATTCATCACTTTAAGATACCACAGGTGATCAAAGATCAAGAGCCATGTAAACTGAAGAGTGTTGCCACAAAAGCAAAGGACATGAACCCACCATGAAGCAGTTTGTCTTCTAATCTATTATTGGAAATATTAGTTCACCAAGTACATTTTCAGCTACAAGATACCTACTGTTCATACTGAAAGTGCCATTTGTGAGATAGGCTTCCAAAGTAACATTGCTAAAAGTAATGTTCACATTCTTCATATTGACGTGCTTGGAGTTGATGCATCTGTATTTTGTGCCCATATATGCCTGAATAATAGTTTTATGTGATACTCTCTTCACTTCTCCTGTAAAAAGATTACATTGCATTAGTATGTAACATTATTTACAGAAACAAATTGGCATTACATCTGGAAGTGTTACACAATAAGAACAGGAAGTTTTCATTTTACCTGCAGTTGAATTATGGAATAAAGTTGCATCTGACAGATTGTAGTGGAAAACTAGCTCTTCGACTTGGTACTTGTCTGCATATTCTGAGAAATTCAGGCTTAATGAATGTCCTGCTCCAAAACCCAATACCAGAACTGGATGAGATGTGTTACCTTTACCACATGAGCTCTGTGGCTCTACTGTAGCATTTTGTGGAAGAAAAAAGTGTGCAAACTGTGGAGTAGAAAAAACACATAAATGTGATATTGTAACAGTTTTTCCTTACCGCTTTTTATAACAGTTTTATAGGATATTTAAAAGATACAGTTCATATATGCTATAAGATGCTACTTGCTATATACAGATATGCAAGTAGACATGTTACTGGCACTCGGATTTCTAAGACTATTGCTCTGAAATTTGAGGAAAAAACAGTACATACTCACAGCACCTCTTCGACTGCCCCCGCCCCCAACTAGCACTACGAATGTGCAGATACTTCTGTACTACGCCAAGCAAATCTGGCAAACTCTGGACATGTGAAAGATGGGAGAATTTAAGCTTTGTTTCTTGTAATACAACTGAGTAAAGAACAAAACCAAATGGTACAGCCTACTTAGTTTGGCTATAATACTCCGAGTTTATTACATATTGAGAAGTAACTTGGTACCTGAAGACCAATACAATGTTTACTGGAAAGTTTTGAGCTTACTGCTTACAAGAAGAATCAGCCAAAAGCATGTTACAAAAGCAGTCACCTCTGCATGCAAACTTGCATACCAATATCAGCAGGATTTCAGACCATCAGCACCACCGAAAAAGTGGACTGTGCAACCTAACTCTCAGCTCAAATCCCATATAGCAAGTGCACCACTGGCAAAGTAGTAAGATTTTTTTAATTTCATATTACACTGATGGCTAGGAAAAAAATCAACTTCAGCAAGAGTGCCTCAAAACACGCAAACTGCAACGAGATTATAAATAATCCACTATTCCTGTTCAGTAGTAAAGATAACAAAAAAGTAAACCGAAAAGCAGAGTGTTTGTAAATAAGAACTCTTAAGTTTCCATTAACAGGCTTTTGCTGTTAATATGGAACAACACATATGCACTGCACTAGATTGTAGATACTCTGAAAGCTAGAGATTTGATCAGTGAGATCAGAGATTCCAGGCAAGTTTAAAAGCTATGTTCCAAGGGCCACTTCAGATTTTGTCCATGTTTTAAGTATGACCAAGTTCACCAAAAGACAACTGGTAGCATTTTTGCCTTTACAGTTCCAGTGCAAGCCATTTTAGCTACCAGTAGGACTGCTGTGGAATTTCAGTCACAAAAGTAATCCCACACATGTATTGTTTGTGGTGGTTTCAGGCAGCCTTAACCCTGTTTAATTAGATGAAGCATCAGTAATAAAGAAAAGTTGATGCAACATGACTGGGAGGGGAGAAATCTTTGCTGAAGCAGTTTTTCATGCTTAAATATTCCTTCAAAGTTTAAATACTGCACATGTGCAGAAACACCACAGATTTTATAAACAAAAGTTAGAGCCAAGCAGTGATATACCCCCTTACCTCTTTTTGCCCATTGCTCTTGTATTCCACTGAGAAGGCTACTGTCATATCAGCGATTATGCAGACTTTGCCACTTGAATCTTTCACCTCAAATGAAGAGGAAGCCTGTAAAAAGCCTGTTAAGAGTGACAAGTGGTTAACTTGATGTCATGTAAGTTTTTATTTTTGATCCCAAAGAGACAAATACATACAAGTGCACCTTTTAGGAGTACATCCTGAACAGCAGTTGAGTTTGGAAACTGGGGCATTAACGGTCTCTATACTAGCTTCAACATCACTAACACAAAGAGGGCAAATTTAACACCCCATTTAAAAAAAGACAAAGCCACCCAAATCAAAACCGTTGTCATGCTGGGTCCTCAGAGGGTAAGAAAAACTTGGAACAAACACCAGTCATACTGTTCAAGGCAGCAACTCAGTGTTCACTCTACACAGCAACTATTTTGCAAGCATCAGCCAGAATTGACTTAGCATATTTGATCCTGCATGCCTATAGTGCTCAGCTTTCCCCCCGCAGCACACCACGCAGCCTTCATTCCCACTGTACCAGGACACTCAGCTGTACATGCACTGAATGCAGCATTTAGAAAGCTTGGATTGACTGCAGATGTTTTAGAGACACTGCCAAAAATAGCGTGATAGAGCGTGCCACCCTTGCCAGGAGAACTTCTCTTTACCGTCACCACGTGCTCTGCACTTGAAAGGAGGATGGGGGCCAAGACCTTGGCAGAGACTGAGGTTATGTTTTCCCGAGTAGTTTAAGCTAACCTCAGATTGAGCTGCTGACAAAAGCACAGTTTTTCCCCCATTCGCTCCTCTCCAGCCCCAGCGCTCAGAGCACTAGTACGACTGACCAGACTAGTACTGACTTAACAGGGTAAGAACATGCGGCGAGAGGAGCACGGGATCGTCCCTTCCAACAGCAGCATGGACTTAGGCCAGCGTCCGCTAACAATGACGCTTCACCTAGGGGATGTGTTGCGTCAGGTTGGATACATCCAGAAAGCTGGTTACCTCGTATTTCATTTGTGGTAAGGGCTAACTGGGCAGTGCTCCTGTATCTGAAACCATACCAAGGTGCTCCAAGTTCTTCACTGCAGCACATTTTATTTTTCTGATTCTCATTTTGTCACCACACACCCACTCCAAAGCAAACCTCGCTGCAAAAAGCCTGCAGCGCTTTCATGCTAGCCCTTTATCAGCTTGCATTTGCAACAACTTCAGTCTTGCAGAAAACATGAAAAAAAAAGCAGCAAGACATAAACCACTCCATTTATCTCAAGCAAATAGTCTTTAAAGAGTCAAACATGCTAATCCATTCAACTGCCAATAGAGCAGAAAGATCCGGATGAGGGATTATCCATTAGCTAGTTTGTCCCTCCCAAAGTAGTTTTAAAATGCAAATCCCAATTTTAAAACTTTTTGCCTTTTTTTTTTTGCTACAAAACTATGGTGTATACAATTCATTTAAGACAATTATTAGGAAAAATGTAACTTGCGTCAGCTGGACTTTGGTAGAAGGTCCTTCAGTTGTAGGAACACATTGGAAACAATTTCTCTGGCACTCAGCAAGCATTTTCCTTTGTTGCCTTCCTCTTAGCAACAATATATCCTCCCCCAGCACCAAAGGAGAGCAAAACTTAAGCTGGAATTCACACACTTTACCCAGTTGTTTAAAGAGTCCAGACTTGAAACCACAAATAGACAGAAATTGCTTAAGAATGGATCACATAGAAAACAGACACCTCAGAGCAAAATTGTCCTACCTTTGACTTTATGTCCAGCTCAATGTTCATTAAGGAACATACATTCACAAAGAAAATGTTATTTATTGCAGTTCAGAGCAGTACTACAAACAGTCGATGTTCCTCCGCATGGAAGTTTCAATTTGTAAAGTTTCCTTCAGTTTGAATTTACATCTTGAACTTGTTTATATTTTACCCAAGCAGTTGTCTTCTGAAGAGCAGAGCTGCTTACACTTTCTTGAAGATTACTAGCACAGCATTGAAAACAGCATAAAGGCAGGGAATAAAAGTCCACGGCTACTTGAACGAACACTACCAATAGCAAATGTGCTAGAATGAAAATCTTCAGTGTGCATGCTGACTCCCTGGTTTGATAGCTATTAGAAATCTTGGCAACTTTAGAGCTAAAAATAAACAATAGGCAGTAAAAGAATGAAAGAAGAAAAAAAAAAAATCAGCTTCAAAAAGAAATGCAGGGGAAAGAAAAGACTGAAAAACAATTAAGAAAAATGTTGCTGACCTAAAGGAAAATGTGATAGATCT
Organism: Phaethon aethereus; assembly: GCF_964289735.1. NCBI lineage: Eukaryota > Metazoa > Chordata > Aves > Phaethontiformes > Phaethontidae > Phaethon > Phaethon aethereus. The sequence goes on from NC_138575.1 coordinate 153,836,244, forward strand.
ACCCACTACAGATCATTCAGACAACAAAAGACAACATGGAGGTACCAGAAAGCACCAAATGGAAGACAAATTCTGGGAATAAAGAAATGACAAATCATCCTTGGCAAGTTTAAGTTAACAGAATATAACGGATGTGAACAAAGTGAAAAATATCACCTGCATAGCTACTAGATTTTCGCAAGGGTAAGTTCACACTATGATATGAATCCTGTTTCTTAGTGCAGAACAAATACTATAAAACCCCATTCCTTAAGAAATGTTCAGCAGCTGCTGGATTTGCAGCGCCAGCGGTAAGACAGACACATCAAGCACGAGACACTGAGCTGTCCTCGATGAAGTGGCAAGAGGGGTGCTTCACTGCGAGTAAGCCGACATGCACAAGGACGGATGATCAGAGGACTGTGCTGCAGCGTCATCTGCTCCCATGGTCTTGGAGGAATGCAGATGAAACAGAGCAAAACATAAGGAATAGAGGCAAAGAAAAATTAGCAAAAAAATACTTGAAGAATAAATCAAGACACTGACGGAAAGAAGGTCCTGCCTATTCTTCACTCCAACCAGTTTAAGTCAGGGGAACAGCTCACTGTGTTTGGCAGGAAAGCAGCTGTTGAGTTTGTGAAGGCAGTTTCAGTGTCGACTAGTGATTAATGTATGAATCATCACCAGCTCACAAATAGTAAGAGCTTACAGTCAAAATGTCAAGAATACAGAAAAGCAAACTGATGTTGAATCAATCTGTCCTGGGAATATTTCTAATTAAGTTACATAAAGTATTGCTCAATTTTATCATGGCATATCTACAAGTTGGGAATATTGTACATCTCCTAACAATATCGTTCTTTGCTATTTAAACAAAAAAAGTGATACAACCTCAAGTCTCTTAACTTCAGACTTTAAATGCTCTTCTTAATAAACTACAGCACCCTATTTGACAACTACCTGTGGCAGAGCAAGTGCAGTACTTCAGACTTACACAGCTGAACAACTCCTACACTTTCCAATAGCAAAAAGTAAGTTTTGTGAAGTTCATTATTCATTTGGCTGGAAATACTATGCTATGGATATCTAGTAGAGGAATCATCAAAAATTTACTAGCATCAAATAAATTTCACTTAGTTCAGATGCTTCCTTTGTATTCCAATAGGTTCCAGAAAAGGGCTGTTTACATATGTATTCTAGCTGCATATTTTCAATTGAAAATCATAAGATAATCTCTCCCTTTATACCTCATTTCTGAAATTATAGTCTCATGCAAGAGAAGATTGAAGGAAAAACTGTTGAAGCAAAGCTAGATATGTTACTTGAATTAAATCTAGCATCCTTTCTTATCTAACATACCTACATAAAAAACCAAGCAGAGTGTATTAACACTCTGAGATACAATAAATAAGTCAAACAAAACTAAGACATTCTTGGTTATATAGCAATTTGTCTTAAAGAAATCTACCTCAAAAAGTTAAGTTTGTTTTAAACTGAAAACTACAAAGCCAACAAGACAATCTACCACATCTGAACAACCTAAATCAGAGCCCTTTTGAATATGGCTTTTAGACTGACAGGATTCCCCATCTCTTGACCACATAAAGATGCTTTCAGGTTTCAATCTTTTCATAATTAAAACCCTGTTAGCCAAGCACAGCTACCCTTGCGTTACTCTCCCATATAATGGAAACCTACTGAGGGAGAAAAAGGAATGGTTATTGTGCTCTAAAAAAAGCAAGCATTTATTAATGGCAATTGTTTACACCGCCTGCTTGGAAAGAGGACTTTAGTTACCATAGTTAATCATTTACTTTGTCTCCAATTTTTATTAGACACATGGAACACTGACAACAAGGATCTCAAACACAAAAGCTACTTTTATATAATTTAGGTTTTGCTGTTATATTCATGTTTCCTGCATAAGTAAAAGCCTTTTTAGCATTCTTCTGCCTCCCTCTGGGAAGAAAGGACAGCAGAGCCACCCAAACCCACCTGGGCACATATTCCACATCCTCAGTAGTTTAAGCAATAGAGATACCTAGTGGATGGGCATTGTTTCCAGTTCCTGCAAGTGACTATGGCATTAGGGAGGAAAACCAGGGTTGCAGCATAGCCCAGCTAACTGCTCCCCGCAAGCGCTGCAACAGTGGTTCAGAGTATCACACCCACAGCCTGGTCATACACGTCAAAGACTCTCCTCAGCTACAGCTGACCCTGTAATTACCACACAGCAGTACTCAGAAGGTAAGGGATGTTTGCTGACCAATGCTGGCATGACACAATCATTCTGTACCTAAGCTACAGCGTTGCTCTGTTGCCCTGCACCTTTGCCCAGATGTTCCTTGGGTTCGTAGGGTATACACAGTGAACACTGCTATCCATGGGGCATTAATCCAAGGAGATAAGAAATGCTGGTTCTTGCCTAAAGAAGATTTATTTTATCTTGTATATGTGAACAGAATTGCCCAGTAATTTACTCACTCTGACCGTTTGGAAGGATCCCGTCATCTCAGTGCCATTTTGTGAACAAAGTGGTGACCTTAGTCACCACTTTAGACTCCTAAGTCTATGACAGAGGAGAGAATGGAAAAATCCCTGAGGCATTATGCTCTCCTCTAATAGCTTGTCTTCTAATGTCAGCACCACTCCCAGAAGGACACCTGGTACAAAAGTCCTTCCTCAGAAGACTGAGTCAAGATAACTTTCTTCAGGTCCAGAATCTATACTACCTTGGGATAGTACAGAAAGAACAAGAACATAAAACATGATGTATTTTTTTGAAAGATCACACTATTTACTAATCCTAACATTTCTGAGCAACATTTGAGAGCAGGAAAATCCCTTGACAGACTTTGTGTATGAACCACTTTGTGTGGGACAAGATGATCTCCATAAAATTATGAGTTATACTTACCTGTCACCAATGGATTCAGAAGACTAAACACTAGCTATCTGGAAAGCACAGCAGTACAAGACAAGGCTGGATCCACTTCAACTGCTGTTGGACACACCTGAACACACAGAGTGGCAGAAAGGTGGAACAGAACTTCAAGGAGGAATGAGAGTACTTTAAGGGAGAAGATAAGCAGCTGCACTTGTGCAGGTGCAGCACCTGATTATATCAAGTTCCTGATCCAACCCTAGAAGACACATCCTTGCCAACTAACAGGGGCAAATTAATGCCATCTCATATTATGTTTTTGATATCATTGATTTCCGTTAAGGCAGTAAACATTTCGTTTCTCAATTCAAGTTTGCATCTGAACAACCCCTGTCTTTATAAACAATTTATAAAAGTACAAAAGCATTATAAAGGAAAGGCTATTTAGCAGCTGTACACTTGCCATTTGGCCAGAGAATTGCACAACTGCATCAAGTTTAGTCACATGAAGCTTCTTTATGGTTTCCTATCGAGAGGAAGGAAGTCCTGGGATAGCTCTACAGCAGCCGATTACATGAGTCCACAGGGAGGTCTGAACTCCCATGGCTAGACTCTTTTCAGCAGTCACAGAGGTTCATTTTGCACTTGCTCTGGTTAATGCTGCTGTATCACAACATACAACTAACACGCATCCTTCAAGGTAGCTGGCAGCCCCAAATGATGTTTTGGAGGAAGGAACATCGTGTTGACAATTTAAAGAGAAAGCCTCCCCTGAGGAGAGGATATTGGAAAAAAGATAGTAAACCAAATGCCTTAAGTAAACAACTCTCCTAGTCCTATCGAGAGTAGATCTCACCCCTGTCAAAGAAAGTAAAGACATATTGGTGTTCCCATACTACACAGACTGAATTCTGCCTTATTAAGAAACAAAAGCCACCAAAGTTTAATACAAGAAAACTACATGTATTAAGCATGGACTACTGTGGTCAAGCCTGAACGTTGAAGAGGGAACAGCTAGGCAAGCGCCCACTGCACAGAGCTGAACCACATTTGGAATTCTGTACTCCACTGCCAGGGCACTGCTAACATTCTCACACTTTGAATTACAGTAGAAAGCATAGTACTGACAGCCAGTGGTGCTGTCAATTGACAGAGAAGGTTAAGAAACTGTTACCCTTAGATTGAACAGGATACCGTCTTGAAGTCAGAAGCCTGATTTACTAAAACATAAAGTACATTTTAATTCTAAATTATAGGCCTACTCTTTTAAGATAATGCAATGAAGTATTCAAATAGCTGTTGCAAATACTGCCACACACATACCCAAAAGGGTCTCCTGTGAAGCTTATGAGAATAAATACCAAGAAATCCATTAAGGCACCAAACTTTCCCAAAGACTTTCCAAATAATCATGTCTGACAAGAGAAAAGACAAAACTGTTGCAGTTCAGCTGCAACAAGCAAATGCAAGGCATGCCTTCTTAGTGCTAGAAATAACTTATCTTTAAGACACAGAAAGGCTTAACAGAGGTAACAGTAGTTAACTTCTCAATAAAATATCCATCCTTTCTTTGAGTATGGTTCTTCTGTACCTAGAGGCAATTCTCCAGTTTATCATCTGCTACTGACTGGAAAACATTCTATTCACTACAAAACAATCTAGAAGCAGGTTACACCAAAAATGAAACTTCTCTGTCAGCCTGAGCAGGAACCTAGGGAGCGTATCTCAAGAGTGGAATGTCAGGGAGCCTGCAGAGTTCTTGCTTGGCAAGGAAAAAGTTACAAGTCAGAAAAGCTGCCGGAGTCAAAACTGGGTAACATATCACATCACGACAGGCTTGGGACTAGCACACAAATTCAGATCCATAGAGACTGTGTCAACACAAAGAAGCTATCAAGCAAGAACTATGTTAAGGGCAGCATTTAGTAAAACAATGTTTTGAAAGTCACACATAGTAAAAGCCATTCCATTTTGTGAAAACTACTTTATACCTGGTCTCAGTTCCACACAGGTAGCAATGCCAAAAGTGAGGAAAAAACACACCACCAAACATGCGCTGGCTGGAATTTATTATCCAAGTTTCTCTCAACTACCCCTACATTGGTAAAAAGTTTGAAATTCCCCTTCGGACTAGAATTGTGCAATAGAAACACGTGGATTATGTGTCAATAACCCTGAAATGGCATCACGCTACCTTTTCAAACTAATTTTTACTTCCCCAAAACTCAGATGCTTCATTATTTACTCACTGATACTGAATCCATGTCTGAGTCTGAACTTAGATTTTCAGAAATATCTTCTCAGATGTGCTTGTGTTTCTGTAAGGAAGAAAACTACAGGTGCTCTAGGACTCAAAGAGCACAAGCAGCTCTGTTGGGCTTGGCACACAACCCAGCTGACCCATCGTGCTTAACAGCAGACAAGCACCACTTTTCTCCAGACTTCAAAAAGCAGCAGTTAAGTTTAAGGTGAGGTACTTCATTTCCCGTAGCCCCTTTCCCCGTATTTATCACTGTATTACCTAAATTTTTTTTAAATCCATACGCACATTTTATATTCGTGAGGAAATTAATCACAAAATATTTAATGCTGACATAGAAAATATTCAGCTTAGTGCTTGCTGCCCAATGTGAATGGAAAACTGAAACACTAAGTGAGGTGTGGTGAGGTATTCTGGAGGGAAAAAAATTTCTATTGTCCCAAAGTCAAGGAATTGCCAAACAAGCTTTCACATCTGACCCACCCATGCTAATCCTTCCTCCTCCTGTGATCCTTACCTTATCCTCATCACTTGGATGATTAAAAGGCTGCAAACGTCTAAAGAATTCAGCTTGTATCTTCTCATTATCTCATATTCTTCTCCCCTCACTACCACCCAAGCTCCACATACTGGCAGAAAATGGTGGAGGCTACCTCTACTCCAAGGAGGGGTCTCTTTGCACCACAAAGTTTTACCCCGAGACTGTAGGATAAAGTAATGTAGAAATGCCCAGCTACTAGACACTGGTACAAAGGCCTGTTTGTCAGTAAATAGTTACTCTGTAGTAAAATAAACTAGTCTGTTGCCTCAGCTGCAGCAACCTAACACATTTTACATGCCAGAAAGTGACAAAACTAAATGCACTGAATTATGTTTGTAACTGCCAATTACGCAGGGGAACACTACTACAGTCCCAGAAAATATTGTCTCTGATACCACTTAAAAACTATGCAGGCTGATTAGAAGGCAAAGAAAAAGAATTCTTCATTTAAGCCATAACTATATTAAACAAGTTATACAAAGGATTTCCACTATAAGATCAGTTCAACACCACTTAAGTTGTGGATGCCAATCCTAAAAATCAAGTCTGATTGCACCGTAAGTCACTGCGCTCAGCAGACTGGCTCACAAACAGCTGGATATTTGAACTGCACTGTGCCCCTTGTGAGTGACACCTTTCGGGCTCAGTGTTAAGAGAAACTGAAGTACTGTCAACAATGATAAAGATATTTACTACTAAAAGAATGCTAGAAGTTTCAAAGGCTGCCATAGTCTCCAAAATGACAGCAGATAAACATTCTCAACTGCTGCTTCGTTCAGGAAATATTTTTGCTAGTTGCTGAAGAATTTTCCTTTGCTGCCAAAGCCACATTTCAGAAACTTGATAGTGTCGCCTAATGTGGCTTTCAAGAAACCTAAAGCAAGGTAGTTATCAGTAAACAAGCAAGACACACTTCCTCGTAAAACAGTCTTGCTGCACTTCTCATCTAACAAACCTTCTCATCAAGCCACTAAAATCTCTCTACTCTTGCGACATTTTAGATTTCACTCCAGATACGGCAGGATGAAGGGAGCATTACAGGCCCTATAGAAAAAGAGCTACTTCCTAGCCGTGACATCAGTAGATCCTGCCTTCCCATGCCTCGTGAGAGGTAAGGCGTATTTTCAGGTTCCTCCCGGAGCGCCGTCCCTAGAGTCAGCGCAGGTGCTCAGACGAGCGTTCCCGGGCGCTACACGGTCCCGCTGCCAAGTGCGGCCGCCGCCGCCTGCGCTCCGTCCTTCCCCCCGTACCTCCCGCAGCTGTCAGAGGTCCCCGGGCGCCGCAGGGGCCCGCTGCAGGGAGGGAGAGGGATGACCTCCCGCCCAAAGGGCCGCCTCCCAGCAGCCGGACGCTGCGGCCGGGGACCCCCGCTAGCGGAGCTGCACCCCCCGCGCCAGACCCAGCTGGGTGCCGCTGCCGCCAGGAGGCCCGGGACCCCCCGCGTCAGAACTACCGCCCCGGAACAGCAACAGCAGGTGTCAGCCCTCGGGCGGGTTTCCGGTCACAGCAGCCGCGCAGGTGCCGCGTCCAGCGCCGCCAGCCCCAGAGCCGCCCCGGCCGCGGCGACCCCCCCCCACTCCGCTCCCCCGCCGGGCGCCACAGGCCGCGGCCGCCCCACACCTCTCCCCCCGCTTACCGAGCAGGGCGGCCGCCGCGAGCAGCCCCCGCGCGCCTGGGGCCCGAGCCATGGCAGGGGCAGGAGAGGGGGCAAGGCGGCAGCGACGAGAGCGCGGAGAGGGGGCGACGGCGGCGGGGGGCGGCGGCGCACCGCGCTCGGGAGACTGGCGACGGCCCCGGCCCGTCATATGGCCTCTGACGTCACCCGGGCCCGCCCGGGCGCCGTCACGTGACCGCCGCGCTGAAGCGCAGCCGGCGCCCCGGCGAGGGAGGTGGGAGGGATCTCGCGAGAGCAGGGGGTGGGGTGGAGCTCCCTCGCGCTCCAACGGCCGCCCCTGAAGTGGGCGTGCCCGGGGGGGAGTCTGGCGGCCTGCGTGCAAGTGCACCCGGGGGAGCATGAGTGGGTGCTTTTCACGCGTGCAGGAACGCGGGCAGTGGGCCTGGGTCGTGCCTTGTGTCCCCGGCACGTGCACAGCTGTGGGTCGCCGGATGCGTACACGCTTACGGCGTGTGATGGGATGCACCGTCGTCACAAGTTGCTGCGGTTCAGCCACAGCTCGGATCCCGCTCAGTGCCGGCCCTAACCCGTGGGCCCAGGGCTTTTCAGGGCCCCGTTCCAAGAGCCCAGAGCCCGCCATGGGCTGAAGACTTCCATGGTCTGGCCTTGAGCGCTGTGGCCCCGAGTGGGCTACCTGCCCAGTTCTCATCTGCGGTGGGGGTGTTTGGCAATGGGCATTCGGGGGTTTGGGGTCTTTCTGCGAGCTGCCGTGCGTCTCACCTCTGTAACTTGAGTCAGATGAGAGCTGTGGGGAACATCGGGGCTCAGGTCAGCCTGACCAGCTCTAGGCGTTTAACGGTGGTTCCCAGTGGGGAACAGGGCACGGGCACCCCTGTGTTAAAGGGGAGGTGATAGGAGGGAGAGAAAAGGCTTCAGTGAGCAATTAACCTACCGATGTTCTGTTTTGCCTCCAGGATATGTTTCTTGCCACTGAGTTTAAAGGCAGGCTAAGGTGAGTGCAGCCATCTTGCCTAAAATTAATCCAGTCCCAGCTGTAGATCATTAACTTCCAGTATGCTTCTATTATCTCTGAAGTGATGGGTGTATGTATACGTGTGGATATATATAATCCACATACCTGTTTTAAGGGAAAACAGGGACTGCTAATGACTTGTGGTTGCATGGGTAAAATTAATTGCACTTTCACATAGTTTCTAATGTTCTTATAAACAAAAGTTTTAAGAAATTGCTTTTTTTTCTAGTTTTCTCAAAAAAAAAAGAGGTGAAGTTCATCTGTTGACATTCTCTGATGTCAGCCTAGTAACAGAGATATAGAGCCCAGGCCATGTGATCGCTTTGTAATTCAATGCTCTTACCTAAGCTGTTAAGGATATACTTTCTTCATTTGAAACCTCAGAAATACTTATTTTGCTACTGAAATCCTATTTATAGTACTATTGTAAAGTGTGCCAATAGTGAGGTGCTTCTGCTTTGTCAAAATGACTGCCACATCATCCTTCTTCTCATCACAGTGTACTCCAGATTAATCAGCTCTGAGATGGAACCATTTATGCTCCCAAGCTGCCTTCATACATTTTTACTTAGAATCAATTTGAAAAGCAATTTAGCTACTGCCAGCTGCTAAAGTCAAGTCCAGCTACTCTAAACTTGATGACCTTTCCCTGATGTTTGTCTCAGTTCACTTACACTTCCTATTCCCCCAAAACATCCTAAAGAAGTTTATTTGCTCTTCAGAGTGGCTTGGGGATCTGCCTTTCTTTTTCAATGCTATTGCTATAAACAGACATTTCTTTCTTAATGATGCATATTTATCTGTATATTTTTAGAGACAAACGTTTTAGTTTGTTTGCTTTTCCCTGCAGCATGTCTAGCTATCTTTATTCTTGCCATGTATTGTCAAAAGCAGAAGTTAGCTTGAAAAAGGATGTGAGGCACAGCTCTGGTCAAGCGTTTGAATGAGTCATCTGCAGAGGAGTTGAGGTTAACAGAGGTGGGACATCGGCTGCTCGCATTTTTTGATCACTGTTTTTGCAACCTGCACTGGGAGTGGAGGAAGATCTATGGAATACCAAAGTCTGCCAGAAAACAAAGTAGAGAGGGAGGCCCAACATAAGGTTTAAACTTGCTGTGCAGTAGTCTGCCCCTCTACTGGAAAATTGGTAGGTGTCTAGAATTGAAAAATGATAAATGCTTGGATTACTACCAATTAATATCAATATATAAATTGCATCAAACAACAATATTGTGGCAAGAAATTGGTAAGTGAACCTAAGGCTGTCAGCAGAGAATGATGTTGATCTTACATGCTGTGGATCATTAGCTTATTATGCCTTTCATAGTGGTGTAGAGGCTGCAAAAAAACCCAATTTCCATATCATTGACAGTAGATATTACCAGTATGTTTGTTAGCCTGTTGTCCTAATGAAGCAAGTCTTAAACAACTATGTTGGCCATCAGCCTCACTGCTCAATAACTTGTTGGCCAACATAAATCAAACATGATAGCAGGGTAAGACATAAAGTTACAGCTTCTGTAAAAGCTGATGCATAGCCAGTGCTGACATCGAGGGAACTGTGGTCCACACCCAGCCCCTGGGCATTTTGTTTGACAGAACTGCTGTCCAACCAAGCTGCACACAGTTCCAGGTTAACCGTGGTACGCCTTCTAGCCCTGAAGAGCCATGGGTGCAGAATGGCTGCTTATGGGGAAGAACATGGGAAATGTCCACAAGATCTAAAAGCTGTTACTACAATAAAAACTGTTCTGCAAAGTCAAGGCAGAGTACTAGCATGGAAGACAGAGTACAGGCTGGGAATTTTTACTGGGAAAGACTTTACATGAAGCATGACTCCATTTTTCCTTTTGCTGCATATTGTCTGACTTCACTGGGTTATTTTTTTTCCTGAAGAGACTTGCTAGCAAGAGATAACCAAGGTTATAGTACAGAGTCCACTCTCCCTAACACACCTGCCAAAGATCATAAACTTAGAAATAGGCCTATCTGCATAACAAATTGATGCACTAAAGTTGGCTGAAAGGTATGTAATTTTTTTTTTTCAAAGATGCATAGCACAAAGAAACTGCAGCAGACCAAGAGAGTTAAATGATAAACCCAGGTTCAGATAAAGGAGCACAGGGGAAGCTAAAATACAGAATTAAGAAAACAGGACAGAAGGAGCAGGCATGAAGGAGGCTGTTAAGGAGAGCTGTAATTGCCAGACTTGGGAAGCACCTGCAAGTCAGCAATCATCCTGCATTCTCACACTTGTTTTCCCTCAGAAAATGTTTGATGAGATTACAGGTTGTCACACTTAGGAAAGCTGCTTTTTAAATATATGTAACATATGGCAGATGAGATATCTGAACGTTTAAGTTAAACTGAGTTGAACTGAAAGGTTCTGGTAAGATTGGAGAGCCCCTACCCATATCCCAGATTCCTGCTGGTATTTTCGTCATTCCATAGAAGCTGTTACACGATTTGTTCCGAGGATGCTGAATTGCCAAGATCCAGGTTTTCCAGACAGCTTCTGAACACAGATGCACTACAGAGGAAATCTGTTACTTTGCTACAGCCCGATGTCTTCCACACTGGGTGATGGTCCAGGAAGAAACGCTAAGCAACATCTGCCCTGTGGGCAGAGATACACGCAGGGGGTTTTGTGAACCAGATAGCCAACATCAAACCAACAACTGGTCAAGACTGGATGCTCAGCCAAATCCTATCACCAGCTATCAAAAAGCAATCAAATGCAGCTATTTTGCTATGAAGAAGTGATTGCCATGCTGATTAATAAACTAACTGCTTACCTGTTTGGTTCAGCACATATAAAATCACAGGAAGAGAAATTTGAGGAAATCAAATTAAAAATGAGGACCCCAGAAAAAAAAGATGACTCACTATCACCTGGCCTGTCCATCTTGCCCCTAGTTTTTGGTCCTCTGAAGCAACTTTCAGACCCATTTGGAAGAGTAAAAATCTTCAGAGATCGTGGCATTCTCTGTAGGTTTGGGGGGTAAGGGGATGGGTGGAGATCAGCAGCTAAAGGAGAAGAAAACCAATGCTCCCGTGAGCAGAAAGGCAGAATTGGGCAGAAAAACCCTCTGCAGTACTGCTGCCTGAGGTTATTTGGGGGGGGATGATACAGTAGGGGACAAAGGCATACATCACAGAAAGACAGGCTTCATTATTTCCACGGCTTGCGGAACAGCTCATTTTTAATTGCTATACCAGAGCAATTTGTCCAGAGACTTCTAGTCTATGGCAATTAAGAAAAAATGCACATCTTGGCGCTTTTAATCAATTAACATTGCTTCATAAGGCAGAACCATTTCAGCCATCTTCAGGATACCACCGCTTTTCATCAATTGTTTAAAACCGTTGAACCAGGAAGCTGAGGTTCAGAAGAGGAAGGCAGTACACGTTCACTGCTTGGTATCAGTTACTGCATACTACTGCCAACCTTCTGTGTGGATAAAGCCTCTGCCCATTACATTTCTGTGAGGCACATACTCCTTTTTGTTTTAAAAGTCTGGCAAGATGGATCTGATCAGCTTCCACATGCACAGAAAATGAATTACAACGTGACTGGTATAATTAACACTAAAGAATAAGCTGCACAAATAAACTGAAGTGCCACATTATCACAAAGGCTAAAATTAATATTCAATATGCATCAAAGATTTTATTTGCATTAACTGAAGACTCAAATATTAAAATAAGTCTACATTAAATTACAATATTAAATATGTTTTAAATACAATAAACTAAACATGTTTAGAAACTAAACACAAAGGGAACAAAAATAATTCAGAAGAATGCAATACAATTAATGACACCACATGACAGAATAAGGACTTTAATATGTAAATCCATGAGATGTCAACTCTTAGCAATGTTTACTTTAAGAAGGGGTGGCGGCCTTTTAATTGATGCACAAACCCCGTGTTACATAAATGTAGTAAGGTATCTCTCAAGAAAATATTGCTCAGTTAAATTCTGATTTATGCCATGATCAAAACTCCTTTGGTAGCTCTTTTTCAGAATGAAACACACCAGTATGCAAATCTGGAAAAATAAACAAAGTCTTGTATTACCACAAAAGTTGTCTTCCTTAGAGTTACAATTATCGAACAGATCTACAGTGTCTTTCATTCTTTAATGCAAATCAACTTACATATATACAATATGTAACAAAGTACTCACAAAATCCTCAGTCTTTCAAGACAAAAAACTATGCTTTCACAATATCAAGACCACAGAAGTCTTTTTAAAAAAAAATGTTTTGTTTTTTAAAGTGGTGCACGCTGTACAGTAGGCTCCCTGTATGTTATTTTCAAGGCAAAACTAAATGTTACGGCAATTACATAAACAGTGATAAACACCTGTTGCCCTAAAATGAGGTAGGGCCTCTTTGACTCAGATCTAATATTTACCACCCAAGCCAGGAGAAGTAATAATAAAATAATAATCCGTATCCTAGCTAAGTAATCCAGCAACTCACTACACACATGAACACAGTTGTCCTCTTGGCACTTCAAGGATCTCACTTCAAAATCTGATTTATCCAAACCAGACTGAAGTTTATAATCATTTGAAAGCAAATTAACTGAAGACAAGTTCAAGGGTTTTCATGGTGCATAATTTCAAAAATTCAGCATATTTCAACAACACTGCTTGTACGTAAGTGTTCAGCAATTAAGGTTTTTTAAAAAGTTACCCAAGTTGTCACTGTAGCTAAAGAATGCAGCATATAGGGTCTTTATGGATGCAGTTAGGAACACATAAATGAAGAAACCAGGCTTGCGTCTATCACAGAAGTATTTCTCACACAGGTAGTTTTACCTTTCCATCCAACTTCAATGACAGTGTTAAACAAAACTGCAAAACTAAATTTTGAAGAACCCAAAAGAACAAAAGAGTAACTAAAAGAAATAAAAAAATGACGCGAAAGATTTGTAAGGAGTCTTCATAAGGATGATCAATCAACATATCATTTTGCTTCTCTTCCACAGCAGTGCATGCAGCTGGCTGAACAGTATACATCAACCTGAAATCTGCTAAAAGGAAAGTCTGGAACAGCATAGGTATTCAGTGTCCTGAAGATATATGTGGATGATTTTGGTTTTTACTTTTCGTGTTTGCTTTTTATTTTTTTAAAGTAAAAGTATTTCCTCTCCATTATGCAACATAGTGGTACTGATTGGGGTTGTCTTTGTCTCTCTCCATATAGTCTCTGTCAATGAGAGATTCAATCCTCTTTTTCAAGTCTCCAGGCTACAAGAAAAGGTGAGATTAGTAAAAAAGTTAGCAATATAAATGCAAATATATTTTATTTAAAAAAGAAGGACTGCTAACAGCTACATAAGAAAATGCGCCACAGCAAATATCTAAATATAATTTCCTACTGATACTCTGTCTCATTTCTGTTCACGCACTCATTTTAATACCTTAATCTTTGGATTTGATTCAGACATATGTCGCATTTCTTACTCTTACAGACAAGCTGAATGGAAAAATATATTACACATTTTTAGATAATCCTAGGATAGTTTGAAAAACAGAATCAGTTACCTTTACGGGAAATTTCAGTTGATTATACAATTCAGAAACAAGGAGATTATGACCAAGAGTCTTTCTCATCTTCATTATTCGTACAATAGCAGCATCAATCTGATATTGCCTGTCTTGAAATACTCTTTCAGTTGTGCTGACCTGTTCCTCGACCTAAAGAACAATACGGCATCACAAATCATATCACCTTTTATTGCTATTTTTTTATCAATTTTACTTCTGTAGTTAACCTTTCCAATGAAATTAAACTCATGTATTCATCTTTGGGACAGATGCATGCATTACTGCATCCTATGAACTAAGTGATTCTGAAGCATACTGCTAAATTAAAAATTTAAAAATAAAATTAAGGATAATGTAAAGAAAAAAATACTGTCTTATTTTAAATCTATTTGATAAATTAAATGACATCCTAAAAACTCACTTCATATTTTTGAGAGAACACGTAACAGTTTGACAGCCTAAATACAGTAGTCTTCTGTATCAAACTGTTCAACTCCAATTTGACTTTTAGGGATTTTAATATCAAAAGGCAAAAAGGAAACAGCTCAATGTTAATTAAAACATGTCACCTTGTGTCGAGAGTCAGGATTCAAGTACAACAAAGACATCACTGCAAAAACAGGGACAACACTGACTTTAATAACTGTCTTATCCGCTAAATAAAGAAGTGACACAGTGACATTTGATTCATGAGTTCAATACAGTACCAACACTTCAGCCATACCACAAAAACTTCTAAGATGGACTGAAACATTTACAAGATCTATCAGTTTAATATATTAGGCATTTAAATTTGAAAGCATAGGAACCTAAGTTGTTTCAATGTCAGCGAGTTTTAAAATCTTTATTGCCTCTGCAAGTCATCCTGTCTACAAAAAAAAAGTATCCGTCTCCTTTCTCCATATGCAAAAACTACAAGAGGAAATGCAGAGATTCTGTCTCTCCATGTGAGACATGCAGATAAACAGTTAACATAACCAGAATGAATGCAAAAAAATAAATACATACCGTTTCTTTCATTTGGATTTGGTTGATCTTTATTCTAAACAATTTGTGCTTGAAATCACCATTAAAGATGAATTTATCTCCGTCTTCTACATCCTTGCCCTTTGGATTTTTAATCAATACTCGTGCTTTTCCACAAGCTAAAGACTGCAAGGTTCTCCTTAATTCACTGTCCTCTGTGAAGAAGTTCAAAGTATGGGAGAAAGCAGAACAAAACATTAACATGAAGAGTTTATGTGATTAAAGTTACTGCTTTTATGTTAATACCTTGTTCCAGCTAAGTTCCAGTCAGGTAACAACTTCCAGCCTTCAAGCTTGGTCTCACATACTTCACAGGGGAGTGCTGAGAGCATGCACAGAATTGTACATGTCAAGAGGATAGACTCGGGCTAATCTCAGTGAGCCTTCTATCCAAAAGTAGTTTTAGAAAATATTTCACATTAATGTGTGCCTGGTTTTATTGCTTTAGTTTTGTTTGATAGTAACAGGTCTTTAAAAGAAAAAAAAAATCAGTTCATGAAGAAACTCAAGCCACCCATTTTATGATTTCATCACTATTTTTAACACAAGTCAGAAAATATATAATGAAATAAAAAAAAACCGACGAGTTTAAATTGATAGGAACATGTTTTGTGAGAAGGCAGAGATGACAAGCTGTTATATTCACAAACCTCCCTCACAACAGGAAAGTAGTAGAAATGAGTGGATGTGCAAAACTTTATCTAGTAAGATTTAAAGCTAAAAGCATTTGGACAAGTAGATAAAATGAAGTCTAAAACATTCTAATAATTATATTACAAAGTCTTGTACAGCCTCTGCAGTCTCTAGAATACTGTCATTCACAAAATGAAATTATCACCAAACGTGTCAGATCTCCTGAACAGATGTTTAGTCTAAAAATTGAAAGAAAGGTTTTGCAATCTAGTGCTGAAGTGCAGTGTACCTGAGTGAAGGATTAACACTATTATTATTTCTAAAATACTTCTAACTTTCACACAGAGTGACCCTCTTTTTTTTTTAAGCTTCCAGCTGTTCTGTGATTACTAAAAAAACCCAACCTTTAAACCACATTGACTAAACAGGTATTTATGATGTTTCACCCTTCCTGGGTGTTTCATCTTCAGTAAATGCAGGTTGTTGAGTTGAGTTTTTGTCCAAACAGAGGATGCTGTTAAAAACACTTGGGATGCTTTTGGAGCTTTGCTTCTGCCCTGCATGCCAAGTTGCAGGTTACAGTATGCCAAAGAGAAGGAATCTGCAATTACTTATCAATCACTGAAATACAAGTAAAAATGACATCTCTTAAGAGGCTTTCTTGATAATGGCAGGTAAAAACATGGAGTATATTTGGGCAACACATCTCAACGCAGCATGGTTACCAAAGAGAAGGTAACCTTTCTTTCTCTGAGTGACATTTTATGCATTTGCTAACTGCAGTTTATGTACCAGGGACAACCTCATCTCTTTAAAAGAGACTGACGATAATTTATTCTAACAGTAACTGGAAACCACAAGTTCCAACTACGGCCCGTTAATGCAGATGATGACAGTGATATCCTAAAGGGCAGAAATCCATGTGATTTTTTTTTTTTTTTAAGTAATCTGGTAATCACCCATTGAGAACCCTTCAGTGTTTTGCTCTTCCCTGAACCTGTTGTCTTGAATTCTGTAAACTTCCAGCTTTTACAACATGTTGTTTAGTTTTCACCACCATGTGCTCATTCTGTTTTATGCCCTCTAGCTTTTTTTTTATTTGAGTAAGAAAACATATCATTGCTCACCGATTTCTATTTGCCTTTTGATCTATTTAGTTTAGTCCTAGCACACTTAGCTGTTCCTCATAAAGAAGCTGGCTCATGCCTTCAGTCTTTATTCCCATTCTCTGAACTCTTCTCGGCTCTACTATGTTATTTTTAGATGGTGGAGTGAGAAGTCTGATAAACCCTACTGATTTTCTAAAACATTTTAGTGTTCTAGCAGCTTCACTCCATTTGAAATTAGATGGAGCCCATCCATCTTGTACAGGTTCCCTCTATTTCAAAGGCTTTCCTACTTCCTAATAAATCTAGGCTCTCTTCCATATATAATTTTTCAAGCATACATTGGAATTCTGCCTGTTTGACTGGCCCTGCACATGGTGTTTACAACATTTAGAAACAGTTTCTATGGCAACCCTAATGGCCAAGTTTTGCCCTCCAGGATTTCTACCACAACCAACATTATCTGTATCCACGAGCCAGGACCTCTGGTTCCTCCAGGTTGGTCTCTGAGAGTCTGGCCGTCAGCACCTCTGCCCTTCATGGTCAATTCACCAAGCAGCTGCATCACAAATTCAGCTACTTTTTCTAATAATTGAATCTCTGTTCTTTTCCATCTAGTCGGGATACCAGCCTGCGGCAAAGCAGGATCATCCATGTAGTAGGAGACAGGAAGGGCACAGCATGGGACCTACTTCCGAGATCATTTCTGGCTGTAAGAGTTTCCTCTCCTTTAGAAGTAGGGAGACTGCTAGATGGGAATGCTACCTCTCTAAAGCAGCTCCAAATGCCTCTTGTATGTAGAGTCTGGGAAGAAAGAGATTTTATGTCATCCATCCTGGCCCCACGGGAACCCCATGGACCATGAACTGTCCTCATAACCTGCATTTCTATACTATTTCCCCATAGGGGAGAGAAACACAGACGTGGCACTCAGTGTGATGACATAACGTAATACAGATAGCTCCCTACTATCAATCGGTTCTATCCAGCTGCCTTAAAAACAGCCTACTGAAATCCTTTCTCTTGTGCTATAATGGAACGGATTTCCATGCAGCAGATTTTATCTGTTGCTGTCAGGCAAGTCAGAATGCAAGCTCCAAGGTACAGCAATATAAGATGAGAAAGCAGTATCTGCATCAGGCTTGCATGAACTTATGTTTGTTCTGTAACCACTGTACTCTGACCCAGTGAGCCTCTCTGGACAATCCTGATGCTTATCATTCACACTGGCATGAGTTTTCTTCAGCTCCCTTAGCATTAATGGAGTGGATGACTAAGCAACTTCAAGCACTGATGCTGAGAAGCTGGAGCGCCCGGGCTGTACTGCCTTCTGCAACGCACTGTTCTGAACCACAGGGATTCTTGATATCCCCCTTTTACAGTATTTTAGTAAATATATTTACAATATTTTAGTACTTGCATGGGTTCAAATACTCTTTCAGCAGTTGCTGTATTGGGTTGATCTTAAGATTCACCATGTGAAGTGCTACTGGGTATGACCTGCTGGTTGATGCAGAAATTCCAGAGAGTAAAGAGATGATAGCATTATTCTTTTTAATGCCATTGGCTGTAACTATTTCAAGGAAGTGTGAAATTTTGAGAAAAATCACCCAAGAGCATAAGAACACAGAAAGTAGATACTGCAGATGGTTAAAAAGAAAAATATACTTTTCCCCAGTTTTCTTTGTCCTTTCTGCCTTCAGGTTTCAAGTGCAGAGGGAAACAGCTATAAATTATACACCCTACAGGACACTGCTCTTCTTAACAAATCAGACCTATTGTAAATGGGGCACTCCAGCAACAGTAATGGAAAACTTCTGAAAATACTCTCTTGAATCATCCCAAAATGACAGCATTCTACAACAGATCATTTTCAAAATACAATTATTTGAAAACTGTAATGGAACAAAAATAATCTGTACACAAAACAGCCTTTTTCACCACTTGAATTTGAAGAATTGCAATGATAAATTTTGTAAATCTAATAGGTTGTTAATAGTAACATGTGCTACACAGCTCTTACCATTAATTTTGTGAAGCACCTTTTTTATCTACACTAGGAAGCACCAGCAGTGTGTTTTCCTCATCTCTTTTGGTGTCTATACACTATTGGCTCATAAAGTTTGTCCTAATGATCATGGCAAATTTTTTAAAATTAGGCCTTTACAAACCAAATCATAATTGGCAATGACGAATAAATTTAAGAATCAAAAAGTATTCTTCCTACCTACACCAGTGACCATTTTAATGTCTTCAAAACTGAATTCATCTCCTTCATTAAACATAAGCAACACTAATGTCTGAAAAAGCGATACTTGAAATTCTTTCTTTCCCTAAAAAAAAAATAAATCAAATAATTAGAACTAATATTCAGAGCATTTTCTATTGTATCCCCCAAATATGACAAGTTACAATAGCTATACATTCTTGTTTCTATTTCCAGAAGGAGATGTGCATTTTAGAATGCCCAGCTCACAGAATAATTTGCTTGAATGCAGTATCAAGGAAACAGGATATTTTTAAAACATCTTTCTTTGCTCCTCTAACAGTAGCAATACAGCACACAGAAGCAGCTCATTAGAATGGCCTTGTAATTACTTTACATCATTTACTTCATACTTGACCCAAGTTTCATTTTACAGCGATGAGCAAACTAATACAAATGAGATCTTGGCATTGGATCAAATATGAAAGAAACAAAAGATAATTTTGGTTTACTATGATACAGAGCGCAGTATTATCAGGAGCACAATGTTTCTATAAAGAGGCAGTGGAAAGGAAATAAATTAACTCAAACTCTTCAGACAGCTGTAAGCACTTCTGTCAATTGACAACTACAAACCTATCCATCTTACTGTTACATAATACCGAAACTTCTAATTCCCTACTCACAATGAGTTAGTAAAAGAATTCAAGTTTTCTTGTCTTTGCTCTGACTCAATTAAGCTGCATTATTAGCAAGGCAAGATATTCCATGAGACAAAACAAAACCACATTAAGAAACAATGCAGTTACTTAAGACCTAAATAATTCAACAAGCTTTTAAATTTTAACCACAGTCATTACATCACTAGCACGCTTCAGTCTCTTTTTGTATCAGTGAAGCATTCTAGAAGCGTCACCAGTATTTCTGTGATCAAAACAATTCCATATTAAAAATAAAAATCTGCATTTTTTTCTTTAATTAATTTCCTGCTTTATTACAACCTTTATTTGAATGAGCAACAATTCCTATCAAACAAATACAAATGTTACCATAAGATAACACATTGTTGTCTTCCATTAGCTAGGTAGTATTTCAGTTTAATTATAAAAAGCCTACTTCTATACAAAGTAACAGTATTGAATTGTGATTGTTTCTCCGCAAAAAATGGTACTACCATCATTAAAAAAATACAGTACATGACTAGGTTCCAAATAACTGACCTAAATTTTATCCCGACAGGCTAAGCATTAAACAAGCTAACTTACTTCCTTAAATTCTGCCTTTAGAACAGCATGCCCTAAAGTGGTTTGCCACTGAAGCTTTCGACCACTGTGTTTTCCCAGGTAAAAGGTTTTAAACACCTCTTGAAGCTTTATCATCTGTATAGCAAAGAGATAACACAGTTTATTAGTTTTATACCAGTGGTGCCAGATGATTTCAGATATGTAATCGTTTTGGTTCTTCTCAACAATGCTGCATAATAAGCGTTTCTGTGTGAAAAACTAAATCCAAAAGCAAAATTCTGCTCTCACGTACACCAGTACTACTGTGCACAAAAGAAAGCCTCAAGTACAGCTTTTCATTTCCCGGTTTCTTTGTTGGTTATTTTTTGCGGGGGGGGAGGTGGTGGTGTGTTTGTTGCTTGTTGTTTTTTTTTAGTAATAGAAGTAAAATAACCCCTCATAAAGGGTTTTAAACCTCTGAAATAAATGCTGTTTTGTCCTGGACTTTGCATCTGACCAAGAAGTCACCAGACAAAAAGCATACATCTCACACCTATACACTGATTATTACCATCTGCTCCCAAGTTCTTCCTTTAGTTTGTCCTATCCTGATTCAAGTCTGATTCCAGTACTTTACACCCTCTTTATTCCCAAGCAAGGGGCTTTTACCCCTCTATTTCCATGACGTGTTGCTCAGGTTGGATCCTTCTGAAGTAGTCTGCTACGGAGAAAAAGATGCCATGGGAGCAAAGGCACAAAAGCTTCCACAGCTTCTGACTTGAATGGGCACGTTGCTACTACCTTTGGGCTCTGAAGTGCTTCCCACGATTCAGATGAAGCAAAGTATTGCAGGAAACAGGACTCCAATTACGTATTTCAACTGAAATCACTACTGGTAGGAGCTTTGCAAAAATCTCTCAACTTGGAAGGCAATCTTTTTTCAGGCAAATGCCATTTAAATGCAGGTGCTAGTTTTGTGAGACACGTTGCAGGGAACAGAGGAAAGATCTTACAGAAAAAAAGAACATGCAGTAACGTAACTATTGGCTAGATCAAAATGCCTGATCACTGTAGTTAAAGATTGACTAAATTGAGGTGTCAGTTTTTAAACTTTTAAGTGCTTGACTGCAATGTTAAATAGGACAGTGATTTTATTTAAGACTATTTTTAGATATTACTATTACTATTAAAATTATTATTAAAAAGGTGAAAAAAACATATGGAGTTAACTAATCACCACCAAAAAAAGTGGATTTTATCCACCACATTTTATTTTTTGCAATTTTGGAACCTTTAAAAGGAGATAAACCTCTTAAATGTCTAGCAGAAAAAAAATTACATGAAGGCATTAGTTCACCCTATGATACTGATTATGATTCCACTCCATAAAGTGCATTTAGAAGGAGAATTCAAACACTAACCTCTGAATTCAAGTTGACTTCCATAGGTGTGTAAGTTGGCCAATATCCCATAGTTAATATATTTACTGTCAGGTCTATGTTTCCTGGGTCACTTTGGTTCTGCATATACTAAAATACAAGAGACAAAAAAAATCATTCAACTATACTGTTTGCATGCTAAATTAGAAAATATATATACTTAAATTGGAAATGTAAAGTTGGTAGAATAATGAAAGATTTCTACAGGCCACATCCTTGGTTAGACATGCTCTGCCAAGATTTTTAATTTCGTGACTATTTATTGCTCCTGTTCCTAGTTTCAAAACATGGCAAGTGGTTGGAAGTAAAAAGAAACAACATGCCTTGAAACATCCTAGCCCACAGTCTTTACAGGGTATTAAGGTCAAAGGCACTTCAATCACACACAACCAAAGCAAAAGAAAAGCTTCTGATCAGAAGCCAGTGCAAGAATTAGAAGATCAAAAGGATCCTCTGAGACTTCCACATGTCTGTTAGACAATACATTTTCTTATCATTTAAGCATAGCATCAGTCAAGCCAGGGTGCAAAGTCTGGGACAGAACAGTCGCTATTTTATTACAGGAGCAGGTGTCCTCGGTTAGACCTCTACCCCAGTATCCTGTCTTCAATAAAGCCCCAAAACAGGTACCCCAGGAGAAATGCAACAACAGGGTGGGCCTATACAGTATTTCCTCCAAGAATTCCCTTGGTCACCAACAGGTTGGAAGCTTTGGGGCTGAGACATATATGATTTCTGTGCACTTAGAAACCTTCAGGGAGTTTCTCTGGTGTGGGTCATTCACAAAGAATTCATCAGAGCAGCAACAGTTTACAGAATGAAGTGGTATGGACTTTAAAAGATGTCAGACAACTAAATTACTATGTGGTGTTTAGACTGCAATTTACTTAAAAAGGAATCAAAACTGTAAGATAAGATTATCTCTGAATAGATATACAATAATTCAATCCTGTTCTATAAAGAGAACTATAAGTAGACTCTCTTACTATGACCAGGACCTGCTCAAAAGCTGTTTTGTTTGATTTTAGCTTAATCCAAGGTATAACACCATTAAGTGCTTCCCCATCACTACTGACAATTTAGTACACAAACAGAAGCTAAATGTACCTGCTTAAACTGAACCATGACATCTTTAGATAGTTCCATGTCCTTGAACATGCCCTCCAGTTTGCTGGTAAAAGCAGCGCCACATTCTGTCACACGAATTAAAGCAAAGATCCCACAATTACAAAAGAAGCACAGAACAAGCAATAAAGGTTTAACCTGAGACAGCTGAGCCAGATTTGCCAGGGTCCAGCACACCCTCAACTAGGTACATGTTTTAAGGATTTTGCTCCTCCGTAGGTACATTAAATGAACCAGTCACATATCCAAGAGATCAGCCCAATAGTTCTCACTGGGCACAGTGAAAGCTGTGATATGCTCAGCTATTACTTAAAATCTGGCTTGTCACTTCTTAAAGCATGAGAAAATAAGGATTCAAATTTACATGCCGAAAAGTAATAAAAATTTAACGCATCTGAAGACGCCTACCATGTTTAAGCTTTGACAACATGGACTTCTCAGCATCTACTGATGCACTTTTCCCGACCAGCAGTCTTTTGGCCAAGTCTTTCTTATAAAATGCCTCGAACACATCTTTACCTGTATAGAAATTGAAACAAAAATAAAATACAAATGAAATCATACATTCTATTTACACGATTGCACTTCAGGTTTGTGACACAAGCCTTTCGCATGACGTGCTGATCAGCAGAACAATATTCAATATGCAACAGCAAAGAAAAACATGTAGACATCTTGTTCTTTTTATATTTGAATTATTTTCTTAACATATTTTGCAAAATTTTTTACTTCTTTGCCTTTTTTCTTTTTTTTCCCCCACCAGGAACATGGGCTGCCTTGTATTTCGGATTTGCACTAGCTGCAAGTCACAGGAAATTATTCTGGTGTCCAGAAGAACATTCTCCTTCTAGTGGTCTGATTTATTAAAACAAGAAAAAGTGTTCCTATATATTAAAGAAACAATCTTTAAAAGCCTAAGGTGAAGAAAAAGTGACAGAAGTCTTCTCCCTTGGTTTGCCAATAGTCTCTTGAAATAAAGAAGTCATACAGGCACCCACAAACTTTCACACCTTAAACCAGAGCTTCCGCAAATCTTCTCTATTGATAGTGCAAAGATACCAGAAAGTTTTTTCACTTTTAAGAGGAAGGCATTCACTGCAACTAAGGGCACTCTTTGCACTGCCTACAGTAGCCCCTCCTAATTCCCTGCAAACACCTTCCAATGCATATGTAGCAGTATCTCTGATACTCTCCCACTCTTCCCCCAGTAAAGTGCCATTTCAAAATACTATCAAAAAGTCCAATGCCCAACAACTAACTATTAATTATCATCTGCCCTTAAAAGGACTCTTGCACACTAGGTATCTCAAAACAAAATTACACTTATATCTCAGTACTACAAAAAATATTAAGAGAAAAAGAGCTGGTCACAGTTTCAGATTAACAGAAATTAATCTCCTAAACTGAGAAGTGGCCAGTGACACTGTCTTCATTCACTATCTCCATCTAATACCCTCTGCATTTGACAAAAATCATGATGCAAATGATATTACTTTATGACTGGTTCCTTGTCTGCTTTCCCATTATACTGTACTCGTTTTGGATTTTATGAGGAAAGAACCCTACGGATCTCAGAACAAACTAATACAGAACTGGGTAGTTCCTGCTCATTCCACCCCAGGCCAGCACACACATCCCACTTCCCTCAAAACAGGTGACCACCCATCTCTACTGGACTCAACCATGTATTTTTTTCTGATATCCAACCAGGCAAATTCTTCTAACACATTTCAAGGCTTTTACTCAGACAGGGACATACTTAGGGAAGTGCATTTTAAAGACAGTAAAACACAGAAATAGCTTTTTTCTCTCATTATTCTGAGCCCTCCTCTGTGTTCATTCTCAGCCACAATGAGAAGAGACAAGTCACTCATTGCATTTTCATGTACTTCACACTTATCCTGAGGTGGTCAGGGTGGAGAAAATCTGTACTAACCTTTCTGTGTCATGAGAGGAGAGGCTGTGGTAACAGTTATGATTCACTTATGTGAAAAACACTTGGCCACCAACAGCTCTGACTTATGTCTCCACTCACAGACTGTAAAAGCTCTGTAAATTGCCAATCTCCATAGCATGAGTTGTCCTCCCTGCTATATTTATTGTTCTCCTTCAGATGTAAGGCAACCTGAATTTAAAACCAAAGTCTAACAGAAACTCATGCTAAAAAAGATCTCTTACATTCAGAGGAATACAGTTCTTCATTTTTAATTGCATCAACAGTGAACAGATATTTCTTACCATGAATGAATCTAAATATGATCATGATTTTATCAAGGATTCTTTCCAGCTCTTCATCAGTTGCTTCTTTATTACCAGCTCTTAACTTGGAATCCACATACTTTGCTACAAATAAATAAAACAGTTTAACAGCTTTTTAAAAGAAATCTAAGCTAACTTAAGCATCTCCCAATTGAAATATTGATGTATGTTAAAATATACGACAAGTGCTAAATTTTCTATTTTCCCTTCTCCCATCTCTATGTTCAGTGGAATGATAGAGCCCTGCTGTACTACTGCCATAATGGAAAAATATCACAAAAAAGAACCATCCAGGGAAAACAACGAATACAGTATAATCATTAAAATTAATGCATCAGAAATACCCACATTCTATGTTATAGTCATAGCAAGTACATTACTTGTTGAAAGACAACGTTTTGGAAGTGTATGATGCATATGAATGTATTCTATGAGAAACAGAAACAAACAACACAAAGAGGACTATATTTTTGTAGACCTTTACCATGTCCCTCAGGCTCCTTGGTAGGAGCAAACCAAAATTTAAATAGAAGCAATGCTTTCAAGTTAGTAGCTTCAGAATGCCAGTAATAAGGTTAAGCCATGAGTTTAGCTAAGTATTTATTAAGCCACATTAGTATCCTTATACAATCTTCTGCATAAGATGGAAACCTTTGCAGGAGCTGAAACACCACAATGCACAAATGACAGCAGCCCGTATCATGGCTTTAACCTGTATCGCACCAGGTTGTGCGATTTGTCCTACATAAAGCTGGTTTTAGGTAGAAGCCACAAAATAAGCTTAATAAAGGCAAAAGAACATACAGAGGAAAAACAACCAACCAAGGAGTGGGATCTTCTCCCAGTGTAAAATGCCACAGCTCCAGTTTTGCTGCAGGCAAAACAATCAGAACGGCTTTTGCCAGATCAGGGATAAACCCAATAATAGTATTTTTAAAATGTTTTTATTATTTTTCCCCTTAATAAGCCCTAGTTCCCCCTTCAAGGTAATACAATTTTTTTCTCTATTAAAACACCTCGTATCTGAAGGCTTCAAAATTGTTCTCCCAACTTCAGCCTTCAAGGTAGATGGGTTGTACTTAGTCCTTTCCGAGAGATCCGTCACATCCAAAAAACTCCTCTACTACCACAAATAAAAACAGTTCCCTTTTTTTTTTTCTTGGCCACAGCTACTCTTTCCCCTAACCGTTTACTCAACTCGTAGCATCAGCATTACGCTCTCTGAGCGGATGTTAGCACCAGGAACCGTGCAAGAAGCAGAGCGCAGGGACAGCAGAAGTCGGCATGCTCTGTCAGGACGCCGTGCACTCGCCTAACAGCACACCCAAGCTTTTTGAACCCGCAACACTCCCAGCTTAACTTTTGCCTCGCATCCCAAAAACAAGTCTCCTAAAGCAGAATGCAAACTGCATCACTATTGCACTAGCACACTCAGCAGCATTATCTTACCATGCTTTCTATAGATTTTTGAAATATTTTACAGAAAAATATTTGTGTACCTATCAATTCTGCAGGCTTATTTGGTCTCTTGTTGATAAATGTTTCAAAGGACTCCTTCATCAAGTTTATAAATTTTTCATTTTTCTGAAAGCACACTTCTATGATATGGTCCACTTTATCCTTAAAATCTAGTAGCTCTTGCACCATATCCTTGTCTTTTTCAGGATTAACCACTATTGTTGTCCCAAAGTTCTGTAAAACAAACACTTTTGATAATAAAGTACTTTAGAGTGCTAGCTATGCCCCCAACAGACACATTTACCCTTATAAAATTTATCATTAGAAAGAATAATTTTTTTTTTTTACAGAGCTCCTTATGTGACTTCAAGTTTTCAAAAAATGAGATGCATTGAAATTTAAAATAAAAACCCAGACACACATTAATGGATTTCAAACATTAATGTTTGATTTAAAGATTATATACATTTACGACAAAAGCTAAAAGACAAAAAAAAAAACCCACAACAAAAAAACACATTAGACATGACTGTATGAGGTGCAAATTTACAGTTAGATACAGAACTACATGATTCATGTAAAAGAAATTATATGGAAACTGCCTCAGAAATATTAAGTGTAATGGAAAACTTTAGAGTATTTAGGAAAATAGTGCAGAGAGCTCCCTTGATGGAACAGGTGGTAAAAATTCAACCGCTGCTCATCACTCCAAGATTTCTCTTTCAGCAAGGGCTTTAAAGGCAAAAAAGTCCTAGCTAACTTTCAATAAAACAGAACCTTCCCATTCACAAGAAGCAGCCACAGACTTTCTTTTCTTGTTCCTACATTTATTATCTTAAAGACACAATACCATTTGTCTAGTGAACCAAAATATCCTGTAAGGGAGGATTTTAACCTATCAGACAATTTACAATTGCTTTGTAACACTGATGAGCACTCTAGACAGAATGACCAGTTTTCCAAGGTGAGAAAGAGGAACAACTGCACAGTAACAGCAGAACAGTATTCAATCGGTGTATTTTCATAACTGAAGTATGTTAGCCACAACAACAGTCAAAGAAAGATGGGAAAATCTCTCCCAAACCTCACCATTTCCACTTCAGTATCTAATTATCCACCGTGGTCTTTCATTGAGATCTTTCTCAAGTAACATTTCAGAGTGAAGCAAGACAAACACAAGGCTGCCCAGGGTCCTTAGATTCAATATGTGTATCACAGAATCAGGGAATGGTTTGGGTTGGAAGGGACACCTGAAGATCATCTAGTCCACCATATCTTACACTTGGCACAATTTCCCCTTTATTAATGCAGCATCTGGAGATCTCACAGTCTCTATCAGCTACGTTCATAAATTGCAGGGCATTCCCCCATTCTGCAGATGGCAAACTGAGATTCAAAAAGCTAAGTGGCACCTCTGAAGTCATAAAAAGGTGACTATAGCACAGCACAGACTTTCACCCCCGTAATTTGGCACGCTCTCTGTGCTTTTTCTTACACTGGCTCACAAGGTAAAAGTTAAGTTCTTGAAGCCTCACTTTAATGCATTCTGTCATACAGAATGTTTGAAAGGAGGACATTTACTGACACTATAGAAAATGCTTTCTGGCTTGTTGAGTCTGTAAAAAAGATTCTTAAAAACAAAGCCATAAAGGTCTGATTCTGTGAGACATAAGGTATGATAAGCCAACTCAACAACTTGCTACTGTGAAAGGAGAGGTTTTGGTCCTCTTTCTCTTATTATCCTACCTGTCTCGAACTCCTGCTTCTTTCCTTAGGCCAGCACCAGGACTTTCTGTGAGCCTCTTTAGCTACTAAACCTGGCATAAAACTGACCTTGCTCAGGTACCGTGTTAAAACAAGATCACAAAAGAGTCTATGGAGTGGCAGGCAGCACAAGGGTTAAGTCAGCAGCGTGATCTGGGAGCAAGGAAGAAGAAAGATTATTCCTTCTCAGCCCATGGCAAGGTGTGCAACTGGCCCAGCTGCCCATGGATCCATGGACTGCACACTGGATGACTGGAGAATGGATGACACCTTGTGGAACAAACTCCACCTCAATTCTGGGGGCGGAGGGGAGACTATGTCCCACTTGTGTGGGCTGCGCACTGGTGCATCATGCAGAACTCCAGACATGGATGTGCAGGAAAGGCACCTCTGAAATGAACTGATGTTGTCCACTTCTTCCTGAAGGTTGATGAACACATGGGCAATTCAGGAGAGAACTACCACATCAGGCATTACCAACTCCAGAGAGAAATACCTTCTGTGAAGTTTTCCTGCTTTGATCTTGCAAGAGCACTAGAGTGCAAGTTCTCTGGAGCAGCACATGCAAAACAAACCTGAAGCATCTAAATACGACTTTGACGATGGATTATTTTTGAGAGGAGTACTCCATTCAAAATAGGTTAAACATTTATCAGCATTGCTGTAGACTGGCTACACCTAGCTCTGCTAACCTGCAGTAGAACAGCTACATTCTGATGTTCCACCGATTTTCCAGATATGTAAACAGTTGAGTGTATTTGTAGCAAAACACAACACATAGTACAATCCAGCATACTCTGAACACATGTGCAGCTCTATTTAAAAGCAAAGCAAACCAAAGTAACTTCTTCTAGAACATTCAAACCTATAAGGAAAGCAATTTCCAAGTAGAAATTTAAAACCAAAACTTAGGTGTCGATGCTTCTCATCATATGACTGTTATTGTCTGGGGTGGAGGAAGCATTAACATCCCTCCCCATATTTGTTTAAAACAGAATTTCGATGCGTACACCTACATGTTATTCTTGGGTTTGATAGAAGAAATATGTAACAGCATAAATTCTGACATTAGTAAGAGATCTTCGAAATACCTTGATGTATTCACTCCAATGTTGCAAAAGGATCTGCTGCCCACCTTTTACCCGGCTGAACAGCTGGTATGTCTGGGTCAAATCTGATATTCTATTTTCATCAAGCAGGTTATCAAGTCCTAAAAAAATAAAATTAGAAGAGAAGATTTTAATACAGTTGAATACATACAACTAGAAATATATTAGAAAAATCTCTATGAAATACATCAAAAGACAAGACCCTCCAGTGTGCTTAAAAAGTATGAACTTTTTAAGACTAAATTTCTGAAAGCAAGTGATACGCTCAGGGTTAACACGCCGACTTGTTTAAACTGGCTGAAATGATTGATGGTGTAATATTTTAAGACTATTTCAAATGAAGTACTTTCCCAACAAGGTGTTGACTGCAAGCCTTTTGCAGAATGTTTATGAACAGTGCTTGATTTGAAGAGTACAGTTTTATCAGGAGATCTCACAGAATCTCTACAGAATGTCAGAAAACAGTAAACTAAGTAAACTACTCCAAATGTAAAGATAAATACTTCGCAAGATTTTTTCTGTGGAGCATGGTGAGCCATGTTTTTAGATTAAAAATGTGCTATGAATTGTCTACACTCATACCAATGGAATAACACAAGACTGCAAATTCCTTCCAAGTGACTTTTGCCTTTATCAATTCAACCTACACGAGACTAGGACTTGGAGTAATGAACGGAGAAGCAAAGCTCAGGGCACAACATGAAGCATAACAACTACATACACATTTTCACATTTGAGAATATGATGTAGTCCCAGTGTAATCAGAGATACATTGTCTGGTGTTGGTGACAGACGCTTTAGTAATAAGGGAGGGTAGCATCACAGATTTATGGCATTTTTTTAAAATCCAGAAAGCTTGATTTTACACAGGTTGGCAATTCACATCATCAGTGTAGTTGACACTGTACAACTGTCCAACTTGACAAAATATTCTTAATTAACTCCAATTTTAAAATGGTGTTTGATTACAAAGGATTTTCAATCACTACAAAATTATCCCATTTTCTACTATATTCTTCATCTTAAAAATACTTTCACTGTATATTATAACTTACATGTTCAGAAAGGCAACCAATGTTCAAGAATGATGTTAGGTAAACTTTTGCTCACATTGAGATACCAGAGGAATGGGCATACTTTGAAAGTATACAGGAAGACAAAGGCTTGAATGCACGTGACTGATGTTCTTTTGGCATTGAACAGGAAATTAAGAAATACCCATTCCATCACGTCCAAGCATCACTTCCTATTAATTTAAAGACACTAATACATTAACTGCGTTATCATAAAATTGATGATAAAATTTAACCTTCCTTCTTCCTCTGGCATACAAACTGTACGATTCAACTAAATATTTTGTCACATACTTGACAACTGAAAAAGACATACAGGAAAGTCCTCTGACAGAGCTTCACACAACTTCCACAGAACACTGACACAGCCTTGGAAAATTTTATTATACTCACAATAAAAAAAACCTCACCAATACCTAGCCAATGGCAGTTGTAATAATACAAGAAAAAAAGTACATACATACCCTGCATTTGTAATGTTTTTTTTCCCCCCTGTATCAAACTGACTACATCACATTATAAATAAATGTGTCACTGGAAGAGTTACTTAAAAATAATACTTGAATTAAAAAGTAAGCAAAACTGACATATATCTACAAAAAATGAATTATTCTTACTGTTTATGATAAGCTTAAGAATAGCTAAGATGGAGTGACCACGCTTATTTTTATAAATGTATTGGAAACAGTGAAATAACCTATTTCCAGAATAGTTCAGAGAAAACTGTGAGCATGTCTATCTTTAAAGGGTCTTCTTTAAAGAAGAAAGAAGTGAAAGGGGTATGCATAACAACCCAAAAGTATTAACAAACATGGATGTGATGGAGCTCAAAGATACCAAACTGCTAGGGACATCTGTTTCGCAGCAGTAAAGGAAACAAAGATGTAAGAACAATTTGCTAGAAGATCCAAAACCTAAAATATGGCTACTGCAAGAAAAGGAAAGGATCATTTAAAGTATTAAAATATCAGGGAATATTGACCAAACCCAGAAATTCAGTGAAAAAGAGAAGAATTCAAAGTTAAGGGGAATAAAGAAATGGTGACTTAAAGACACTAAAGTCTGAATAAGGACTTTGTAAGAAGACAGCATCTCATATCTGAAATTGCCAGGCAAATGGTAAAATACAGGCAAAAGCACATGAAAGTGCATTGCCTCGGAATGTTGTCCGTTCCAATAACTCCTGATTCTCAAACTATACAGTCACAAGAATATGTGAAGCTATTGCACTTGAGCTGTGTGATTATCACATAAAAGAAGCTATGACAGTAACTGTAGTTCCAATCTGGATGTTTATATAATTCTAAATAATCAGCTGTTCCAAAGGTTTAATTCCCAAGTCCAGTGCTGCAAGTCAAAGGAATTATATTTTAGTATTTGCTTCCCCGTACACATTCCCCATATACTTGTCACAATGGGTATAACAGTATTACAGGGTTGGCTTTCTGAATTTGTGGTAGTTTTTTCCATGGCTAATATACATCCTTAAATAAAATCTGTGGAATCTATAGTTATTGCACAGTATGAGAATCTGATTCTTACTGGAGATTACATTAATTTAAAAAAAAATACCTTTTTGCAAAATAGCTGATAGGTGTTCTCCTAGTAGCTGTTTCTCCACACAAGCAATCAGTGGTTTCCTAAATAAGGCAAGAAAAGTATATTAGAAGTACTAGTAGCCTCTTGTCACAGTGTATTTGTGAATAACTTACCTTATCATAAAAGAAAATCAACAATTTTCTACTTAAAACAGAGGCTACAAATTAAGAAAAAATGTCACATGTGATACAAGTCAAGAAAGAAAACAATAAACCATGTATGTAATTAAGAAAGAAATTCAGTTTTGAATATTAAAAGCAAGTTCTTACACAGTAGAAGAGGGACGCTTAGATATCAAAAATCAGTACAAAGAAGTTTTGGAAAAGAAAAAAATTGACATTTTCTTGGAAATAAACAAACCAACACACAAAACACAATCCTTCAAGGGTTTGAACTCCAAAACAACATAATACATGCTGGTGATGTTCAAAACTCAAAACTTTTCATCCTTATGTATTATGCACCCACATAAGCATAAATTGAGCTAGAACCACAAAACTCAAGTTTGCAAAACATTTTACATTTGTCCTCGAATTTTTCCTACTTTTTACTATTACTGAAAAATTTGTTTGATACATTCACTTTAGACAGGATTGAAAAATAATGGAAAGTTTTCCTTTCCATCTCTTATAGCCTAGAAGAAGAAAGAAACTTGAAGTGCAAAGGGAGAACTAATTCCAACATTTAAACTCCTTCCATTGTTTACCATATGACAACAAAAGACCAACCACTTCTTTCTGCATTAAATTTTATAAAACTTGTTCTCAGACCCTTAATTTAGGTTTTCTGGAAGAGAGGTACTCGACTCAGATTGATGGAAGCCATTTATGTAGCAGCATCCACTTTATGTCCCTGCCTTTGCTAAAACACCACCTTTCCCGAAACACCCCACCAGTGATTTGCCCGACCTTCCATACAATATACAGTTTTAGTCCTTTCATCTCAAAAGACTAAATTAGAATTTGGAAAGGTTCAGAGAAGGGAACAGGGACGATCAAAATATGCAGCAGCAGCTACAAGAAAAACAACTGCAGGTGTTAGGACTCCTCTTTCCAGGAAAGAGATGATTTAGCAAGGACACAGTGCATTGACAGGCAGGGAAAAGGTGGAACTGACGGATCACTCTCTCTTCCAATGCAAGAACTGGAGTCATCAGTGATGGTGCTGGGAACCAGAGTTAAACAAAAGGAGGTGACTTATCATGTGGTGGCTAGTGCACTGGTGGAACGCTTAGCCAAAGGATGGCACAGATGAAAAGCTGATGTGAATCCCAGTGAGACAGTGCAAGTATTTGAAAGAGATCCATTGAATAATGCCAAACAGACAAACCACATCAGGTTCAGAAAATATCCTGTGCTGAAAACAGGCAGATACTAGGGACAGTACCAGGACATCACATATACTTACTCTATTCTTTCCCTTCAGTGGTCATAAGCAAACACAAAGTATCAGTTAGACAGACCATTTTTATGGTCCCTTCCCTATTCCCTGAAACTTCCAACTACTCCTATCTACAGCTTTTGACTGCCTCCAACAGTAGAAGGAGTCACAGTGGTAAAAAATACCATCCTTTGCCCCACAAGACCTATTCTGACTAGAGGGGAAGTAAGGATAATTGGTCTGCTTGAGACTGAGAAGCAAAGCACCATTGCCTCACCAGCAGACAGACAGAATGAGTATTTATCTTGACTGCTAGCTGATGAATAAGCCTGAAGGTACCTTCTGTATGGCCTCAAAGTCATCTACTGACGAACGAGGAAACATGCTTATTCTGGTCAGCTGTCCACAAAGAGGCATGGACCAATAGGCTGAGAAAATCACTCTGTGGGCTGCAACCACACACTCCCCGTGTGTTGCATAAATTCAGTTTGAAATATTTTGAATGGTGTTTCCCACGATGGTTTTGTACTGAAAGGATCTTTTCCATCTCAAGATCAAACCTAGTAACTAAATTTAACATCCTTTCTGCCCTTTTCATGCACACCTGGAGAGACAGTATGACTTGAGGACAACTCAAGGGCACCAATTTGAAGAGCCTCTGTTTCTTAATGCAACGAAAGGAAATCAGTGCAAAGCCTTCTAAAAGTAGGTTTCTAAGCTTTTAACTAAGGACTAGATTCAAAGCAAGGACTTGATGTACATCTAGACACACTAAAAATGTAATGATATCAACCTATTTTTTCACTTAACTAGTAAATGAATATATTTATATGCTTTAACTTTATACATCAAAATAGTTCCATATATTTTAATGTGACTGATTTTCCCTGAAAAAGATAGTCACCCTGAATCAGCATTTACAGAAAAGAGATTCAAGTTCAAGTATGTACCACGGCACGCAAGGCACACACAAGCATGTATATGTATGTATGTATAAAGCATGGGTGAAGAAAATAGTAAGTTAAAAAGATAATTTTTGTTCAGAGTTGTCCTTTAAACACACAATGAAATGCCAATACATAATCTAGAAAATTAAAAAAAAAAAAATGTTATGTTCTTTATTAAAAAAAAGAAAAATGCAACAGCTGACTGCAGGACAAATTATATGTGTATTTATAGCATGTCATTGACCCTGCAGTACTTCCTGAATGCACATTCTCACCCAAGTAAAACACACACTATTACTGAACACCAGAGTGAAAAAAGGACAGGCTACCTTGCACAATACACTGGCACCAGCTGCATCAAAGCGATGTACTATCAATTCACATCCTGGACTGCTCATGAATGATGCTCGTGGCCTGTATCCTTGCCATAATTTAACTTTTTTTTTTTTTTCCTTTTTTTGGCCTACTGAATCTTTTTTTTCCTTAAGTGATTTGTAGTTAATTTTATTATGAGCACATAAACAGTTCAAATCAGCTACAACTTTGATAATGCAAATTTGAGTTATTGTATAATGTTTTGTTAACTTCAGTTTATACCAATATATCTTTCTGGACAAATTTCCCCCCTCTTACTCAGAGTATATTCTAATTTTAAAGAAATCACTTTTGAGAAAAATTAAGTCTTAAAAAGCCCATGCTGTATCACAAGTGCTGTCAACAAGATATTTATCTGTAAGATAATACGGAAATAATCTCTGGGTCTCTACAACCACGGATAAACACACTGGTTTATGACAGATGCTTGACTTATGCTAAGAGTGATGAAATTTGTACTCACTGTGTGCTATGGTCTAAATATGTTATTACTCTGTCTCCTTCTTCTTCCAAACGTTTATTAACATGGTGAAGATATTCTGGGACCTAGTGAGACAAGAGAATACCAAGTTCCACTTCAAAAGTATGAAAGGCAGATAATCTGGTTCCATTACAATTATTTTAAATTACAAATTTAAAGAGATTACAAATTGGAAAGGACTACTCCACCAGAATGTTGTTACATACTACATAATCTATATTTTTATTAAACAATGTTACTTCATATTAAAAGTATTATAACTACACCTGAGAGAAAGGAACAGAAAAAGATAAATCCGAGAATTTTTCAAAGGAAGTTAATTTTTTCCTCAAAACCATACTGTGTTAGGCTAGCCCTTAAAATATCATGGAGCACATTTTCAGTTGGTGTGAACCATACAGTTCTATTATTTCAGTGGCTGTTTCTCCAGTGGAGTATCTGTCCGTATGGCGAATTGGCACATTCATCACATGTTATGACACAGGTATGAAACCCAGGCTTCAAATGATCAAAACAGTTATGTATACATGCATATACGTACATGTATGCACTAACATACACATGCATGTACATATGCAAGTACATGCATAATGTATATGCATTATGTGCATATGCATAAACATGTACATATATACACTGTATAAGTTAGGGCCTTACTCCTTTTGTACTTTTCCACAGCTTTCTACTAGGCGTATAAAGGCAGCAAGACTCTCCGTTTCAAAACCTCTGTCGAAGCATGTCACCTCTGGTCCCAGTGAATGAGGTGAACGGAGCAGGATTAGACACAAGGATTCACCTCAGTGCAACGTAAACAGGTGTTCTCAAAATGTCTGTAGTGACTCGGTGTTAAAATGGAGTTAATAGTCTTCTGTATTTTAGACCACCAAGAAACACGCTTTTTGATATACATTTTCAGAGATAACCCCATTTGCAGGCTGCCCACTGCAGAGCATAATTTTATCTCAAAGAGGATAGAAAACAAAAATGTCTTAAGTCTATTTAACTAATAAGGAAAAGAAACAAAACAGCAAGATAAATGCAACAAAACAGTAAAAAAAGTAAACGGTTTACTTAGGTATTAACCACATAGTAAAATGATGCCAGTGGATATTTTACAGCTCTTGGGCAAAAGTAGTATTGATGGCACACCTTTAAGCTTTATGCGGAAATGACCTTCTGGTAGTGTGACATCAGCTACACAAAATGTCACTGAGTTTCTCCACCCTTAACTAATTTCAAGCACCAAGGCAATCTGGAGTCTGCTCTTCCCTTTGATACAATACTGTGGTCCACATCAAAACAGGTGAATGTGTACATGTGTGCCTGGGTACCAGTGAATTTCATTGAACATTAATACACCACGGCACTACCAGAAGTTCTCATGTAAGCCCATAGCAGATAAAAATAACATAAACCCAATCATCTACAGCATGCACCTACCTCTCTTTCTTGCATTAATCTTTGGCCTTCTGCAGCATACAAGCAATTTGTCTCTTCCAGAAACCTCTGTTCAAATGATTCCTTGTAAACCTGCTCAAGAAATTAATTTAGTTACTTACATTAAGCTGTCAGTAAAGGTAGCATATTTTGGTTGTCAGGCATAGAGCGAAAGTAAAATCTCAAGAACTCACAGAGTTATAAAAGTGTCAGAAAAACATTACATTAACACAGAATTTCTCTGCCCACTGGTTTTAGAAAGACTGAGATCAAATCTGACTTCCCGGTGCAGCGATAGCACATTTCAGTCATCAGTACTCAAATTGTCTAAATTGACAGGCTTCTGTTTAGGGCACCCAGTCCAACACCAGCATCACATCACAGCAATGACATCCAACCCACCTGAGCTCAAGACTCCCACTAATATTTCTGTGGCAAAAAAAGACGCAAAAATCTTGCGACTAGTGAAACACTGGCACAAAACAGGCAATTCCCATCAGTAAAATAATAACATGCTCAGTAACTCATCTTCCTATCTGCCAGGTTTATCTCAGTGGCCCAGGAAAAAATTAATTATACCAAATAAAGTGAACTCTTTCTCCAGGGAAGGAATAAGGTGTGTAAAAAAGGGCACCAACAACAATCACAGACATCAAAAAATTTCTGCATAATGATGAACAGTTTAGTATAGAAAGGAGATAAGTCAGAACAACTATATAAAACAGTTAAATCAGTTTGAAGAAGGTAGCTAGGAAATAATGTGTAAACAGAGAGACAGTTAGTGAAAAGAAAAAAGAAGAGATTCCTTGAGTGTGGTGGAAGAATAGAAGAAAACATTTCTTCCAAAACATATAGCAAAGCTGTAAAACTCATTACATTCTGACCATTTTTTTCTCTTAAAGACTTTTAAAAGCTTGATTGTTTTTTTAATGCAAACTTAAATATGAAACCTCTGGCTTGACAAGCATTCAAAGCATAATAGTTCACTAATTCAGCATCACAAGTAGACGTCAACACATTTGTTTCCATCTTCTCTTTACACTAGCTCCACGTTCAACAGAATGAAATACTAGATTTCATTTCTTAACTTGCCTTCCTTCAGGATAACTGGAAAAACAGTAACATAACTGTATATGGAACTATCTTCTGCATAAAACATGTGTAAAGCACTACAATAGGAAACAGCTATAGAATAGGATTTATGCAAGCAGGAATCAACTTTCAGCAGCTAAGCCTCAATTGCATAATAGCCTAAAAATCAGGAATGAGTAGGAGATTAATCGTTTTCAAATGAAATATAAGATTTGCTCAATTAATTAATCTTCCTCCTGAAGCTAACTTCTGTTGAAAGAGGCAGAAGTAGAGATCCTGGTGTATAATTACAGGATTATGAGCACATCTCTATCTGAATGAAGTGACAGATGCTATAGAAGAACAGATTAGAGTAGGTTAGTTTCCCTAGTGAAAAAAGAAAACTACACTTTTGAGCCAATGAAGGAGAAGGCAGACTTACATCCAATTCTGTAAGAAGGATCCAATAAAGGGGAATGTTTATCTTTAGTTAGCAGAGTACTTTGCTAAAAAATAATAAACATTAAAAAGTCAACACCTAGAAAAAGCTGATGCAGTTAGAGAAACCCAGCAAATAACAATGGGAAAAAAAGTGGGAAAAAGCACACAAATCAGATCCGCACCTCCAGGTTACGTGATCTGAAAAATCATTGACAGAAGTTTGCCTTCCCTCTTGAACAGAATTTTTTCTGGTACACTAGAGAAAGTTACAGATGCAAGTCAGGAGGGTTAACTTGAAAGGCAGAAGAGCAGGTGCCTGACCAAAAAGGACTGTTTTATGCAGTCTTCCTCTTCAAACTCTTTTTTTAAACCTTCAGACAGTTTCGTAACACTGTACACCACTTGAGAACGCAGCAACCTTAACAGTTTTTAAGAATGAAAGACAGCTCCTAAGTTTTATTGCACACACAAGACCGCAATGTCAACTAGAGGACAACCTACGCCAAAGTCAGAAGGCATAGCATTTTTTAGTCTATTTAGTTACTTAGTATCTATGCTAAGTTCCAGTAAACTTCAGATTTACCTTATCTATTTGAAAACATTGGCCTGAACTTTGCATCTCATTCTATCCTTGGCATCTCTGCTAAGAAGTTGCCAATACAGTGATGTTTTTGTGATACTGACCCAGGATCTGGACTCCAAAATGTGACACTTTTTTACAGTGGCAGATGTGGTCTTTTTTTGTTCCTACATTTAATAGGCACTAGGATTAGAAAATGAGCGATTAAGACAGACAAAATATTGCACATAATTAATAGACTTGCAAATCTATTATTTAAGAGTCTGCAGGCCACTACCTCTGCTAAAGAAAACAGGCAGAGTTAAAAACAGAAAATAAAAGATTGCACATTGGGTAAAGAAAAGGCAACCTTATCAATCTAATAGCTAGATTTGGAACCACATTTACTAGAAGAATAAAATTATTTCTGTACAACACACAAATTAGAAAAGTCCAAACTCTGCTTCTAAACATAGGCGTTATTAGTAAAATTTGCTGTTGCTCACCTGCAGATCAGAGAGCATGCTCAACAAACTCCGCAGCAAACTTCTGTCCACAGCTTCACCATTTCGTTCTCGTTCAATCAGCAGGAGGATTCCATCAATAGTCTTGTTTTGAACTTGCTTGTCACTAATGACGTGATTTCTAAATAACTCTAGCCCCATATCCCTGTGTGAATATTGAAAATTAATAAATCACAGTATCACACTGTTGATTCTTGTCAAAAATCTGTATCTCAGAGAAAAATAAATACATATAAAATATATATAGTGTATATATTATACAGAAAGAGAATATATTAATGGTGTGTACATTCTTTTTGACACTGTCCATTAAGAAAACTGTAACAACAGTTATCATAAAAATGATGGCCACATGCTAGGAGATGCATAGACTTCAGCTGAGAATTGCGACCAGCCTATCCGTATTTCACAAAATAGACTATAACATTCTCTGTTTATTAAGAAAATTACTATTATAAATATAATAAAAAAACTGAACATACACCTTAACATAAGATTCCCTGGATCAGTCAGTCTATATGTAATTTATAAGTTTTGTTCAAAAGCATGAATTCTCTGTATGTTTAGGACCTTACGATCACCTGTATCAGATTCTTGTTTCATTCTAAGAGGATGAGGAATGGTGCCAATTATTAAACATTGTCTTGGCCAAGGAAAACAGAGGAATCTCACATAAAACTTGTTACCTTCATTTTCTTCACATGCATCAGGATTTCAATAAAGGGAATTTTCCCAGTATGAGGGAAAAAAGACACAAAGTATGAACAGACCTCTTCAACAATGTTTAGTAAAAGGAAGCCTGACACAAAGAGGAGGAAAACTCCTGCAGAGGTCAGAAAGACAGACGTCCACAGGACAAGCGAGGGGTGAGAGAAGGATGCTGGGTTCCTCAGACAGCCTGAGGAACTGCCGAGAGTGCAGAAGCCAGCCAGGCAGGGAAAAGGTGCACTCTTACTTTAGTATTTCATCTACATATTTTTTTGCTTTATAGATGGAGTTGGTTTGCTTGGGCAATGATACAATATGCCCGTCAGGAGGGATGCGTAAAAACAGAATGCCCAAAGATGAGCCCATGGTGTGCTGAAAGTACAGCAGCAGCATCTCAACGTTTTGAGCCACAGGTCTCGACTCTCAAGAGGCTAAGTGCTGGAAAGATGATCTGCACCTTGTCAGTGTATCTGACTTAAAAAAAACAGAGGAAGAAGTTGAGTGTTGAATTTAGTCAAAACCAGGAGCATCTGAAGGGTGCTGGGCCTGCAATAAGGTGCAGAAGTAGCAGCCCGAGGAGGTTCCCCACATAGCCAGCCTCACTCAGGCTGTGACAACTACAGCTATACATATGCCTTGACTTGTAAGCGTATGTTCACAGACCTTTTTCTTCTTTTACGCTTACTTTACAATTAATATTCCTGGGGAAGGAGGGAGACACCACATGCATACGCCAACACATGTATTTCCATAAATTAACAGAAAATTTGAGAGACCTATTACACAGATCAAATACAATGTGAAAAATTTATTTTCAACCTTTGCAAATATAATAGCATGTTCAAACTCTAAAGATTCAAGAAATACTTACATGGATACCTACCATATAGAAGGAAGCATTGAATTCTGAAGTACATATGTACGATCCAAAAATAAGAAAATGCTTCTGATCATGATCTGAAAATATATAAAGAAAAAGTTTTTCTCTTCACCACCATGTGGTATTTTCAATTATAAAGCAACTTCTGAAAAACTACATCACATAGACACGCACCTTAATTACTGATGTATGTATTTTCAACTTTTGCGGTGACTTGTACAGCCACTGGTATGTAATTTACTGATCTTAATACTATTACTAAGAGGTATTCTCGAGTACAACTGAGACAGTTTTCAAATTCATAACCATTAACTAAATAATTTTATTAGGCTGTTAGGAGTTTTAGTGCTACTGAGATACATAAGCCATTCAAGCAGTACCACCAAGACATTCAGTGAACACCCTGAAATAGCACGCTGCCATGGTTTTTGCTTTTTTAAAAAAAAAAGCTTTAAGCAGAGACAGTAATAAGCTGTGCAACAGATCTTTTCATAATAGAAGTTAGCTGCCAAAATTCTTGAGAAAAAGAGATACATTAATTCTAACAGGAGAAGAAAGGTATAAAAATACATATTTTTTTAATTTAAGAAGTGGGAAAAGGAGGTGGGGTTTTTAGCTTATTACTCTCTCGTATTCAAAATCCATTTTTAACTTTGCTCATAAAAAAGCTGCCCAGCATTCAGTTTAGGATTAGCGTAACTCAGAATGTCAGTAACTCAGTCCCAGGCCAGCTACAGAGATTTCTATCCCCAGCTGTCCACCTACTCCTCCCCTAAAAGATTTCATTGCTTCTGAAGCAATTCTCAAGCTGACATAGTTTCTGGCCAAGCATATTAAAATAAAACATCAGCAAGGCTGATTTTTTTTCTTAAATACCACAAGTGCTAACTCAGTACATGGGCAATAAAGCCACTTGCCACAGGTTGTTGCTTGGGGTCGTGGGAGAACTCCAAAGTAATTGAAGTGAACAGAGTCCATAATAAAAGCCTTTTTATAAAAACACAGGTCCAGTTTAATTACATTTTCAAGGCAATAAAATTCAACTCTATTTTCTTCAGACTGTTGAATTTGTTTTGAATAGTTACCATAATGCTTTCCAATTTTATTTCAGATAAAAATCACATACTTCTGCCCATCCCCACAAGGGAGGGGAGAGGGGTGAATTTGAAGACTGAAAATAGAAATTCGACCACTTTGGGCATCTGTAGCCAAAGCTAAGTGCCAATGCAATGAAAACTCATTGTAAAATGCTGGTTTAGAATTATAATGATGCATTATAATAGTGGGCATGGTGGTGTTGGGTTAATGGTTGGGCTTAATGATCTTGAAGGTCTTTTCCAACCTCAATGATTCTGTGATTCTTAAAGGGACAATTTACACAGAGTGTCTTTGAGGTAGGGTTTTTTCTGTAACATAATTCATCATGGAGGTAGGAGACAGGAAGGGCAGAAAGAGAGACTTTCAGTTCTTTGTCTTCCTGTTTCTTAGCCCTATAGTTGGGATAATCGTCTCTGCTTTGCAAAAAAACAACAACAACAAAAGTCACAAATTAACCTAGCTCTTGGAGCTATCTAAAAGCAAAGACTGTGGATTCTCCAGTTACTTAAAATTAGAAACAGCAAACAATTTGAGCATAGCCTGGTTAGTTTTGCTTTCCACCCGTAGAAAACAGGTGTCAATATACTTCTGAGTGATATTCCAACTTCACATGAAACCTGTGAAAGTCAGAGTCAACACAACAGAAGTTTTCAACAACAAAACCACCCCCCGCTAGCACAGGGGAAAGAGAAAAGCAATGCTGAAACTTGGAGGAGGTGCAACGCAGTCTGAAGTTAAAATCATGACAAACTCAGATTTGCCAGATTTCACACGTCAAGGATATGTATTCTGAACAAACATTCAACTTACCATTTGTCTGCAGTGATCTTGCCAGCATTTATTTATTTTCTTTAAAAATAAAAGACTATCCAGAGAATCTGTACAGCTCCAATTAAGGAAAACTAGCTTGCCAGTATCTTTCGAGGCCAGATCCTGGTGATGATCTTTACCAGCCATTAAGCAAAGCTGCTCCATGGATATTCTGATGTTACTGGGATTGCCCAGGGATAAACGGTTAATTACAGAGCTTCTACCCAGCCGAGGGGCTGGCAGTGCTCCAAAAGGCTTCCCTGTGTTTTCAAGGAATAGCACTCACTGCTCTTCAGTAATACCATCTAGCGGCTGTACTGCGTAACTTTGATAAACAAGAAATCCTACCAGTGCCAACAACAACCCTGCCACCAACCAAGGTGAGATGGATAGAAAGGTTTATTTTGTTTGTTTAATGAGTTTACACCGTGCACAACAGGAGTGACCCTAATCTCTCAAAAGCAGTTACTGTTCTAATTAATCCTCAACAAATCCAAATACCACTCTTTTCATATACATCTCCAGGTGTCCCTAAGTAAACTATATAGTTTTCTCCATTAAACAACAAATCCAATTGTTATTCATGCTTTCAGAATTCTAACATATCCAATGTATCCTGAGGAAATCCAAATGTGGCTTTACCTTCCTTTCCTGCACAGTATCACCTCCAACTCGCCCTGGCCAAAGCTGATTAATCTGATCTCATGTCCTTGGGATATAAAGTGGTATACCTGTAAAATATAAAATTTTCAATTCTCCAAACCACCAGTTCTAGCCAGGGAGGGGTGGAGCGCAGGGAAAGCAAGGTTTTAAAACACCTCTTTGGAAGATCAGATATGTGAAGTCTGAAGAGTCAGGGATGCAAAAATTGGTTAACTGTACTGCTTTACAGCAGTCTATAAGATTTGGTTCTCAGA
The DNA here is from genome assembly GCF_964289735.1 of Phaethon aethereus. Classification (NCBI taxonomy): domain Eukaryota; kingdom Metazoa; phylum Chordata; class Aves; order Phaethontiformes; family Phaethontidae; genus Phaethon; species Phaethon aethereus. The sequence goes on from NC_138575.1 coordinate 153,879,766, forward strand.
CATCAGTTATGTTTATGAGACTACTGTGCTGACTAATGTGCTTCTTAGTTATATGTGATTTTAAATGCATCAAAGTAAATGTAATTAAAAAATCAGCTGCCATACAAGACGTGAATTCACAGCGCTGATTTATGTACCAGTGTTTCTTATACACTATGTAGAAGCCAGACTCCTTAACTAGGACTCAAAAAACCCGAAACCAAAACAAATTCAAAACCATACTGGGACATAGCTAGGTAACAGGGAAGGAAAAAAAAAATTATCTTCTTTATGAGTGCAGGCGTCTACCTGGGGAATGCAGTGAACTGAGAAACTGAGTCACAATCCAAAGCACGTTTAAGGCGTCCACCTGGAAGGAAGGCCCTTTCTGGGCCCCAGCCCCTTGCTTCTTTCTATTTTAACCTATCATTTTCTGCTAATAAAATACATACAGAGACCTAGGAAACACTGCTAGCACCTAAAGTACTGCAGTATCTGTTCAGTACAGCACTCCTCAGCATCTGCTTGCAAAGACACTCTCCAGGAAAGCAGGGACAGCCAGGTGGGCATAGACTATTTATCCTACAGCCTCAGCAAGCGCAAGCCCATGGCTATTACACAAAAGGCAACTATCACAAAAAGCACGGTCTCAGCGTGCAAAGCACAGTGGGATTGAGAAACCAGGGCTGGCTGCACCCAGGTGTCCAGAGAAGATCTACAGGCACTTCTGTGACCAGTTCAGCCAGAAGAAAAGCCTGGCAATATAACTTCAGAAAACTATGGGGCAATCTACCATAAAACTTCAGGTTACTGTGTATACCAAGACAGCCAAGTGACCTCCTGAACTTAAAGCTCTCTCCCAGAACCTCCCAAGGTACACATGGGACACCTAAAGGGCTCACTAAGTGCCTCTGTGACACGTCACTGCTGACCAGTATTTATTTATTAATTATTATATTTAAAAATGTGTAATATAATAATTGCTCAAACAGGTGTACTTTATGTTTAAGAATTCTTTTATAGAAGACAGTGTTGCTGAAAATTACTGCAGTGATTTTTTTAAACTATTGCTACTGTAAGTATCACCACTACTCACCTGCCATAAAAATCCATACCTGCTGTTAAATCTCATAGTGCTATTGAAATTTCCTACATTAGGTGTAAAATTTGCATTCCTATTAAAATGATAAGTAAATTGTTATTAGCATGCTACTTACTGGTACACAAAAATTATTCACCCAGATGACTAAAGTTGCTTATGCCTGATTTGAAGATATGTAAGTGGTCAACAAAGAACCTCTTTAACACATTGGCAATTGCTGGTGTAATTTTTACAAACTGTCTTAAAAAATAATTATTTAAACTAACCATTCTAATCATTTCTGTGCACGAGAAAAGGATATTCTCTAAATTGAAGTATTTGTGCTTTCACATGATCTTCACAGACTTGTCGCAGCTGTTTGTACAGTGTAGCAGAGACTTTGTAAGAACAGAGGTTTTCAACAGCCTAAAAAACCAAAAAAAGATTATGAATGAGACAAAAAAACCTCAAATTTTTGTGCCTGTGTAATCAAGACCAACAACAAAGAGAAAAAAAAGAAACAGCATTATCTATCCAAGCTGTGCACAAAACCAGCAAAATCAAATTATCCAAACTATGTAGAAAAATTAAGACTTCATGATTCCTTTCTGATTTTAGTCCCTTCTCATACTGCTAGATTTTGTGTACAAACAAGGTCCACCATCACTATCTGGGTCATATTTTGATGTGCTGTTAAACATTACAAGAATTCCCGCCCCGCGCTCCAAATACTGCTCGGCAGCGGAACTCTGCCTGTAGGTTCATTTTGCGCATCCTCCAGCACAAGCACACGCGTACTTTTTGGTGGGGAAACACAATCATACCAAGTAATTTAATTTCTTAATAGATTTAAGGTAGACATTTCAACCACTCTAAATGGTAAATGAATACGGCTGCTTTCCTGTCATTGTATTAACTTCTTTCTTTCTCAATAATTTCACTGTTTCACACACTCATGCTAAGGTATGTAAACTGAGGGGAAAAAATAATTTAAAAAAAAAACTCAAAAACCCCACATTAACCTTTAAATAAAGACTTGAATTGATTTATTGGGACCTCATGGGATTTACTTGAGTATTTATCCATAGTTGACTAAGATGACCAATTCTGCCCAAAACCAAACATTCTTGTGGTCAGTAAATTAATGTAAATAAAGTTGTTCTGCAGTTGACCTAGACTACACTGAGACAGCTCTGGCCATCTCTAGAATATGGCTGTTCAGCTATTCAGTAATTATGCTGCCTTACACTAACATTTTTTCCTCACAAGAAACTCAATGAGAATGCCAAAGAGAAAATGTAGCCTTGCTTGATACCACTGCCTATATTTAGACTTTGTTCCAGGCACACTTTATTTTAACTTGTGTGCTGTATTTCAATAAATTATTTTATTAATAGACCATAGCATCTGAAATGAATCACAATGAAGACAGCCAAATGTTCTGTGAGAACTGTAAAGTTTACAGTAAGTATTTTTGGCCATTCAGTTCTTCATACAAAATTATCCAAAGGGGTTGGACATGATTTTCAGAACTAAAAATCCAGCTGTCTCTTCCTTTAACTTCACCTGAATTGCCTTTATGCTATGAGGTGATACTGCAGAGAACACTGACCAAGATTTAAAGCACTATTTCGCCTGGGCAACTAAAACAGACCCAGGAATATTTTCCTTTGCTCCAGAGGATCTATGGTGTCACATTTTGTTGGCAAATTTTCAGATAGCATCAGTGAAGTTGGACAAAGTTTCAGTATTTTCCCAGTGCTTGGCCTTTACTCAGTTTTCCCAAATTTTAGCTTTTTTTGTGTATGTCTTACTTCTTTGTAATATGAAATGTTATGGTGCCTTACAGCATGTAACTTCTTGTCAAAGCATTAGTAAGTGTTCTTCACAGTTTTGGTTTAAGACCACCCAACCACAGGGGCTAGCAGGTGCGTAGGCTGAGAGAGAGGCAGGGGGGAAAGCAGGGCTGCTTCTTTGGGCAACAGTGCTGGCTTAAAGTGTATTTCAAACTCTAGCTGTGTCATCTCCACTAGCTCTTTCTGCTTTTTTTGCGGGAGGGGGGCATGAAATCCAGTCATTTCTTCCTTCTCCACCTTTTGTTCCATTCAGACTTTTTGCTGCTTCTCTTTCTGAAGAAATGCGATTTGACTTTTATTCATCTGGCACACAATTAGTCTGGAAAAAAGCTAAAGTAATCACCACATCTACAAGGATATGAGAAAGACAACACTTTTAGACTCTTCACCTACACATATCTTGTAAAAGTTCCATTTCAAATCAACCTTTTAATAGCTTGTTTGGAGCAGAGTCTTCTGTTTTAACATTTAGCATGCAAATTATTGCTAGTTCTTGTATTAGTTCCTCTATAGATTCTAACTTCCTCAATAGTTTGTCTTCCAAAACACAAAGTGAATCTGCTTCCCAGAGATCTTGCCATGGGGTAATGCTAACCTACCTGATGTCATTTTATTTAAATGCACATGAACTATGGCTTCCTCAATTTTGATACAATATAAAAGAAAGCAAACAAACAGACGAAGCTATCACACAGTGATCATATTATGTTTTTCCTCTGGTCTTGAAACAGGTAAGTAAAATGACATCTGCAACAAACAGCATTCACACATAATCATTTTGCAGATAGTTTGTTATGTTTCCTAAGACATAGCCTTTCCTACCCATCCATCCAAATAAAAGTCTGGTCAGGACTCTCATCATTTTTTTTTTTCCTTCACTACTATGCCGTCCTACTCTGTGTCCTCCAGAAGGGCAGTGCTGCCCCATTTCAGTTTATTTAGGACCTTGCTGCAAAGGGAATTTCCTTTTTCCATTATTTTTATCACTCACTCCTCACTCGGCCATTCTTTGCACTGCCCCACTTTCTCTATCCCATCAAGTATAAGCTACTTCTATCAAAATCTGTGCAATCTACCACCAATCCCAGACATCATTTCTATTTTAGTCGCAAAAAATTGGCTGCCACCCTCCCATTGCTCACTAAGTCCCTGCCAAGCACCTTCATGCCTGATCCCATGCTGCCTCTAATGCCTGGAAAGTAGTATCCTTTGGGCTTCCCACAAAGCCTTGTCATTGTTCTTTAGTTTTTCCCGCAGCCACCGTGCCAAATTAAATAAATCAGAAAGTTCAAAGGCAGACTGGTACACCAGCCCGCTCACCGCACTGAACTCTAACAGGCCTCTCACTTCCTCCCATAACGTCCCACAAAGACTCAAACAACAACAACAAAAGCCCTGATAGTAAGAACTGATGCACACAGAGAAATTTTCCCCTGTGGATGATTCGGCGCTCACCAACAGGCAGTTAAAGCGATCTGTAAGTACAGATCAGGTTTCCGACAGATGCTGAATTTCATCTTTTATTCCTCTGCAGGACAGTAAGTACCTATGTATGCATAGGCACACTGACCACCACCACCCACTGTGCAGAAACCTTGCTGATTTGAACTGCTGCCTTATAGATTATTGAACTGCCCTTGCGCAGTTTTTACAAATAAGCAGGCAAGCAGAAAGAGCAAGAAGTACAGTTCTCCCTTCATATTTTATCTGAAATCTCTCCTCCTCTTCTGCCAAAACTCAAGTCTGTACCCTGGCGATTTCATAGCCATATTACTATAATCTCATTTCTGAGCCTCTGAAAACAAAGTTAGGTAACGCTCAAAGCATCTGTGGGATTTTTTTTTAGCTAGGCATGAAAAAGCAGGATTTTTCAAATGCTGAGTTTAAAACCATAAAATGTATTATGTAATTCAAACTCTGCAAACCTGCAAGTATTAATCAATTACTATATCACAGTCACGTTATCTATTTAAAAGGAATAAATTGTATCAAGTCAATATGCATTTACATTATCAGCCATTTTAGACCCATATATTATATACCCTAACTAATCACAGAGACAAGTATAGTCAGCTCTCAAATTCATCCCGATTTTCTTGAGCATGGACTCAATATGGGCTGCTGGCTTTCTCCTCCCTCACAATCTGCACTTTGCAGACAACATCAAACCTACCTCGATGGAACATTTAGAAAATTTTAGGTGAGCATAATAATGTCTTAAGTCATGATCTGGCAATGAGATCGACATCTGCAGATGAAACACCTGCACCCACAGAGAACTCATAACTAACTTAAGCTATACAGCACAACTTAGCACATCAGTAATTTTTTGTAACATGATTACTGTAAAAAATTACTACTTCAGTTAAACACCTCAAAGCACATACATTTAAAAGATAGAACTAAACCATATAGAAATGGAGAAAGTAGAGAGAAACGGCTCATATTTCCCTTTCACCCTCCCTAGCCCCTGCTCCCATAGTCCAGATGTTCCAGAAATACTTTTTCACCATTTTAATAAAAAAATTAAGATTCTGACTGTTATGCAAATGTAACAGTACTGTGAAACACAGGTAAACAGACAGTTTGTTGCCTGCTCAATCAAGATTGTTTTTTAATTCCCCAAAGGGTATTGATGCTGAAGTCTAGTCATTATTATCTAACAAATTTCAACATTACTATTCACAAGAGACCGCAGCATATACAAAAGAGAAATCATCATAAAAACATGTATCTCCATAGCCCACTGAGAGCAACATCCCGTTTCCAGCATCTTGGGTAGGCACTGTATGGAAGAGATCGAGACTCAAATCTCAGCTCTGCCCAGGCAGAGCCTTCTGTGTCTCCCAGTATAAACTGCTTTTTCATGGGCCCTGATCCTGGTAGCTCTCCAAGGATCTGATATATAAAACTGCAAAATGTACCAGAAACAGAGTATGGAGCAAACAGTTCAGAAAATAACAAGTTTTTAAGAAATCAAAACTAATTATGTTACATGAGTAGCTCTGTGAAAGTCTCAAAGCAGTTAATTTTCCTACTGTCAAGCTGAAAAAAAAACCCTGCGTGCCTTACCTGGTAGAGCTCTTCAAGGTTGTATTTAATAGAAACACTACTCTGTATCGCTCCCACTGCCTCATGAAGTTTTTGCCAGGTGTCCTGAGTGTAATTATCTGGTAATTTAGGTCTTTCTGTGAAGGAAGGTACAGGTAGTTGTAAACCAGCCGCCCGACGGCAGTCTCCAGCAATCTTTCTCACCCTGCTTCATTAAGTTTTGCCAAGCCGTGTTGCGCTCGATCCTTTTAAGTTTGGCACCAGGGGAAGGTTACTAACTCCACCCCAGGCCACCAGACCTCTGTACGGTGCGTTTGAGCCCGCAGCCGGCCGGAGCGCGGACCCTGCCCGCCGAGGGCAGAGCCGGCCCTGCCGGCGGCCCCGGGGTTGTTTGTGTTTTAGCCCCCCCGTTACTCTGAGCCAGGTAACCCTCGCTTTGCTTTAATTAGTTTTGGCACGAAGGTGGCTTTCCGCCCGTTTCCTACAGGGCTCAGGTCGTCGCTGCGCTGCTCCTTCCCGCCGCCCCCACGCACGGAGCCCCACGCGTGTCCCCATAAGCCCTTAAACCGGGATGGTGACGGCAGCGGGGAGGGTTATCAGCCCGGCGGCAGCCTCCCCTCGCCCAGATAAGGCGGCGGGGCGAGTGACAGCGGCGGGGCCCCCCAGCCGCCGGCCCGGCCCCGCCGCCGGCTGCCTGCCGCGGGGAAGGGGCGGGGAGCGGCCGGGCCCGCCGTAAACAAAGGTCGGGACGGGGCCGGGCGGCGGGGCCGGGCGCACCTGCCGGGGCAGAGGGCCCGGCCCGGCCCGCACCCACCTCTGAAGTTCTTGATCACGAGTTTCTTGGAAGAGGCGGTCGCGCCTCCTCCCCCTCCTCCTCCTCCGCCGGCGCGCGTGGCGGCGGCCAGCGAGGCGGGCTTGGTCAGCCCGTTGGTGTGCCCCACAAAGGCCGACAAGTGCGGCTTCTTCTGGGGCTCGTCCGCCATCTCCGCCCCGGGCGCCGTGTCCGGCCGGAGCAAGGCGCTGGGCTGGGCCGAGGCCGGCTGGTCCCCGCCTCCGCTCCGCTCCCCTCCTCCTCCTCCGCCTCCGCCACCACCCAGCCGCCCTCCCCCACCGCGCCGGCTCCGCGGCCCTGCCCGCGGGCGGTTGCCAAGTGCCGCCGGGCCGGGAGTCACCGGCAGCCGCTCGCCTCCACCTTCCTCAGGGCGCCCCGGCGACCAAGCGTGCGGGTCCGGGGTTGTGCCCGGGTCGCCCCCGGCGCTCGGGCGCGCGGACAGCGCCAGCCCCGCTCACAAGATGGCTCCCGCGCCCGCCGGCGGCCGGGGCAGGCCCCCGCGGGGCCGAGCGGGCGGCGGCGGCGACTCCCCGCCATCGCCTCGCAGCCCCTCTGTCCCCCCTGCTTCGCCTGACTCTATTTGTTGATACCGCGCCCAAGGGGCGGCCGGAGCAGAAGCCGAGGAGCAGCCGCATGTCCCACGCTGACCTCGAGTTCTGTCACGGAGGAGGCACCAGCCCCGGGAGGCCGCTCGCGTCCCGCTCACCGGCGACCCCCAACCCAGCCGGGGCAGGCCCGACCCTCACGCGTGTCCCCACACAGCCGCCCTCGTTTTGCACGCCTCACACACCAGTGCTTTTAAAAGCAACGGTTTAAAGAGTTAAATACTGGATTAAACTTTCTGGACGCAAGTTGGCAGAGACTGCCCACCGCTCCTCGCGGGCACCGAGGCTCCCCAGAGCGTGGCTGCAGCCCGCCGGCAGGGAGGTAGGCGGTTCCGCCCGGGCACTCTCCCGAGAAGTGATACCAGGCTCCTGTCAGCAGGGCCCGAGGCTCACGGAGGTTATCGCCCGCCTCCTTTGCCAGGTGAAGGAACAAGAGCGAAGAGAGTCTACTACGGCCACACCAGCAGAGCCGCGGACGTGCGGCACGCCCCAGCGCACGAGGTTTATCGCTGACGCACGCCGTCGGCTCCGCCCATCGCGCTTTTCCATTGGCTGCCGGTGCAAAGCCACACCTCCCGGGCGCCGCTGTGGGCGGAGAAGAGGAGCTTTTGCGGGGCGGGGGGTGAGGCGATGGTTGCCGGGAGGGTGGTTACGTGACGCGTTGGGTCGTTCCCCACCACCCCTCGGACGTCGGGGAGTCCGCGCGCCAGTTGGCTGGTTGGCTCGCGCCCCGTGCCTTGCCGGGTACCGGAAGCGTGGCGGAAGTTGGCGGAAGCTCCGTGTCGGTTGCCGGAAGTGCTGCGCCGTGGCTTGAGGGTGGGCTTGCGATGGGGCGGGAGGGGGCCCGGGGTGGGGGGTGCGTTGGGGGTGCGGGCCAGGCGCGAGGCGGACGGGTGTCGCTGGTGCGCGAGCGTGGGCCGCGTCCCGCCACGGCGCTCATGCCTCTTCTAACGCCGGCCCTCCTGAGGCCTTTGCGCCAGGGCTTCTCCACAGGGAGGTGGCCCCGGCAGGCAGCATGTGTTTGTGCCCCGCTCTGCTTTCTCCCGGCTGCGTTCCTGTACCTGTAGGCAGCGCGAGGTTTGATGAAGTCATCCCGTGTTTCCTCAGAGGGAAGAGGGGATGTGCTTGAGGCGCTGCCGTATTGCTGTTCTCTTAAACTCCTGTTCGTTTTACAGAATGTGATACAACTGCGCTTTATTTGGGACTCCTGCCTCCTCGGCTTTTATTTTAATGGCGCACATCACCATAAATCAGTATTTGCAGCAAGTAAGCAAAGTTTTTTATTTGTGGGCAGTATTTGATTATGTGGATGTATTTTTCTTTGCTGGAAATGTGTTTAAGAAACAAATCAACCTACAGTGTGTGATGTGGTGAGCAAATATACTGTTTTAAGTCAATAGTAAGTGTATCACTGTCTGCCATGGTGGTAGATGCCCTGTCCCGGGCAACATTCCAGGTCAGGTTGGACGGGGCTCTGAGCAATCTGATCTAGTGGAAGACATCCCTGCTCATGGCAGGGCGGTTGGACTAGATGACCTTTAAAGGACCCTTCCAACCGCAACTATTCTATGATTCTATGAATTTCTGAGAAGTGTGGTGGTTACTACACTGATAGTGAAGTAATTTTTCCATATGAACTAACATATTTGGATTCTTTGTGTGTGTGCAGTAACAAATGCAGCTAAGGGATTTAAGAAGTAGAGGGATTTAAGAAATACAGAAATGTGGAGATACAGTGTGTATGGCATGGAGGATGGAGAGATAGGAACAGGGTCACAAGGGTATCAGCTGGACTGAACTTTCAGTGTTAAGCTTTTAGTGTGACTACTCTTACTGCTTCTTTCTGAAACATCATATTTTCATCACTCTTATCATCTTACTCGCTTCAGTCAAGAGCAGTCAAGTCAACTGAGTAAAGGGCACAAAAAGGGAGTAATTTTTTGGGTTTTAGTCTCAAAAGTGCAGCAGCTGAGATCTCTCGGGACAGTGATCTGCTCTGAAAAGTCAGCATCTTCTCCAGCTGACAGTACTGGTGATCCTCTGTCTCCACCTTCCATATCATATAGACTGTGCCTGTGCATTTAAACTGTTTGCATTTTCTTAAGTTTATGCACACCCCTCATGAATACCTTACCTCATATGGAGAAAACATTTTGCTCTGTGTCGTACTCGGACACTTTACTGATACAATGGACGCTCACTATGTGAGGTTGGAAATGCAAAGCAATGGGTAAAGAAGTGACAGCAGGATGCGTAATGCTTAAAAATGAAGACGGGTAGATTAAACACAAAGGCAATATCTGATATTACACTGTCAAGACTGTAAATATTATATTCTATGGGAGAACGGTTTAATTCTGCTTCCTGCTAAAGATAACTCCTTGTAAAAATAGTCTGAGCAGCTTATTGTGACATCATGCTGGAAATTTCTTCAGTTGTGGAAGTAATTTTAGATACTAATTCTTAAAGAGTTCCTTTCCCACTGCTTGTGCTTTATTTGTCATATTTTTGTGTCCTGATAGGAAAAAAAAATAAATTCTTTGCTCTATGGAAAGCCCGTACCAAATGGGAAAAATCACAGACTAAAAATAGGAAGGGAGGCAGCCAAAGAGGGAAAATCAACTGCTTAAACTGTTTCAGAGATTGGTGGAATTTTTCTTCAAGTAAAGGAGAGCTAATTTTGTGTTTTGGAACTAGTTTTTTTTAAACATTAAATTCATATAAAATATATTTGCAAGTCCTGATTCATGACATGCAAATTTCATCTGCAGCATTACAAACAGTAATAATCACAGATTGTTCATGCCTTCACATATATGTTTGATGCCCATAAGTCCAACTGGAATTTTAAAAAACTTAACCAAATCTGGTTCACAACTGCTGTTTTACAATGCTAAACCCATCTCAGTTGTTTGGAGATTCTCTGGTTTGCTCATGTCCTACAAATAAGGGAAAAATACGCAATAGTGTTCGTCCCACCTTCTCCCTGATACCTTTTTGAAAAACAGGTGTATTGAAAGTACAATATTGATTCATTCAGTTCTAAACCTTTAAAAACTCACAGTTGGGTTGGTATTGATGTGGATGAACAGTGGTAACAAGAAGGTGGCTTCTGTAGTCCTGTGTAAATGTGTTGTATGGCTGTGGCTGGATTTTATTCTGTAATGTGTCTGTTTGGTAGGTACAAGAAGCCATTGACAGCAGAGATGGACAATTTTGTGCAGAATTGGTATCATTTAAGCATCCACATGTTGCAAACCCCAGGCTACAGGTGAGAATCTGTTTTTGACCTTTCTTTTGTTTTGCTTTGATTTTTCCTAGCTCTCTATATGGGTTCCTTTTCATTGGAGATAAACCTCAAAAATCTGTTTCACAGGCCAGAGTAGGATCCCCTTGTAGGTGTGTTTCCTGTTTCTTCTTACAAGGGTATTATATATTTACATTTTTTTCCTGTATGGATCTTTGTGTTCCGCTTTGAATTGTTTTCTGGAAAGTCCCTTCTGGCCAGGTCTACATTAGTTAGTAATATGGCACAGTGGAAGTTGCTATAAAGAGAAAACCAGTGGGTAGCAAGGGTCCAGTGTTTGTTCTATATGCGTTTTGGATGCTTTTATTTAAGGCTAGCTCTAATCAGGTTCTGGAGACAGAATGCACACTAGCAATTCGTTATGCTGGATGTGTTTATTAATATAATGTAAGGTTCTGGTAGATAGCAAAGGCACGTATGCATAAAACTGCCATGACAAAATATCCATATGGTGTTCTGTTTCTGGTGCATTGGATGTTCCTTTAATGTTTCGTTGATTTATTCTATACTTAGCTTCCGTCTCCAGAGGAGAAGTGTCAACAAGTTTTGGAACCACCATACGATGAAATGGTTGCAGCCCACTTAAGGTAAAGATAGACCAGGAATGTAAAGTCAGTTGTGAGGCATCCAGCAGGGAGGGGAAGGGTATCCTTAATTTTACTTAGTTATTTTAAAGGGCTGAAAGCTTGGTATTTATTGCTCTTATAAATAATGCTAGAACATCAGGAAATAAAGACCTTCTCTTTCCGCTACATGTAAAATTTGCTTTATGTATCTGTGTCTAGCCATTGACACAGCTTGGGTTTTGGTGCTTGCTGTTTTCTTTTCTCTGCATTTACTAGCTACACAAGCATTTAGAGTGAAATAAGTACGGGAAATAAATATTTTTTTAAAGGAAATTTTAGTCATAAAAGTACTCTTAAGACAGCTTTAGGACATAAGTAATTCTGTGGGGCTTTTATTTAAAAAAAAAACAAACAAACAAAACCTGCATTAACACAGTCTTTAGTTCACTTTCAGCAGTCTTGGAATTTTTTTATCTGTGCTAATCTTGCTGACAGTTTCAATAAGCATTAGCATATTACAGCTGGTACTGTGCATATTATAGAAACAAATCCCCATTCATCTCTCGGTTCAGTTTTCTACAATTATCAAGCTTTGTGCTGTGTTAAAATACTTCTGCCATTTTGTTAGGAACATTTCTAATCATATTTCTGTCTGTCTTTTAAATAAACTATAAAGCTCTATGCCTTTTAAGAAGCAAAAGAAAGATTTGTGTTAAGTATATAATAGTTGCTGATGCATTAACGCACTTTTTCTTTCACAGGTGTACTTATGCTGTTGGAAACCATGACTTTATAGAAGCATACAAATGCCAAACAGTTATCGTCCAATATCCTTTTCCATAAATCTTGTATATTGTTTTCAGATTAACTATATGTCTTCTTGTAGAATAAGTTATCGCTGCCCCTTTTAAAATCTAATAGGATGTGGTCTGCTTCCAAATACACTTCAGCTGTTTAGGTTCTTAAGCAAGGAAATCCAGATACACTCTTCTTCTTTCAACTTTCTGTAGGACTAAGGAGGAGTCTGTCACTTGGCTCTGAAGTAGAAAACTAATTTCTCGCAGAATATAGGAGACCCTCAGATCATTAATATGCCTCCCAGTTTGCACTTGGCTAGAGGGGAAGATAGTAGTAAAGAAAGCTGCTATCTTACCCCGTAAGTGGCCAGTGTTTCTTACTGCTACTGCCACACCAAGGAGTGCGTGGCTCACGTTTTTTCCCTACGGCATCTTTACATCCTGACTTCTCAGCTACTTGCTGCTTTTTTCACTTCTACTCTTTCATGTAGTAATATATGGTACCATTCAACTGCTGTTTTTTAAATCGGTGCTTCATTTCACAGCATGTTACATTCTCCTAAATACAATACATCTTTCCTGCGAGCATTTCAGGCACATAAAGAAGAAAATTGGTGAGTACATCACAGAGAGCTACTAGAAATTAGACTTTCATCTTTTGCTAGCATAATACCACAGTAGTCAAACTAAAATTATGCCTATAGTTTTATTTATGCCCAGTGATATTTAAACGCAGCCTAATTGGTTTTGCTGCCTGTTTGAGTTTTTAGGTCTAAAAATGTGAAAAATAAAGATCTGAGCTTAATTATGTTGAATGGTCCATAAGTAAACACATGAAGAATTTGTTCAAGGTGAGAAGGTATTTTATTAAAGGCACAGTAAAAAGGTTTCAGAATTAAGTTTCCCTTCAGTGTAGGATTTCTGAAATGCTGAGATCTTGAAGACCTTTCCTTTAAAAAGTGCATCCTTCTTTATTTAAAGATTAATGTATACTTTTCTAGTTTTATGACCAACTAGCAAAAAAAAAAAAAGGCTCGTTTCTCTTGTCTGTCTTGTTGCATGATTTGCACATACTAAGTATACTATATTTTATTTTTTCAGGGCTTTACCTATTATGTATGCTGTAGCCCTCGATCTTCGAATTTTTGCTAATAATGTAAGTAGATCTGATTAACAACCTCGTTACTTTTATCTATTAAGAGTTTCTGTGGTGGAAATATTTTTAGACTTTATTACGTAGCCTAAGTTTGCTCAGTACTGTTTAACTCATTGTTTAGGATTTTATTGGCACACTAAATTCATCCAGTCCAATTGAAAAACTAGGTTGCTCCATCTGCCCACCTCCCATTTGTAGCTTGAAGTTCTGAGGACCTGCATGCAACTCATAACACTTGCTTAGAGCATATAAAGTGATTACGTACTGTCTTTATAGAGTAGCATGGTGGCACAACTCACTATTTCCACGTGTTATCCTTGGGATTTGGTGGAGATCTTCCTAAGGATGGCAATATCCCAGACAACTGAGCTAATCACTCGCCATATCTGAAGAGGGAAGTTTCTGCCTCCTTTCCCCTTTTCCAGCTGCATGTACTGCTTTTGATGCTCATTGGTGCCCTTGCTGAGCCCTTACCACTGCTGACAAGCAAAAAACCTCCCAGATTTACATTATTTTCTCAGGCTAGTGCATTGAAGTACCTTGTGTAGGCATCTAATGAGAACTGCTATATGAAGGTAAGTGGTAGGGTTGTTATCTTGCTTCTAGTCACTTTACCGGAAGTGGTGAAGCTAGAGTTAAAGTTAGGTTAGAGTTTGACAATATCCAGTATTTTCAGATTTTTGTCCCCTCAGCACTTTCTTGTGCCCACCCACCCACAAAACAAGACAGAGAATGTTTTTTGTGTATGTGTGCCTGCTCTGTAACAAGTCTCGATTCTCAGTCTGAATGAGGCAAATTTGTGTATTTTGAGATGCATGAGAAAGGGGAAGGTGGGCTCAGTCATGTTCGAAGTGTTTGAACTCTGTCTTCTAACCATTGTATATTTAAATGATGCAGATACAGAGGAGACTTCGGCAGCAAAGGATGCGTTTCCGTTTCTTTTCCTTACCTTTCAGCTAGTGAGAATGCAAGCATTATAATAAAACTTTTGAGAAAGCACATAGTAAATATCCACTCGCTATATTCCCACACCCCCCTCTTTGTTGTTTAAGTTCTGCATTAATCAGTACATGGATCTTTCCCATGTGTTGGCAAGTCATTTCTTCTCTTGCCACTGTAACATGTTTTCCATTTCTTCTGAAAATCCCAGGTCCTAGCAGTGTGTGTTACTACTAGAAAATGTTAAATATGGTTTAGGAATAAAATCTAGCCCTCGTGGCTGTGGAGAGAAACTTAATTATAAATTCTAAAACTCGAACTCCATAACTGGGGAATCATTTCAGTTTGCTTTCATTCAAAGTTTTTCACAAGGAGAGTGGTGAACCACTGGCACAGGTTGCCCAGAGAGGTGGTAGATGCCCCATCCATGGCAACATTCCAGGTCAGGTTGGACTGGGCTGTGAGCAACCTGATCTAGTTGAAGCTGTCCCTGCTCACTGCAGGGGGGTTGAACTAGATGACTAACTTTAAAAGTCTGTTCCAACCCAAAGATTCTATGATTCTATAAAATAGATTTTTTTTTTTCAGACTCTTGGTCTTTGAAAACTTGAGTTGAAGTGTTAATGCTCCAGTTCAGCTGTCAGATGATCCTGAATTTAAGTTTCTGAGAGCTGCATTAAGCTTAGTGGTGCTAAAGGTAATAGCAGCCAGTGCTATTTTCAAAGGACTGTTCTCCTGTGCATTAGGTTTGGTACATGTTCAGGCCTCTTTGAATGTTTTCTTTCATTCTGTGATCTTGACTACCTTCTAGATTTGGGGGATAGCAGGCATGACACATCTGTTGCTATAAGACTTAGTAAAATGTTGTATTAAGGAACTAAACTGTTTACAACCTGGTGAAACAGGGTGTAGAATTACATGTTGCTGCTTGCTGTGTAATGATAGGCAGATCAACAGCTAGTGAAGAAAGGGAAAAGCAAAGTTGGCGACATGTTGGAAAAAGCAGCAGAACTGCTGATGAGCTGTTTTCGTGTCTGTGCCAGTGACACGTAAGTGAAACATCCGTTATAGAACTTGCACTATGAAATTGTTAAGAACTTAATGAACTTTACATAAGATTTTTCCACTTACAAAGATCATATCTGGGTAAGAACAAATGCTTCTGAGGCTCGTTTCCTCTCATTTATAGTCTGTTCTCTCTTGACTATTAACTACAGCTGGCGAGGCCTCCCTTTAGGGTTAACATTCCTAGCAGATGTTGGGAGGGACTGATTATGTCCCTGTTTCTTAGGAAAGATCATTAACACTTCAGTTGTGAAGTTTGCTTCATTATGATGAGATGGAAAAGAGGTAACTCCTTGGTTTCCAGTCTTAGCAACGTTAACACTTATGAAGTGGAGAAAATGCATTTTTTTCCACCTTTCTTTCACTTTGAATATGATAAGCAGTTGCTATGCTAATGTATGCATTACCTGCAGACTGGAGTGAGGAACCTGCTGCAGATGAATAATATTTTTGCATGGCATCTTTTCATTATGTTGAGAAGAAATATAGCAGATCTTTTTAAAATTTAAGAGGAGAACACACGTTCTGTTTTGACAGTGGTGGTATGGTTTAAGACAAAGAATTTGGCCTTGACTTTTATTTTCAGACACCTATTTTTACTTTAAAAAGCCATAGAATATCTGTGGAGGGAATTTACCATAAGGACAAAGTGAATTGCTTTCTTACAATGCTCAATACTAGTAGGTTTTTTCCTTTTTTCTTTTCTTACAACAGTCGAGCAGGCATTGAAGATTCCAAAAAGTGGGGCATGTTGTTTCTCGTGAACCAGCTGTTTAAAATTTATTTTAAGGTACGGTTCAAGTCTGATAAGCTGTGTTTTGTATTTCATATTCTAAGTCAATCCCACCCTTTTATATATGATACTATGTATCTACACCCTCTGAATAAAATACAATTAATTTTTTTAACAGATCAACAAGCTCCATCTATGTAAGCCCTTAATTAGAGCAATTGACAGCTCCAATCTGAAGGATGAATATAGTATGGCACAGCGAGTTACATATAGATATTATGTTGGACGCAAAGCCATGTTTGACAGTGACTTTAAGCAAGGTACTGTGTGCCAGTAAGATACAAAGTCTTGTTGCTTGGTGTGAAATCTGGCTGATGTCATGTGTGTGTGACTCAAAATGTGTGTGGAAGGTGCAGTTGTGTTTGCATCGATCAAAGGAAAAGTCATGGTGAAAAATCCAAGGCCCACAGACTGAGTCAGATCAGAGATGACATTACATGACACTTCTAGTTTTAAAACTGGGCATATATGACAACATTTGTGTCAGTGAAGTTCTCTGTAGTCTTATGCATTGTGTGCATGCATAATAAAATGTGTGAGTATCCAAAAGAATAGGTTTGTAAAAGGCTTCACAAAGGAAAGGGGGTTTGCAACTCTCTTGTCCTCTTCAAGTTACTGTATGCCATGTAAGAAATCTTCAGCAAACCGTGGTGTAGAGTAAGTTTCTCAGTGCATTGATTTTTGGAAGTCGTAGAAACTGCATTTCTGAAATTTCTTGTTCACCAATAGCAATGCTTCTAGAGCTGAGGTGTACAACTTTCATTGCTAACTGAAGCCCCTGACCAAAATCTATTCTGGATCCAGTTTTGTTACTCTAAACAGTGTCTTCTGCCTGTCAGGCTTGTCACTTCTCTCTCTCAGTGAAAACTGATGAGAGATTTTCATGTTGTTATGCTGTATGATCTCACTGGCACGTTTCTGCAGCTCAGCAGATGTGTGCATCGCATGCAGCTTACATCCACTGAAGAACCTAATCTGTGAATTTAGAAAATAAAGTTCTGATTCATCAGTGCTTCTTGAGATTCTCCTCTCAAGAGGATACTACTTCTCCTCTCAAGATACTACTACTATGGAGTAGTAACAAAGTAATGTTACTGAAATTAGCTTAAAAATCCAATATTGCTTGTAAGTGTTACCTCTGACGTCTAGACCTTGAGAAGTTTTCTTTGACTTTCTGAAGGACTTAGTTTTCTGGTAAGACTTTGTATTTTGTGTGAATCTCCAATATTTCTTACAGCATTTTTCTTAATGTATTTTGATTGGTGTGATTCTTTTCATATAATTTAAAATATGTGTGCAAGCTAGGGATGGACATTGAGCACAGAATTTGGGTTATGGTTTTAATCCATTTTTGTCATTGACTTATGTTACTAGCACTTTTATTTGTGTCTGCAGCTGAAGAGTACCTGTCATTTGCCTTTGAGCACTGTCACCGCTCAAGCCAGAAGAACAAAAGAATGATTTTGATCTACCTGTTGCCAGTAAAAATGTTGTTGGTGAGTAGATGTTACTCTTCTAAATAATTTGGGGGGGGGACACAGATAACTGATGCTCAGTATTGGGGTGGGGTTTTTTTGCCCCCTTATTGGTATTCAGAGGCTATCTGTGGCTGACCCTGTAAGAGCCAGCATATGCACACTTTGTTGTGTGAAGACAAAAATTGTTGAATTGTCATTTATAGCAATGTAGGAAAAGAAAAGGAGGAAAAAAACCCAAAACAACCAAACAAAAACCCCATCGTCCTTTCCTCTTACCTTCTTCCCACCCCTCCTAAAGGTGCAACCTGAGGTTACTTCTGTAATAAAGATAACTTTGAGCTCTTCGGAGAAGCACTTAACAGTGTAACTTATGTCATGTAACAGAGTGCCTGTCTGGTGATCAGCTGCACAGATGGGCCAGGGAATGTGTGGATTCACTAGTACAAATGTGTCTGCTTCTTTCACCTGGTGAAGGGAAGGAGGATGTGCAAACAGATGGATGAAGACTGATGAGGGGGGGTTGCCACAGGAGAGAAAGGATTCCTATCTTTGGGTTTTCTATATGCTCCTTGTACGTTTGCCCATTTGAGGCATGTCAGAACAGTTATAAAGTAGAGCATTTTGGTTTTGAACAAATCAATGAAGACTGGTTACTATTTGGTGATTTCATCTTTTTATTAAAAGAACTAAGCACTTCTCTGCTTCTTGTTCCTGTCCTTTCCCATGTGCTGTGTTAGCATTTGTGTATCCCTGAGTTAGTGGGATTATGGTAACAATTAATTCAGTGTAACTGAGGGAACAAGAACTAGATTTTAGAGCTTCCTGTTCCTGGCCCTATTACCAGAGTTACACATGGAATCACCTGCTTCTGTGAGTTGCCTTCTTCCACCTTTGCCCCAACCTGTTTGTGACCATCCTTCCATTTCCATTTGGTGCTGCCTTTCCAGTCCCTTGCAGTCTCAAGTGGGTAAAAGGGAAGTACAATGGGTTTGATAATTGGCTTCTGTTTTTCATTTTTTCTTTATTGACTCTCTTGCTGGTTGTTTTCAGAACAGTCAATGGTACGGTTGATAAAGGAGAACTAACAGTCTTCCTAAAAACTTCTTCCCAGTCCTGACTGGGTGACTTAAACTGGTGGGTCCGTTAGTGCCTAAAATTACCGTGGCTTTTCTGGAGCAGTTTTAGTGTACAAGAGGCACTAAAGAAACAAGACAAAAGTCATTGTTTTTACAGTTGCTTTTTTAATCAGAGTCCAACCATTAACACTAACCTTAAACTGTACTAAAATAGCTTGGATGGGGTTTCTTTTATTCCTAGCAGCTCTCGGTAAACATGCAGCTGAGTTCTGCTCTCAGCTAATCCTCCAACCAGGAAAGGAGTTCCCAACAGCATAGCATGATGGTAACTAAATTTAAAGTCTGACCCAAGTCAGCGTGCAATCTGATCTCTGCTGTGCAAGGGGAAAAAAAACAAAGTTTCTTTTTGATAGTGTAGGTTGAGTGTTTTTTGAGAGGACATTTTTATTTCTGCACGGAGGTGTAGTGAAGAAAAAAATCTGGTACAGACTGAACTAGCACTTGACTGTGCTAAAGCACTGCTTGTATTACTAGTAATGATTGGGATTCCTACAGTTCTGTTTGCAGATTGGATCATACAGCCACAACATAAAATTTTGATCTGTCTAGGCCTCATGTCACAGGATCTTGATTTTACAAGTTTGATAATTGTTCCCCAACATTGAAAAACATTAAGACTCCCTAAACCATGATAAATAGGTAGTTACTGTGAGTTGAGTTATAAGGTGTTTGGCGGGGGCAAAGGGGTTGTCTTACAAATATTTTTATTCACCTCTTGTTCTGTAGCCAAAAAAAAAGTGGTTAAACATTTGTCACTTTCTCTAACAAGTGTTTTTATAGCTTACTAGGTTACATGTAAAATGCATTTGACTTTATCTTGGAAAACCTGGAAACTGTTTATTTTTCAGGGCCATATGCCAACAGTTCAGCTCTTAAAAAAGTATGACCTTATGCAGTTTGCTGAAGTAACAAAGGCTGTGAGGTATGATGATTATTTTATTCTGTTATGTGTTAGTTCAAAAAGTGTTAAGTAAAAGGTATTTACTTGGGATGATTGAGGAAGGCAGGGGAGGGATATGGCTACCAAGTCAGATGATTTCTTTTCTCATTTTTGTGAGACCTTCTTATGTATTCATTTCTTCATCCTCATAGTGAAGGCAATCTTCTCCTACTGAATGACGCTCTGACAAAGCATGAGACCTTCTTTATTCGATGTGGAATCTTTCTTATCCTCGAGAAGCTGAAAATCATCACGTACAGAAATCTCTTTAAGAAAGTGTAAGCATAACAAAAAATACATTTTTGCAAAAGCAAGTTTAGTATGGCTTTACCTAGGACAGAGATAGAAATGTATCTGCTCCTTAGCTCTCTCTGAGAGCGCTGAATTCCTGTTAAAGTGAATTTATTGTAGAAAGGCCATTTTTCTAAGAACCAGAATTTTTAAGGGATTGTTTCTCAATAACAGATTTTTTTTTCTGTTGTTTTTTTCAGATATTTACTACTGAAAACCCATCAGCTATCTCTAGATGCCTTTCTGTTTGCCCTGAAATTCATGCAAGTGGATGATGTTGATATTGATGAAGTCCAGTGCATTTTAGCTAACCTTATATATATGGTATGTGCTGACTACTTGTTGTTCAGTCTTTCCAGATTTCAGACAGTAAAAAAATTTGGGTAGAGACTAAAAGTTTATTACAAAAAACATATCGGTAATCCCAGGTTTTCTTGTGTAAAAAAGTCGATTTACTTGTGCCCAAAGTGAAACGTTTTTATTTGCCCTTAGGGCTTCCTCTAGTTCCTGCCTCTTTTGCAGGAATCACTTAAAACTGAAGTTGAATTTTTACATTACAAATCCAGTACTGACATTTCTATAGATGCATAAATATAGATGTAAAAATACAAAAATTATGACTGGGACAAAAAGGGATTTATTCTTCTGCATTTGAAGTAGGAGACTCTTGACATTCTGACATTAGAAAAAATTAAAACCAGATTTCTTTGTTTTTGTTTCACATTTTGTCTATTTACTCCAAATGGTTCTCAAGTACTTTTGAACAGATAAAGGCTTGAAATCAAGAGATTTCTAATAAATTTGAGGTTTCAGAGCAGCATTGCAGTGTCAGTGAGAAAATGAACTGCTGCTTTGTTTCGGAAACATATTTGGTGGGCTCTTGGAGTAACAGAGGGTGGGAGGTTTCTTTCAGTGTTACAACACTACGTGTCTGAGAAGGAAGTACTATGTCATTTGGTTAATTAGGTTTGGAATAGCAATTAATTGAAATCCTCATTTTAAAGTGAGCAAGAGTAAGTTTAGAAACACTTCGGTAGAGCTCTGTCTCTTTCAAGGGAATGTAAGCAGAAGGGGGCCCTGGCAACAGGCTCTCAGCCTGACAGCACTGCAAATATGCAAACATGGTAATGGTTCCAACTTTCTGCTTACACTCTGAGCTGACCCACTTACATAAATTGGATCCTTACAAGATATCAAGTACAGCAGTGCAGTGGTGGTTGCACATAGCTATGCTTGATGTAGTCTGAAGACAGCTGAGGTTGTAGGCATTGTGTTACCAACTTCCAGTACTAACGCTGTCTTTTTCTCCTTCTGCCAGGGTCACATTAAAGGCTATATATCTCATCAGCATCAAAAGCTTGTGGTCAGTAAGCAGAACCCATTTCCCCCACTGTCAACAGTGTGTTGAGTATTGCGTCTTACCCATGCAAGTACTTTTCAGATACTCAGCTTGCCCAGTGGAGCTGCTCCTAATCACCCTGAGAACACTGTAAATGACCTGGTTCATGTCCAGGACTGGAATACCAGGAACTGTTTGTGGCTCCTTTCCCAGAACGACCAAGGCTGCCAGTGTTACAAAGTGCGTTGGAATGAAATGCTAACTTTTCAATAATAGTTTCCGCAGCCTTTCTAGATGATTCGAAGTATTTCATGAGGAAATAAAGCAAAGCATTCCAAATTCCTTCCAAACTACTTAAAAGCTTTTATAAAGTACTTCATGTTACTATTTCTGCATTTATCTTTCAGAGAGGAGAAGTATCATCCTTTGTTACTTGTGTTAATCCATTCTTCAGAATGGAAATGATGTTTTCTTTCATGGTTTCCATTTTTTTAAGTCTCTTCAATAATCTTGCTGGTATTAAATACTCTATTCAAGCTTTCTCTGAAAACTAGAGAAGTGCTTGACACCAAAAGCTTTGCTTACAGGTTCAAGTAAATGTGGGATTTTTGTCTGTAGGTGCCCACAGACAGGTTTGGTTTTCTTTAATACTGGTAATATTTTGTTTCATTTTTGTTATGATGAACAAAATCTTACCTAAGTAACTTATCCATACTGTGTTTTATTCTCCTTCTGGGGAAAACACTGCCACTGGATCCATTAAGTGTTACTACCTTGGGGGTTTTATTTGCTTTTTTGGGAGTGGTACAATGTAACTTTGTCCATAGTGATGGGTTGGTAGTTCATAGGGTTTTTTTAATTATTTTAAAAGGAAATAAAACCTTTTTTTTTCCCCCCCTCTGAGAGTTGGGTTTTATTTTACCCATTAGCTGATGTGGACATGATTCATAAGGGAAAACACAGGTACCCTGTATTGAGGGGAAGCATTCTTTAGTGTGATGAGAGTGTCAAGTCCTACATGAACATAGGCATTTAAAAGCTTGGAGTTCCCCTGGTCTTCATAAGTTTTACTTGTATGGATGCTGCAGTAAGAACATGCATTTTCTGAATCAAACCTCAGGGGAGCAGGAATTAAAAAGACTCATTTCCTTCTAGCAACATTTAAAACCCCAGGAAAACATCAACGCTTTTTGAGTTTTAGGATGAACAGTTCTAGGAAACTTAAGAGTTCAGTCAGTTTTTAGTAAAATAACTAAGTTTACCACATGACTTTCACAGTACTGTGTGTCAGCAGAAGAAGGAAAGACAGGTTTTTCTGTATGAATTGGAGTTATGTACGTGTCATCGTTATAACTTCCATTGCTGCAAATCGTGATAGAGGGTCAAATGGGTGTACTGGCTGCATCTGAAGGTTTCCTTGCAGTGATTGGTAGGGGTTTAGTGCTGGAGGGTTGGTTGTGTTTGTGTCTTCATTTTTTGTTTAAACCATATCATATACCTTGCGGTGTTAGTGAATAGAAATGTTTCCCAGTCAGTGTCTTCTAGTGGCCAAGATCCCAGGATACCAGTCAGAAACCAAGTGCCCTTGTACTCGGTAGCTAAAAAACTTCCTCCAGCCAGTCGTTTGTCTACGGCCTCCTGGAGGTGCCCACAAAACTGCCTGTTTGTGAGGCTTATGTTGAGTATTTGTTTGCAGTCCTCAGCAGGGAGGTATGAAACCTGCAGCTCATCACCTTGAAGTTCATCACCTTCCATTCTCCAGCCACTGACTGTACCGGCCAATTTTGGAATTAAAATGTGTTCTGCAAAGTCTCTTTCAGGGGCACATACAGGAAGCTGGTGGTGGTTGCACTCAACATGCTCTTGGAGTTGTAGTAATGCAATGTCGTTCTCACCAGTGTCTTCGTCATACCGGATGTGTATGTGTTTCTCACTAACTTGCATTGTCTTCTCAGCTCCAGTTGTTCCATTAGGCCCTGTGAAGCAACGACATTTCACTGCTCTTAGGAATAATTTAGCAGAGACCTGAAAACTCTGTGCAAACTGACAACTGCCTAGTCATGCTGAGAAATAGGTGCAGTAGAGAAACTGAAGGTGCTTTTCCTTGTAAACTGCTGCAGTGAAGGTAAACTAGGAATGACATATTGACAGCTTTTTAATGCTGTGTAGAAGCATGCATCATTTCAGAGGGAAGGACCAGCAAGAGAGGTGAATTTTGGCATGAAAGAAAAGACACCTCTAAATACACCTGGCTTAGCTTATCCCTGGGTGCTGAGTTCTGAATTGCATTCAAGAGGCAGTTGTGTCTCTGCTTGGGTCATAGCGAGGTATGGGGCAGCTGTAGTTCTAGCTCAAGATACTTAACTGAAATGCTTAAATGAGATGACAGCAGATTTCTTTCCTTTAACAATATTTTTATGCAGAAAAAATTGTAGTAAGCTTTTTTAAAAATTAACTTGTAATACTAAAATGTGCTGCAACAAGAGAAAATGTGTTTTACCACATACCAGCACCAACCCTGATTTCAAAATGGCTGTGCAGAAGGGCGCACTCTGCTGTAGTCAATACAAAGTTACTTTTTAGCAGCACTCCTCCACAGAAGCCCTTCCCTTCCGAGTTCAGCAGCAGGACCTAAGAAAATGCAAAAAGATGATAGATAGCACTGACCATGTGAGGTTGAGTGATGAGGTTCGTGAATTGCTAGAAATACCTGCCAAGGAAATCGCTCATCACGTTTCTTCCTGGTTTCTCTTATCGGATTATCACTGTCTTGAAGTCTGCCACATGCACATTGATCTAGCAAATGAATGAAAAATAATCAAAACCTCATGCTGTCATTTCAAGACAACTAATACCTACAAATGCCTTATTGCTTCCACCTTGTCTTTGGGGTTTCATTTTTGCACCAAGGAAAAGGACAATGTCTCAGATGATAAAAATTGGAGTAATTTGCTTGTCATCTGTACTCTAATAGCTTAGTGATGGCACTGAACATTTTGGGTCATTTGTGTTAGGCTTGTAGTGACCAGATTTCACTGTGTCTGTAACTAGTGGGTGGTCAAGCATTGGAATAGGCTGCCCAGGGAAGTGGTGGAGTCACCATCTCTAGAAGTGTTCAAAAAACGTGTGGATGTGGTGCTTCAGGACATAGTTTAGGGGACATGGTGGCACTGGATTAATGGTTGGACTTGATGATCTTGAAGGTCCTTTCCAACCTTAGTGATTCTGTGATTCTTTGATTCTGTGATAGTGAAATGAGGCTTCTTCTCCAGCCAACCATCAGCACAGCTTGCTTCCTCAGCTTTGTCTCCTGTAACCAAATTGCACCAAATACCCAATAGCTGTGGCCCAATCTGGACAAGGTAAATCCCGAGTTTTCCTTGTTAAAACTGTTACTGTAGGGCTGCAGCATACTTTTCTGTTCTGGTTCAGACGGCAAGGCTGCTTTTCAAGTGGATCCCCCAGTTACCTGCATTTATCACACTTTCTGATCACCTTGTGCCATGGTCTTGGGTCACACAAGCTGGATTCTGTTCAGGTGAAGCTAAACCAGAAGACACCCTCCAGGAGCGCACATAATGTACTCTCATAGCTCAGGGGTGCTTAGCCCACAGGACCAAACTAGAGCTAGTCTGAAGTAAAGCCCACCTGAAATGTGCACTGAGTGCAGACATCAAGCCTTCATCACCAAAAGCGTGGCTTTACAGCTCAACTCCTATTTGGCTGCCCTCCTTGCTAATATAGGCAAGGGCCTAAGTATACTACTGTGTTTTTAGTAGACCTGGTTTATAAGGGGATGAGATTGAATGAGATACCTTGTATGAGTTTGAAAAAATGAAGAGGGCTACTGCTTCAAACTAATCAATATGGCAGCAAATGTTGCCCTACATTTATCAGACCATCCATCAGGTGCCTGATGGGAATCAATTGAACCTCATTCCCAGACAGACAGGTCTTCAGTGGAGTTGCTCTTTACCAAGCATAGGAGTGGAAAACCTGGCCTAGTGAGTGACGTGTAGGATGATGCAAGTCCTCTCTGCAGACCCATGTTTAAACGTTCAGATCAAATATCACTGCTTTTACCACTGCTGTGGCATCTTGGGCGGTGGTCCTACATTCCTCCTTCTTCTGCCTAGTTTGGAAGGTCAGTAATGTTCTCATGGCTTGAGTTTCCAAGCAGGCCCATCGCACCTGGATATCAGATGGTGGCCTGCCCACCTCAGCACTGAGCATGTGCCCCCTGGACTTCCATGCTCACACCTACCTAATGCGATGCACTGTTTTTTGTCCTTCCCGAGCTCATAGCCATCAGCACAGGAACAATGGTAGGAATTACTTCCCGGGTAGCAGAAGTGGTGACATCCTTCCTTTCCTTGGTGGCGACATTCATTTTTAGCTAAACAGAACAAGCGGAGGAAAAGCATTGGGAACAGTTCAGCTGGAGTGCTCTTGCATGGCTTGAGTCCTCTTTCCTAAGCATTTTATTTTTACTCGCTTTGTGTGGAGGTGGGTAGGGACTCTGGATTGGTAGTATTTCCCACCACATTGTTTTTTCCCTTGTTAAGCAGACATTGGAGACAGCTGAGTCTCTGCAGTGTCCACAGACTTTGCAAACAGTGCTCACCCAGCACCTCCCCGCACCAGACTGTCTGCACCTCTGAGTTTTGGGGAACGTTAGCCAAGGGTCAAACTAGGCCTTTCATGTGAACCCATGGAAGGATGCCATGGGTTTTCTTTCTGCACTCTTAAACAAAATGCTAAGTATCTGCAGCGCGGGGAACTGTTGCACACATTAAGAAGGCAAGTATTGCTTGAGGAAGCAGGTGGCTAAAGCTTTCTGTTTTTCAGCAAAAACAAATGCATAGCTCTTATTTCTCACGCATGTGCTAAAAAACTTAAAATTAACAGCTGCCCAAGATAAGAAAAAAAGAAAGGGAGTATTAATCACCTTTGAAACATGCTCGGTCAACTTTCCGTAGCTGAGCAAACACACAAGCTTCAGCACAAAGCAACAGGAGGAACAGCTGTTTGATGGTGGATCTAGCTCACAGGTGGAGGAGTAGCAAAAAACCCTCACATAACGTGGCTCTCTAAGGCTCATGCTGAGCAGGTCCAATTCCCAACACTGGTCCAAGCTGTGTCACCACCTGTGCTCCCCCGGAAGCTGGTCACAGTCACCTCCCTTATAGAGAGAAGGACACTGCCTTGTGGCAGCCAGGGTGTCTCCCGCCCCAAAGGACCTCCGAGCCAGCAGAAATACTGACGTAAGGGCTGGCAAGTGGAACCTGGCAGACATAAAAATGTAGGATTCGGCCCAGGGTGTTTTGCGTGCCAGAAAGCGTCCGTTTTGCTTCATGCCTTTTACACTTCCACCAAAAACGGTTTGTTTTCTGGAATCCCTCTGTCCTGAGGGACTGCCTTGTGTGTGGCCTCGGAGGCCCCGGGGTGGCCGGGAAGCCGCGCTGGCACCGAGGCCCAGGCTCTTCAGGCCACGCGCCACCTCAGACCGTGGCAGGACAAGCAGCCAGGGAGCGCTGGTGGCAGCGGCGGGGCTGCCCTTGGAGACCACCCGTGAGAGGGGCTTGCTCCAGCCCTTTTGCTGCGTCCACAGAGAAGGGAGGCTCGGGGGGAAGAGGTAGCCAGCGTAACCGCGGGGTGCCATAACGTTTTGGTAGACAGGCAGCACACATCACCCCTGCTCTGCAAAGAACTCCGTGTGTTTTAACCCAAAATATGATAACTGGCTGTAATGGGAGAGCTGCGTGTGGTTTCCTGGGGACCCCCTACGACAGGAGGGCTTCTCAGGAGAGGGGGCAATGCCTTACCGAAAGCACAGTTCTCTCCCTCGTAGCCCTCGGCACAGGTGCAGGTGTAGCCACGAATGCTGTCCTCGCACACGCCGTTGTGCTGGCAGGGGCTCGACGAGCACCTCCTGCCGCCTGAAGAAATGCCGCGGGAGAGGGACGAGTCACCACCACCGCTGACCCCAATTATGCAGCCCCCTTCCCAGCACGCCAGCCGCTCGGAGAAACATTGCGAAAAGCAGTTTGGAAGGAAATGGGCTACGTGTCACCAAACTGCTCCCCGGGAGTAATTTTAAGCCAAGTCTCTGCTTTCCAGAGGTGGTCACGCAGCCCCTGGCAGGGAGGCCGGGAGGTGCCCGGAGGCAGAGCCCGCTTCTGGAGGAAGGGTGCTCTGCTTCAGGGAACAGCACTGACTTACAGTTCAGCGACTCGTTACAAATGTAGTATGAGACTGGAGTTTTAGGTCTCCCACGTTAGATTGATATGCATATGGCTAAAAAAATGCTTATATGCACATATGAATAATAAAAAAAAAGGCATCAAGATTATACTGCAAGCAACATCTGGCTTTTACACATCTGTACAATTATTGTCAGCAGCTTGGACACTAGCAAGCTTAGTCTTTCTGATGAACCAAGTGTTGAAACCAGAGGATGCCTCACTACAGGTGAAGCACCAGGCAGAGCTGTCTGTTTCCCTTTAAGCTGCCCACTGGAAAGACTCCAAAGAGTTTAGAAACGTTCTCCAAATAACAACTGCCTATTGTAGACATGAGCAATCAGGGAGCAAGCCAGAAACCTGGAACATGATCTCCAACCTTTCTAAAATTTAAAACTTCATCAGAGAGGTTAACTTCAGTCAGCTGGCTGCCATGATTGATATTAGGGACGGAAGGCGAAACCTGCCTGGTACTGGGAAAAAACCACCAACCACCACCTGCTCAGGCTATGGGCATGTGTATCTTTGAGTGTTCACTCTACTAAAATACTGGATTAAAGCAGTTACCACCTTCAGATGACCTGCAGTCAAGTGCCACTAGCATGCCCCAGCACAAATTAGGTCTCCTGGGAGGGTTTTTGGGTGGGTTAGGGTGGGGTCTCATCTGCACAGCTGAGCAGGCAGAGGAGTGAGGACCTCCAGCAGCAGTGGTGGGTAGCTGGAGATAGGGAAGGGCTACACCTGCAGCTTTAAGCAAGTTAGATGGTTTCAAGCCTCTGAAATGCTCAAATAGAGGGAAGGAAGTGTCAAAAGTATCTGGGGTCAGGTGAGGTTCTGTAAGACTGGGAAAAAAATAAGCCTAGTGCCTAGCTTTTTTAAAGGAGGAAAAAGAAGATTCACGGAATTGTAGAGAAATCAGCCCAAGTTCTGTTACTGGAAAGCTACTGGAATAATTAAACTATTTGTAAGCACCCAGCAAAGTAAGAAGGTGGTAGGTAACAACCAACATGCATTTTTCAAGGTCAAATAATCCAAACCAATTAAATCTAATTGTATTATAGGATAAGGGACCTAGTGGGGAAAGAGTGACATCATAGAATAGAAATGTCTCAGATGACACTGTTGTTAAGTGAGCTAGGAAGACACAAACTACTACAAGGCATGCACAAAACGGTTTGGAAAATGATGTTTAAAGAGAGGTTATTAATAACTAAGTTTATACTGTTGATAAAAGAGGGCCAGGGACATGTGCGACCTCAGGCCAAATGCCCTGACTGCGTACATCCACGCTAGAGCGAAGTGCCGCTACATCAGCTTTGACTTGAGACCAAGGTGGAGCAGTACAAAACAATGCCAAAGGGTGAGCCAGCAGTTAGCTGGGTGCTCCAGCCTTTCTCCTCAGCCCTCTTTCATTCACAGTTCATATTTACCCACTGTACCCTGGACTATGGAAGGAAGGCAACATGCACACCAGAGGTGTGGGAAATGAGACTTTGGAAGACAGGATGAAAAAATGGGTTTGTTTAGTGAGGAGGAAAAAAGCCATGGAGATGCATGGCAACACTCTTCAAAATGTTAGAAAAGATACCACAAAGAAGGAAATGCACACTGCCGTTCTGTAGGAAGAAGACAGGACATAATGGCTTTTAATTACCACAAGGAAGCCACCCCTGAGGCTGGAGCCAGTCATGACTCCTGATTGTGGCTAAGCTTGTTTGGATGGACCATTCTCAACTGGTTGCCTTTCCCTCTTCACAGACTAGAGAGGAAGCCTGCATGACATGCTTCATACAAACATCCAATGACTGAAATTAGAAGTTAATCCCATCAGATTAATGAAAGGCCAGATATTTAGCATCATTCATCATAACATTTATATCACTGATGGGATTCTTCTACGTAACGGCTCCCTGGACTCAGTGTTTTAGTGGCTTCTGCAGAAAATTAATACTAACTGCTGGTTTTGTCACTTCCTTATCCACTGTCTAAACCTAAGATTAGAAATGAATAAAAGTTACGTTAAAAACAAGGGAAAAACTTAGGACAAGGCATGCAGAAAAGAGGGAGGGAATAGGGCATAGTCATCGTAAGACGGTGCCCCAGGCTCCTTGTTCAGGAGGCATCTAGTTAGATCAGCCCCTCAGCTTTTACAGATTCCTTTCTTGCCTTGAAGGCTGCCAAGGGATGATGCAGTGCCAACGTCCAGAGTGTGCAGGTGACCCAGTAGCTTTTGATACCTATTTATCTCAGGTTTAAGTGCTAGGTTTGTATTTGGGAGGTTTTGCTGGTAAAGCTGTGCTGCTCCATTGTATCAGCAAAGCAGCCTTTCTCAGGTCCAGGTTGTTTCAGGACAGCCTGAAGTTCAGGAAAAGAAATAGCCTGTTTACTATGAAAACATCTACTCACCTTCAACTTTTATTCATTTTGCAGTCTTAAATGCTTTTACCTATTCATTACTTTTTTAAACCTTTCGCATCAACACTTTTCCTCCTCCTTTACTAGAAACATGACGAATAGCAACTGGGTGTTTCTTGCAGGATAAACTGCTAAAAGCTCTCAGAAAACCAGTATTGGACTGAATCGTAATGTTCTCAGTGTGACATCGCTATGAAGGAGAGAAATCAAGAGGCCAGCTTACCGTAGTAGGCCTCCCAAAACATTTCCTGGAAAAAAAAAAGGGAAATTAGATTTTAATTCTCAAATAATATAATCTTCCATAAATATTATGGTAAAACAAAAACATTACATGAGAGAATATATACTATGGTTTAACGTTTACACAGTTGCACAGCTACAAATTCTGCCCTGCCAGCAAAATTTGAATGAGATGGGAGGGGGGGTTGCATCCTGCTTATTTTACTGTTTCTTAAGAAGCTACAAGGGAAAAGAAACATTTTGCAGGCAAGAGAGGAACAGCTGAATCCTTTATTTATCCAATAATAACAATAAATTATTATTTATCCAATACGGCTTCCTGGAAAAACTGGCCGGCCATTGTCTCTCTGGCATGCGGCGGCCTGGGAAGTGACCCCGTCCCGTCTGGCTTGTTCCCCCGTCGCTGCCGCTGGAGGCAGCGGGGACAGCAGAGAGTGGAGCTGCAGATCACGAGCACTGGTCACCACCTTCATCTGCCCCACTTTCCTCTGGGTACTGCAGCCAGCTCTGCCACTGCTTTCCCCGAGGGGACACCTCTCCCCGCTCCCTGTACCCCCCCGCGGTCAACTTTCCCCAAAGCACCGGGACGGCCCGTGGGCAGCCCGATGGCTCTTTCCTCTGCTTTCCCCGCAAACACAATCTCCGGCCAGATTCCTGTTAAAGACGCAAAGCATCTGAACGTACGTGTCAGGGGGGCCTCTTTCTATAGGTCCCACTACTTGCTGGCGCGTTGCTTCCCTCCAACTCAACACCCCCTTTGCCCCTCCTGGTCCCTAAAGGGGTGCTGAAGCTGTATTTCGGTGTGTGGCCAGGATGGGACAACAGCCATACACTTTCACAACATAAGGGGCAGGACACATCGTTTTCAGGAGGGGACTTTACAAGTGTCAGAGCTGAATTCTGCAGTTCCATTGTGACCGCTGAAGACACCTGCTTTCTGCTCGCTGAGGGGCAAAGATTTCACACAGAGGAAAACCCAAGCAAAGGAAGCAGGCTGCAGGGCTAAATTTGATAGTAAAAGACCAAAGGCAGTAATTTTTAATAGGCACACAAGAAAACAAAATACTTACGAGCATTTCATCATTTTCAAAGACTTCTCTTGCTTCTTCATGCGTACATCTCTCTTCAAGGCATTCCCTTTCTAAGCTGCCTTGGAGGACCTCCTCCAAAAGCAGGGAACTGGCACGCCTCTGTCTCTTGATAACGTTGTTTGCATCATCAGCTGATATAAACACTGGAACGTTGTATGACAAAATGCTAATGTAAGTACTTAGATTAATTTCCTTATATACTTTTACCTTCTTTTTTTAAAGAGAACTCCTTTTGGCTGATGCAGGGCTTCAGCCACATTAAACTTACATGCTGAAAGAGCCCTACTTTCTTAGCCCAAACTCAGCTGAGGAGTCATGACCTTTTACTTTTGGGGAGTGCCTGACTTGCTCCCAGGCAGGGAGAATTTGAAGCCCTTCCTGACACCTTTTTCCCCTGCACCAAACACCCAGAGCAGCATGGGCCTGCACAGCCAGGGAAAGGGGAAAAGTATTGTCACAAAGGCAGAGTCTGTTTTCTAAGCCTGCAGTGGGGATTTCAGACTCATCAGTGGAAGTGAAAATGATTTGTATTGATTTATGATGATGGATCCAAACTGATGCCCTTCAGTCTTACTTCATGGGGATTTTTTTGCTGAGAAGCAAAACTGTGACATGGCTGAGTTCTCAATCAAATCTCTCTTAAGGAGAACAAAAAAAAAGCTACCGCTCAGCAGTGCTCAAAATTTAAGAGGGCTATATCATATACCATCCTTTGTGTGGAAGACACCATAATCTTTTTTATTTGAGTAAAGAGGAGGAGAGATGAAAGATATGAGAGTTATCAGATCTTAAAACACCTCTTTGCAATGATGCCCGCAACAAAACCTGCCTGCCAGCCGGGCGGCTGGTGCCATGCTGGAGCCTGTTGCCTTTGGCCTTAAGCAGTAAGTGGCTGTGTGTGTCAGCACGTGTTTGTCTTCTGTGCTTGGAAAGTAAACCATTGGGGCAGGGACTGGGGGTTTTTTGTGTGTTTTATAAAGTTTGGGGACCCAGCACGGCTAGGCATAAAGTTTGAAATATTCAATAATATTAGAATTAGAGAAAGTAACAGCAATAACAAAATTATTCCGAAACTGCGTACAAATGCTTAGTTATGCTTTTGAAGGCTATCCGATAAACAACAGGCTTCCATGTCATAGTAAAAAAGAAAACAAACAAACAAGCAAAAGCTTCATGTTTGTGTTTTCCCATTTAAAAAGTTATCCGATACCCCAGGGCACATTTCTGCTGCGCAGTGTTTCCGATGCATCCAGCATCGGCAGGGCACTTCTGCTGCTGACAGAGGCGCTTTGACCTTCTAAGTGGCCACCACCTTTTTCTTCCTTGCCCAGCTCCTCCTTAATATTGACAAACCATGGAGGACTAATACAGAAATGTAAGTTTCTTCAAGCTATAACGAGCATGTATCTCAGCCTCTTCCATAAGACTTATTTTTTTCAGCAGCAACTAGAAATATAAAACAAAATTATCTTCAATATCTGGGGCACTCTCTAAGAATGGTAAGAAAAAACAAAATATCATCCTGGTGTAAATGATGGTGATTCAAAATTACATTGCCCTAGTAACCTACTGCAGTTTTAACTCCACTGTATGATAAAAAACCAAAACCAGGAGAAATGCAAGGAAAATACGGAACAGACAGTTTTCAGTGGTGTCACCCTGTAAACACGATACAAAGTACAAAATTACTGGTGTGTTTAGAAAAGCAGTAGCACAGATGAGAATTAAAGCTGCAACAAAACAAAGGCCATACCTGTCTGCTCTGTCTGAAGGAAAAGGGCAGAGAGAAGAAACAATATTGTCCAAGAGCACCTTGCCATTGCTACCCTCTGAGCCTAATGGCTGCCTGCCTGCATTCCTGCAGCTCTTGGGGGGGAAATGGCTTCATGAGAGATGTTGAAGTTTAAAGTCCAGCTGCTCATGAGAAAACAAAACCTCTAAGGGCAAAGCCTGGCCTCAACGTCAACACATGAAAAACTCTCAAAAAAAAAATTGCTGAGTGGTGCAGCAGTGCCCCTTCTCTCAGCGCTCTGGCTGGAGGGGGAGCAGGTTTGCCAGCTCGCTGCGAGCCATTGGAAACCTCCATGATTTGGCTATTCCTCCGGCCCCCCAGCCTTCACTTACCGTAACACAAAATGGGGAGAGGTGAACAGTACGAATATTTCTTTGTACTGTACCAAAGCACAGGCACAAGCTGGGTGAGGAGCGCAGGGACCCATTTTAAGGCTCGGCTGGTTCCTACACTGTCCCCACAAAACATCTACCAAGGCTTAGCTGCACCGGTCAAATCCCAGCGGCTTTTGGGCTTGCAATGAAGCAAGCAAGCGTGGGATTTCCCCTGCAGGGACGTGTCTGAACGGATACGGCATTTTTCACTATGATGTTTGTACTGCCCAGCCAGGAAGGAGAGCATGGGAAAGTCTTCCAGGGCTTCAGGACCCCGCTCACACACAGACAGACACGGCCTGTGAAAGGAGGTGTAAGTATGGCGGGGACCTGCCCGGCCCGGGCCGAGCGCCACGGGTGCGAGCGCCGGCGTGCGCAGGTTGGGCTCTGCCGTGGCAGCGGTGCCACAGGGAGTGCTTTGGCCTCCAGCGCAGGCCGGCTCCCGGGAAGAGCGGGAAACCATTTCTACAGTCAGAGCAACAACCAGTGAGGCGAAAAGTGGTGGGTTTTTTTCATCTGAGTTAGAAACATACAGACTATTCTGTGTTTTCATGTCATAAATTCCCAGCTATTATCTGAGTATGCGGTTCTTTCAACAAAGTATAATTGATCTGAACATCCATGGGTAAATTCCCAAATACAACTTCACTTCCCATCAATTGCAGCTTTTAAAAACAGCTGCAGTGAGTACCGAGGCGGGTGAGTAGGGCTGAAGCAGACCACACGCCTCACCAGGGCCAGTCCCTACCAGCCCAGGGCTGATGTTACAGCTCACATCAGGGACCCCACTGCCTTCAGTAAATAATTAACCTCCTCATTAAAACTGCATTATGGGAGGTTTTTCCTGCAGAATTGCCACAGTGACGTTGTTCCAGAAGTTCACTCGGAGTTAAAACTCTTCTAATATCAAGCTTGATTTTTATTCACAGCCATTCACATAAAGTTACATACTTACTTTTCCCTCCTTGATGTTTCTGGGGAGCTAATTAATACACCCTCCCACCCCCTTTGGTTAACTCTGTGTCGAGCTTTCTTTAGAAAATGAGCTCTCTGCGCTCTCCTCAGTCCCCTGAGGCCACTAAATCCCACTCTACCTGCCCCAGCCAGGGGTTTCTTGGCTGGGGAAAAAGGGGGCTGTTGTCAGTAGCCACATCTGGCGGGTGCTGGGGGGCTCAGCCAGCACCTCGTGTGCCCAGGAGCCGCTGTGGAGGTTCACCTCACCCTCCTCGCCTTGCACGGCTGCGGCTGCGTTGTTTTTCCACCCTCCTCTGGCCAACCATCCCCACGGAGCACGGGGCTGGGGGGGGGCTGCTGCCATAGCCCCTCTGGGACCCTCAGGCTGTCTCCCTGCCTTTACCCTCCCGTGATAACGAATACGTCCTCGTGCATACACCGTACTGCAAGTCTGGCTCCCTTCGGCATCAAAAATATGTCACCACTTGATGTCAGCACAGGACTTTGCAGAACCCAGCATAAAAATGCGGATCTGCAGATTTATTTATTTTTTTGTAACAGGCTGTTTACATATTGCAGACCTAGGTCAATTAAGGAATTCTTGTAGCTATAAGGTAGTTATTCAAATTAGGTTAATAATAACAGCACAGAGCTTCAGAAGCTGTATTCTGACCAGCCCTTAGCTTACAGGGTCTTTTTTTCTTACTGCATTTGTTTTCAACAAAGTATTCCTTGGCTGAGCAGCTGTGTCCTTGGGGATGGGCCACAGTGTACTCAGTATGTTATGGCACTGACTTGGCTTTTTCTGTGTTGATATTATTGCAACAGGCTTTGCATTTTAAATTTCATATATACTATAGGAAATTGCATAAGGTGAGGGTTTTTAAAAGGGCATTCCTTTTTACACACCTTACTTTATGAAGAGTTACTGGGATTTCTTTTTCCATTCCTTTAACTACCACAGTGAGCACACGGAGACGTGTTTCATCAAGGAGTCCTGCGCCCTGTTTCCTGGAGCCCCGCTCAAGGACTGCCTCCTGCTTGAGGGGTTACTTCTTCCCGTGTGAAGCTGCACGAAATCTGCCGTTCCGCAGGGCGAGGTACCTGGGTTAGCTGGTCCTGCTTTAGCAGCTCTTCCCCATGGAAGTCCTCCCCGCAGCGGCGCAGTGAACCCTGCCAAGCGGGTTTGCAGACCAACTGCCTGGGCAGGGATGGGGACATGCCAATGCCACCCGGCTCGTCCCCCCGGCTGGTCGTCAGCCCTGCTGCAGGGTGGGCAGCCGTCCTGAGTCACTCTGTCCCTGTCACATGCTTCTGGGAAACTCACACCTCAGCTAGCGAAAAGGGGACAGCGATTATTTTCCAGAAAACCTTGCCCCCGCATTAAGCAAATAACGAAAGCTGTTGGTTAGGCTTGCAGCCACGCTCCTCTCTGGGGGTGTCCTCTTGACGAGCAGCCTGGGGGCACCGCGGTTGGTTGCGTGTCATGGACACTGAAGACGATTCAAGGTGAAGGGGACCATGGTGCACCCGCCCCGTGGCGGGAGGTGCAGGCTCACAGGAGCAGCTCCAGCCTCCCTTCTCCTCTGCCTTGCCCCCCTGCAGCCTCTCATCTTTGCATCAGCCCCGGGATGGAGGAGAGCCCACAGCTGCTTGCTGCTGCAGGGCAGGGAGGAGGACGAGGGACGGGGACTGGGCCCACGAGGAGCAGACCTCTCCAGTGTCATCTTGTGCCGTGCAACCCCCGCCTTGGTCCTGTGTGCCTGTTGCCAGACCACAGCTCTGGGAACGCAGGGGCAGAAGAAAATGGAAGGACGTGTTTTCTCTGACGCGCTTAGAGGCGTGTAAATTGGTGGTTAGTGACCCGGCAAAGCTCAGCTCACTGGAAGTGAGGCGGTAGCAGGGGCCCCTCCAAGGCCTTCTGCTCTGAGCCACCTGTGCTGCAGATGAACCTGCCGAGTTTCTTGCCTCTGCCTCCTCTCCTGCCCCATTTTGCCTCTGGCACGGTCCTCAAAATCCCACTGGCTTCCTCTGTGCTCCCTGCTTGCTCCGGGTTACCCAGAGCCCCGGCTGGCAGGGGAGGAGGTAGGAGCAGACGTGAACGACCGACGTACTTGCAGCCCTGCTGCAGCCCACCCTGGGCAATGCCTGTTTACTCGCAGGTGTCACAGGGCAGCTGACAAACAGCTGCTGAACCCTACAGCCCTGTCACCGCTTTTGCTACCTCCCCATGGCTATGGCAAGCCACCTCCTTGTCCTCCATGTCATCATTTTCCATGCAGGTCACTCACCTCCTACCTCCTGCACAACAAACTGAAGACAAAAACTGCCCCATGCCCTGAGTATCGGTGGCTCCCCAAAGCACCATCCCTTTGCCTGAGGCAGAGGAGAGGACCATGACCGGCCTCCTCCTGCCCGGCTGGTGTCTCCCTCCCCAGAGGGAAGAGCCCTGGAGAAGCTGCAGGTAAATCACAGCAATCGCTGCCAGCTCTGGAGATGGAGAGGGCAGCAGCCAGGTTTTACTGTGGATTAACTCAGTAATTCCTCTGTCAGAGGGCTGATCTATGGTGGAGCTTTAGGCTATTCTTTGCAGAGAATATGGAAATGGAAGCAGCAGATTCAAGAACAAGGGAGAGCCTTTTCAAATTACAGAAACAGCACTTCCTTGCAGACAACTCTTTAGGAACAACAGGGGAGTTCATTCCTCAGCCCCAACTAGACACTAGCTGGTCCTAAACAGGTGACTGTGGTCATGTGTAGTCTTGGTCAAGAGCTAGCAATGAGTGACAGGTAATCCCGTTTACATGCCGATGTACACTCTTGCTCGTACGAAGGATGGTTATCAGCATCCATGCTTAGAAGCAGCATGGGTCTTTGTGTGTACAGAAGCTACAAAAATGTCAGCTGAATGTTGCCCGGCCAGCAGAGAGGAAGCATATACTCTGCAAAGGGTCTATGTTTAGTGTGGTTAAAACGGGTTATAATTCAGTTGAACGCTTGGGCTGTCGTCAGCCAGTTCTGTTCAGCATCTGCAGAAAAAAAAGGTTTTCTTGCCAGATCCAAAGGGCATCACCATTTCCAAAAGCTGGAGGAACTTGCAGTCATTCCAGAGGAGCGTCAGCACTGCCTTTCTGGTGTGGTTATAGATTGCAGAAAATCCCTGGGGAGCAGGCAGCGGGGAGGAATGTAACCCCAGGGAGCTCTGATTCTCTCCCATGGATGCTGCACCCACAACAAGGACTTGAGTTTAGCCACAAGGTTGTGCAAGTCTCCTGACAGCCTAGCAGCAAAAACAAAAACCGTCTTGGAGCTACTCTGACATCTGCCCCATCCCTGGAATTGTTCAAGGTCAGGTGGGATGGGGCTTTGAGCAACCTGATCTAGTGAAAGATGTCCCTGCCCATGGCAGGGGGGTTGGACTAGATCATCTTTGAAGGTCTCTTCCAACCCAAACCCTTCTATGATTTTGTGATCTCTGTGGATGAAAGCTGTGACATTTTCTATTTCTGTGCACACATTGCTAAAAATAGTAATTGTTAATATTTCAGTTATTAAAATATGTTCTTTCTTTACTTCCACCTTCGTGTTTCTCTACCTTTTCCCCCCCACTTTTATCTAGGTATCCTTTTCCATACCAAATTTGCAACCAATAAAACTGGGTATGGAACAGCCAGAGGATGGCAGAGCACATGGAGGCAACGCTGTATCACTTAAGCTCCTAGATGCACCTTCAGTGATGAATACAGCGGTTTAGTAAGGTGGTTACTTTTGCCGCGAGATGAGCAGTATCATGATCCCCTGTAGAAAATGCAGAAAAATGGTGATTTTTTATCCCATTTTCTCTGGTAACATCACCCCATTGCCCTAACCTGGACTTCAGGTTAAAAATGGTAAACAATGGCTCACAGAGAAACCTAATCAGGGGATTTTTAGGCAAACTCCCAGAACACTGGCACAGTCTGAAGTGGGCAATGAGGAGATAAGAAAGTGTTTGCAGTTTACCTGGAATTCAGACTTTTTAATGCTGTTTCCTGTTCATCTCTCTTCCTGCTTGCTTCTCTCCCCTGAGGTTGTGGGGCAGCAGCTGTGTCCAGATGTTGTGATTTAAGGTCTTCCTGTGACCAGCCAGTCACTTCCTCTGCAACAGGTTCAGCAGGAGGGAAGTCCTGACCTGACCTCAGCAGCGCCAGTGCAAGGCCAGCACCCGAGAGCTTCCACCCACAGCCCAGACAGATGTAACTGGGTGGTGGAAGTGGCTCCTGCCATTAACCTGACTCCCAAGCCATGGGAAACATGGACTCTGTGGACTTATGCAACTGCTACACTGCTGGATTGCATTTGGAAGGTGACTTCTGCATTTATGACAAAAAAATCCACCCATATTGAAAAATGATGGCAAAAAATCTCATGCAAGTTTCAAAGTAAATCTTCCAGGATGACTTGAGTTAAAACTCTGTCCTCTCTGTGAGGACTCAAATAGCATTTAGACAGAGCACAGATGACATGTGTGCCTTGGGATGTATCTTGAATGAGAACTTCAATTCTCTGTGCAATTAAGCAGCTGGGATAAGTGTCTGTGCAGACAGAATTTGTTCTTATCTGGCAGAGAACATCTGAATAGGTTGATGATGGTGTTTCATGCCTGGCAGTGAAAAGTGGGGGGTGAGGAAGGAGAAGCTCGATGACTGATTCCTGTGAATGCACGTTGAGCTAAAGACAGCGATCAAAGCCCATTGAAGGTTTCTGTGCCTTTTGTAATCACTTATGAAGAAACTAGGAGTGCTGCGGAGCCGGGGCAAGCCGTAATGCAGGGCTGGGTAGGAGGAGAGAGGGGTGGCAATGAAGGAATGGGTCAGCAAGTGCAAGCCCTGTGCAATGGCCTCCTCGTCGTCCCTGGGACACGTCTGAGCATGGCCCACAGTTCCACATGGGTCTCTCAATATATAGTTTAGGGCTGAAGTATAACCAGAGGTTTCAACAGAGGTCCTATGGGAAGCCAAGCAGGAGTAAACCCTTTGGAGCAGTGCTGTCAGGGAGTCGCACATACAGCCATCAGGGGCTGAACTTCTTTCTGTGGCTTGAACACCATGACCTGTGATGTGCTGTCACACCAGGATTGAGTTCATTTAGCAGTCCTGAAGTTCATGAGATGTGTCAAAGAAAACTGGGGGAAAAATAAACAAATGATTTTTCTGAGTTTTTCGTAGGGAAACAGGATAGTGGTCATCGCAGGACAAATTTAACTGCCCTATTC
Source organism: Phaethon aethereus (assembly GCF_964289735.1). Taxonomy (NCBI): domain Eukaryota; kingdom Metazoa; phylum Chordata; class Aves; order Phaethontiformes; family Phaethontidae; genus Phaethon; species Phaethon aethereus. Next base: position 153,919,339 of record NC_138575.1, read on the forward strand.
ATTTCAAACTTATCAACACAATCCATATTAAAAATGACCCCAAAATGGTGACATTCACATGTACAAACCGGATATTGTGAAGTACAAACTGGATAATAAGAAAAATATTGCACACTTTATGCCACAATATAATTTGTAACATCTCTCCTTTCGCTCTCTTCCAAAATATGTACTGACACACTTTTTAAAGTACATCACAGAATACTTCATTATTCTGTAGAGACTCAAACTTCTTAATACCTAGTTCACCATTTTTATATACCACTGAACTGGCTGAAAAACAAGTCTTTTCTTCCCTCTGGATTGAAATAGGGCAGACAGAGGATGTCAGGTTCAGCTGATTAGAGAGTCAGGCTTTTCTTAGTCTTGAAAAATTATTTATCCCTGTAGATTTAAAAACTCTTCAGTTGCGAATAATTTAAATAACACTTTATATAAATGACGACATACAACAATATTGTAATTTGCAGGTTATGTGATACATTCACTTTATTATACCCAAAATCCCAACATGAATAATGACGTTGAAGAAAGTATCTCAGAAAGAAAGCAAGAAAATATCAGAAGAATACTAGTGATTTTCGTGATGATAAGTAAGCCTTTCCAACTCAATGAGCTTCATCTAACAACTCATTTGATTCAGTGACATGCCCAGTTATTTACATTCCTGTGGTTTTCATATTTTCTAGCTTTTTCTGTGTACACATCTATAAATCTAGAAAAATAAGTAGCTTTTCCAGAGGCTTTTAAAATGCTATCCTACTCTGATACTGTCTTTCTTTGACATTATCCTAGTCTGGTTTGCTTCTATAAAGCAGGTACTGCCACAGAAATGTTGAGTTAGGTCCAACTTTCACTGCAATGGGAGGGGGCTTATCAGCACAGGCAAAGCCTCCAATACACAAATTTAGGTTATCAATCACAGCAAGAGCAGAAGGAGTTCCTAAACTACCACATTTGAAGGAATTTCATTATTGTCCAAAACCAGCACGCTCTGTTTGAAGTCCAAGCCCATCTTCTGAAAACCAGGCATTAGCTCACTGGGTCTCGTAAGAGAAGCACAAACTACCAGAATTTTAGGAAGCATGTTAAAAAGAGGAAAATATTACTCAGAGATCAGATCTGATGGCTAAGACAATTAGGTTGATTAAATGTCAAACTTTTAAGAGTTTTCTGTCAAAACACTTCTTACCCAGGGTAGGAACTTTGACAAGTTGGTGTATACTCCGTATTTCCCTTGCCTTCCACACCCTTCTCCCCAGCTGATGATACCAGTAACAAAATAAGTGCCATTGTACTGGGTTACATGGGGGCCGCCTCCATCTCCTTGGCAGACATCTTTTCCATCTTTATCATAACCAGCACAGAACATGTTTTCTGTAAGCAGGTGACGAAGGGTGAGCTTGCAAGTGTCCCTGTCCACGTAAGGGATTTGAAGCACTTTCATTCTTTTGACTGGCTGTGCACGTTCAAATGTGTTCCCAAAGCCACTGACAATTCCAAATGTTTGGTTCATCAGAACGTCGTTAGCAAAGTCTTCTTCTGGAAGGCATGCTGGGACAACATCCTCAGAAAAAGTGATAGGTTCCTCTAATTTGAGAAGGGCTATATCATTGTCGAAAGTTTCTGTATCAAATTCAGCATGTGCAATTATTTTTTCCACTCTGTGCATTGCTCTGCTTGGCTCTTCCTTTTCTTTGTCCACCATCCCTGTGTCAGATTAGTAAAGCAGTTGTTAATAAGACAATACCAACCAGTCTAAATTGCATCTCAATAAAAGAAGGAACCAAAGTTCTTTGCACTTTGTCTAGGCATTGTGCTGTACATTAAAATAGACCAGTCCTGTATCTTGATGCTGTAGCATTTTATATCCATTTTGGAGGGGTTTAAAGGGCTGCCAAAATGCCAAGCAAGTAGAAAATCAAAACTTTGCTGTCAGAATAATGTTCTCAATGAAAGCTTTGTTATAAAGTTTTGGGCTTCATTACAATATTCCTAATGGCACTCTTATCATAGAACCATAGAATCTTTGTGTTGGAAAGGACCTTATAAAGGTCATCTAGTCTAATGCCCCCTGCCATGAGCAGGGACATCTTCAACTATATCAGGCTGTCCACAGCCCTGTCCAACCTTACCCAGAACATTTCCAGGGATGGGTCATCTACCACCTCTCTGGGCAACCTGTGACTGTGCTTCACCACCCTCAATTGTAAAAGATGTCTTCCTTCTATCTAATCTAAATCTACCCTCTTTTAGTTTAAAACCATTACCCCCTTCTCCTATTGCAATGATAGGTTATACAACCAAAAGGCTCAACGCAGAAGAGAAGGATCTTGCCCTTCTCATTTATAGAGCAACATAGTCAGACAGACTTAAACAGGAAATAGATATTAATTGTCTTTTAAAACTTCAACATTCTGCATACAAAAATTTAGGAATTTATATATATATTTAGTCTTTCTCAATTTGTATGAAGTCTCTTTGGGAATTAAATGGACAGACAATTGGAGCTGCAGCAAACACAATTTTTGCTTTACTATTGTAGGCTGAGTACAAATTTAATGACTCAGAACACTATTCTTCAGTGCCTAGAACTTGTGACAAACTACTTTTTCATACATGACAGTAATAAATAATAAATTTGAAGTTTCAAGTGTGGAACAGTCTCAGACTGGTATCTACATGCTCTCAAAATTGTTGTTGCTAACATCTGAATGAGGCCTCTGGAATTCTTCAAGGTTTGGCCAACACAGGAAATTGCATAAAGGTGTAATGTTAGACCAGTTTAACTACACCAGCTCAACCTTACTTGCCCACGTACCTTTCCAGTTTATATTTGGCTTCTATCATATACAAGCTATGTTAGGTCAAGCCAAGCTTAAAGAAACTGTCCATTCGACAAAGTTGAACATGTATTTCACTGTTAGACAAGGGACAAGATGAGGCAGTGAGAAATAACAAGAGGGTAAGAAAAACCCTGGCAGAGTTTAATGTCTTGCATATGGAGACTTGCATATGGGACAGCTTCTTATTTTTGTAATAAAGGGCAAAATGAGAAGAACTTACCAACAAGAACCCTTAAGTCTTTAAACTGTCTAACGCAATGAGCTCCAGAAAGTATAAAATGCTCATTCAGAATTGTCCCCCCACAAAACCATTCATCGTACTCATCTACTAGTAGAACAGCCTGCAAAGAGACAGAAGAAAGATAAAGCACAAAAACATATGTGCAGTGAAATCCTAAACAGCTAGCTGAGATTCAAGCAGTTTTCTTAGAGCAGAAATTTTCATACGTGTTTTCTATCAAAGGCATCTTTCATTCAGAGGTGGTGAGAGATACACTGAGGTGTAGCCACCACAGCGGGAAACTTGTCAATACAGACCTTTTTCCTGGCTCAAAGTGGAGTTTGTGCATTCAGTTATTTTACCAACAGTTTTTGGTTGTTATTTTTAAAAAAATAAATAGCTTATATTGTAATAGCACCATTCCTGTTTGGGTTTTTGTTTCACTTTAGTCTTGGCCACAACAGGAACTTGGGCGATTCTTCTGATACCGCCATGCTGCAACCCAAGTAACAGGCTGGCTGGCAGGGAAGGGGCCCTGTGGCTCACCCAGCAATATGTCCTGTATCTGCAACCCCACTTCTCTCCTGGCCTCCCCCTCTCAGCATTTGCTTGATGCTGAAACAGAGGCACGTCATTCATGGTAGGAGACCCATGCAGACTCTCAGGAGAGTGGAACTAAATATCGGCACCTCATATCGGGCTAGGTCCCCTTGGCAAACGGGGATAAGTACGATGAAGAGTAAATGGCTGCTGGTCCTGGTGAGCGGCGTCAGGTGTTAAAAATCTCAGGACAAGGGCACCTTACCTGCCACGGGGACACGCTGGGTAAACTGCCAGCCTCCCTGGTGACCTCCGGGTGGCTGCTCGGGGCCTCAGTGGTTTCCTCATTTTCAGGATGAGCATCTGGACTTGCTGTGGTTCCTGTGACTTTCTCTTGACCAGCTTCATGATTTCGTTGAAGCTTACCACACGGGAACTTGACTGTCAAGGCAAAACCGAAATGCTAATACTTGATGTCTGGAGGGTACTGGGACTTTGAGGCACGTGTTGCTTGCGGAGAGCAAGGCATTCCCATCCATAGCCTGAGCAAACAGCTGTGAAGGCTCAGCTGCTGTTACCAGCCTTCACTTTATCTCAGAGCTACCTTTCTTGCTGATTTAAGTGAATTTATAGGATGTGGAGGACCACGGTCTTCCATTTCTGTGGGGGACGGTGCCTGTGCTGCCCCTGAGGCACCAAGCCAAGTGACATGCAAGGTGCAGTAACCTCCAGCTGAGCAGAAGGCAAGACAGTTGCTGGTGAAAACAATTTCTGTTACTAAAGTGCCATTCAACAGAGATTGTCTGACAGAGCCCTTGGTATAAGGGACAGTTTCATGGTCAGAAAAATAAATCTAGCTTCCACTGCACCTTGTGCTGCTCTTCACCACAAGAAATGATTCAAACCTGCTGGAACATGGGTTTTGCAGTCAAAAGCAGCCTTTAGGTACAGATAGGTACCTATAGTGGAGGCAAATGGTTTGCAGGGAAACAGGTCACTTTCAGGGAATCAATTCAATGAAAATGAGAGAAAACTCGCTTAACAGTTCAAGGAAAAGTCCTTGACAGCAGCATTTTCCAATCAAATTAGATATGCAGGTGTCCTTATCAGGGGTGGCTCTGCTAGATTTTTCAAGACATAAAGAAAAACTTTGCAAACGCAAAAGGCCCAGAATGATTGAAAAATGAAAATAATTTTCCACTTCTAAAACTTTCCCATTTTGAGCAAGTGGGCAAACAGGTTCAGCTTTTTCAAAGTATTTAGAAGTTAAACATCTTCCATTATGTGCATTACTACTTTTGTGTACCTGCCATCTTGCAATTGTGAAATTTAGCAAAGTATTCTGTGTTAGGAATTATAAGATCATGACAGCAATTTGGGATTAAATTACAAAGGACATATAACAAATATCATCAGGCAGACAGAAGAAAAGACTAAGATAAGTAATTGTTAATGTTTACTTTGAATGCAGGCAAAACTGAGGGATTTCAATTCAATGTCAGTAGTTATTAATGTGTTTAAGTTACTATATGTTAACTATAACTAAACTATATGTTTTCTGCAAAACCTGCTTTTAGAAGAAAACAGAAAGGCAGGTTGTATTCCTTTTAAATGGAACAGGTGATATTTGAGGGGAAACAAGTGAGATACAACTGCAGTCACATTATGTCATTACCATTGAAATTATAATGAGTCCTTGTGAACTGTATATTGTAAAGGGAGAAGTTTCCTGGGTTCCTATTCGTTTGGATCTCTAGGTGTCCAGCACAAGCTGGAGGCCTTGAAAACAGACACCAATTCTCACCAATGAAAAATCTAACCTGTTTCTGTCTAACAAAATCTCCTGCAGCATGAGAGGCCTGTTTCAATCTGTGAGAAAAGATAGAACTGAGCCTCACTGTAATCACCAGTTTCTCATATGGCTTCAACCTGCTGGGACATAAGTTTTGCAGTCTGCTCTGAGAATGTACCCAATTACACAGTATACTTCCATGCGCTATTTTTGCCACTAACTGCACATCACTCACAGTTGCACAATTTGATGTTACTTAAATTCTGACCTTTAGCTAAGATCTTATTAACTTTGTTGGCATCACCTCAAGCAAGCCATGTAAAAGGCGTGAACAGTTAACATTACTCCTTATGCTACAACAGCACTGCAACACACCAGCACTTCCCAAACATGGTAAAGATGCGATGTATGTCCCTTCAAGAAGGAGCGTGAAGTGTGGCTTCGTACCTACAGGAACGCAGGTTTTGTTGTCATTGCCCAGGGCATAGCCAGCAGCACAGGAACATACTACTCCTTCACCTTCAGCTTTGCAGAACTGCTCGCAGTTCCCGTTGTTGACCTTGCATGCATTTGGTATGACTGCAAAGGAGACAAATTTATAGGCAGGTTACAAATTTGTTACAAATTTATGGTGATTTCATAAAAACACAAGCAGCTCATAAAACCTGGCTTGCAAGCATTAGTCAACCCTTCCACCATTTTGGGAAATTCTGTGCAATTCCTGCCAAAGGTCTTAGTAATGACAACAGTTGCAACTATCATTATTTTAAAAATGGTAAGCTGTCAACATTAAGTAGACCACTATTATTTTACATCTCATGCTGTGTTTCCCAGCTATAACCGGCAGCTCTTTGAGGGCAAAGGAAGGAATAATCCATACTCACCAGAACAGCCACCATACTAAGGCAAAGATGAACATGGATGTGGTTAAAAGGCTAAAACTAGCGACAGCTAAAGTATCAGTAATTAATGAAGTATTGTACTTTTGGTGGATACTTGCAATATTCCTTTTCCATCTGTATATGGCTCATACTACTCACCTTAGCTCAGTCCCTGGCATTGCAAGATCACAGGCAGAATGCGAGTGCTCTTCCCAGCACTAATAGTTTGAGAGAAAGGAGAGGTAAACCAGTCCTAACAGATGCTGTTTAACCTGTTCCTACAGATTCACAATGAGATTCCATAGCTCACCCACGCAGCTTAATCTGCTCCTTCACTAGCCTTATAATGTCTAAAAAGTGTTTCCTAATATCTAACCTGAGTGTCCCTCAGTGTGCTGTGATCCCATTTCTTCTTGTCCCAGCTGATCATCCTCATGAAAATGGAGAAGACTTCTTGGTTTTATTACATTTTACAAATTTCATTGGTTGTGTATTGTGGGACCAAGGGTGAAATTTTGGTTTTACTGAATTGCCTTCTACTTATTTTGGACCACTGTTCCAGTTTCACAAGATTGTCTTGAACTCTCAACTTACTTAGGGTAGACCTTCCAGTCTGGAATGAGCTACAAATTCAGCGAGTAAACATTCTTCCATCTTGCATGTCACTCTGGAAAATACCAAGTACCAGAGGTCCTCAGGCTCACCTGTGTGGAGCCCTGCACTCCGTACAATCTTTCAATCAATTAACACAGTTTCTCGATCAGATGTGCACCAAACTTACAGTAGTTTCATCCAGGCCATGTTTCTCTTTCTGTTACAATAAAAGCATTACCTGAAGTTATGTTAGAAGCCTCCCTTAATGGAGAGACCTGACATGTACTGCATCTTTTGCAGCCACCCAGCCTATTACCCTGTCCTTGGAGGAGATTGATGTGTTTTGTTCCTAACTAGTGCAACTCAGCAATTTCTTTTCTCCTGTTGGACACAAATAATCTGGTACCTTAAGGAATAAAGATTTTCTTCTCCACTGGGAACAGACTAACATTCTTCTTGGTCTCTCTTCCAATATCCATATACTTAGATCAGCTCTTAATTTTCACAGCGTGTTTATCTTATTGTATTTACTCCTTAGCTTCTCTGATTTTATCAGAGGATGTTTGCAATTCTTTTATACAGAACTAGATTTTTATATACTTCCTTCTGGAGGCCAGGTCATGAAGGAGCTCATGATTTTAGTTAATCCTCTTGTCCTTTCTTGACCTTGGGATAGTTTGGACATGCACCTTAAACACTTTGGGGTTTTGTGGGTTTTTTTAGAAGTAGTCAGATATTTCTCTCTTTTAAAAGATACATTGATTTTATTCTCTTGTTCTTTTTCTTTACTTCCTTCATGAGCTCTGTTATTTTACATCTTCTTTAATAAAAGTAATCTTCTGTCTTTGCATTGTCAGTCACTTCTAGTCTGTTGATTAAAATCAAATGTAGACTAGTGCACTCAAAATTGCTTTCTACATGTTTGTATGAGAAAATCTTTCTTGAAGCCTCCTCATGGCACCCCATGTCTCACTAAGTACTTTTCTCACCTCACCTCTGGGATGTCAAGATGTCAAAATCTCCCTCTTACTCCCAGCTCTTCTAATGTGGGTGACTCAGGTGTTTGTTCAGTTGTGTCCAACCAGTCCTCTGTAATCACCAAATGACTTTTACAGCAAAATTAAACAACAAAGCATGCATCATGCCTGCAGTATGATTCAGACACTTACAATGTAGAGAAGCATCTCAGGCTCCAACCTCAAAGACAGGCAGGATGAGAGATGTGATGTTTGTGTTGAGACTCAGGCAAGCACAGTGGGTGATGGTGTGGGGTTCTGGTTCCCCTCTGCACTGTTAAACTTTGTGGGGTTCATTTTGTCACCCAATAGCTTATGAATGGATAGTAAGGATTATTTAATTATCACATCTCTTGAGGACATGAAGAACAGCACATTGTTTGTGCTGTCAGTTTGAAAGCCCTGCATATTCACGTATTAACCCTGTACTTTACACTGACACAATTGTTTCGGTTCAAAATGGCATTCCCCTAGTGACTAACCCCTGGATATTATTGCACTGCAGCAGACAAAAGGGAGCAATGCGGGTGAGAAAGCAAAGCTACCAGGTTTTCACTCAAGTCACCCTCCTCCACAAAGCACAAACAGTGGCAAATAATTACCTGTGTGGTTCAGGCAAAGCAGCATAAAGCCAAGTTAAAGAAAAGGTTGTACCTGTCTGCACCATCTGAAGGAAAAGGAGGACAATGGGAAGAAGCCACACTGTTCCGCGATGACCTGCCTTTGCCATCCTCCAAGCTCACGGTGCGTCTCCCACCAGTTTCTCTGCAGGACTCTGGGGCAGCTGCTAAATGAGAAACTCTACAGTGCAAAGGTCACTAACTGATGAGAAAACAAAATCTCTAAGAGCAAAGCTTGGGCTCAATGTCAGCACAGGACAATGTTAAAACACAAAAAGCCCTCGTGCTGCAGCAATGCCACACCGATAGCTTGCAGGCACCTCATGTCGGCAAGGCCCCTCTCTCCTGCACGGGCAGCACAGAGCTGGGTTTGTCAGCAAGGCTGTGACACCCGTGTATTTCAGACCCCTCAGGAAGAGGGAGTCCATAAACCAAGGCAGGTTTTGCCTCCACATCATAACGTGTGGTTGCATGGTTAAACTTGGTTATGCTACTGGATCTCCCGATACCAGACTGCCACTTGGTAATTTCCTCTGCAGGACCATGGTCTCTTGCTGTCTCCTTTCTCCCTGTCTGCTGCAGATGGCTCTACATCTTCAGGAAATATGGATGCAGCCTCCCTAAAAGAGCTTTACTAGCCAGGCAGCAAGGAGCTAAAGTGATTTCTCTGTTGCCCATGCCCCAAGGAAGGCAGACCAACCAGAACTTCGTGCCTCCTGCAAGCTGGGCAGAAGCAGGAAAGTGTCTCAGAAGTGAGGAGTAGCTCAGGGCACCAAATTTGCAGAGCTCAGTAAGCGTATTGCAAAGATGTTGCCTTCCAGCTCTGGTGGTGCCCTATGAAGCAATTAAAACACGGAGCTAATCCAAACAAGAAAAAAACAGAAAGAAAATTCAGGCTTTTTTTCTGGGCTAAGCCTATAAGGTATCACACACGGTTTTGGTGTCTTTTATTCCAGACCACTGTAATGTGAAGTGCTTTAGGTAGAGTGAGATTGCTTGTCATGCTGGTAGGTGAAGCCTTTGAATCCAGTGGAGCTGGTAAGCAGGTATCCTGTACAGATGCAGCAGGCTGGATGGGACCTCTGCGACACACAGAATCCAGTCTCTGCCGCAAGCACCAGGACAGATCATACTTTCATAGATTCATCAATTTCCACTTCATTCTGGATGGAGGGTTTTTTTTGAGGGGGGGTGTTGTTGTTGTTGGCTCACACCACTCCATGGGCATAGCTGTTGACAGGGCCTTGTGGTCTGGGGCCCTGCCTATAGAAGACAATCCTGTCAGGGGAGTCACCTGTGCCAGTAAAGAGGAAGGAAATCCTTGCCTGCTATTACTGTGCTAGCGCAGGTCTCAGCGGCATGACCCCAACAGTGACCCTGTGCCAGTAAAGAGGAAGGAAATCCTTGCCTGCTATTACTGTGCTAGCGCAGGTCTCAGCGGCATGACCCCAACAGTGACCCTTTGCTTGTGTTGCTCACCTGGAAGCACAGAAAACAGGGGCTGGCAAGACCTCACTGAGCCAACAAGGGATCAAGTTTACCTCCATTATTCTTGGCATGTTGGCCAAGGCTCCAGCGAAGGAGCCTTCTGGGAAATTGCTTCCAGTCGGACACTGCACCTGCAGGTGTTTTCCTGCCATACTGTAGGATCCCGTAACAAAGCCCAGCTCATCCACCTTCGTTCCCTAGGGCAGCCCCCATCATGCTGCATGCCCGACACCTGCCCATCTCTCCCGCTCTGAAAGACTACCAACACTGGAGAATTCAGGGCCCCCGACAAAGTCTATTAGAGGGCTTTTCTAGTCATAGTGATAAGTTTTTCCCTGGGATCTCCCTGAACCTTTCTCGCTGCAACTGAGATGTGTGCTATCTTTTTATCTTCACCACAGACATAAAGATGTGATTAGTCCCTATGTCTCTGCAGCAGCCTTTTTCACACACGAAGGCTAGTGCTATGTTTCTCCTCAGGCCTTCTCTATTTTAGTCTAAAGAATCATCATTTTTTCAAAGCCCAGTGCCTTGCGCTCATGCGTGTCTTGCTCAGATACATCATCTTGGACTAGGCCTGAGCAATGTCCTACTTTTTCTTCTTCATATTAGTCCTTTCCAAAGACTCAAAATGATTGCACTCTTTACTTACCGCCCTTCCTTTCTTCCTTTTCTTCTCCGGACTGGCTTTTCCTTGAAGGCTGAGTAAGCCTGAGCACTAGAGGGTGGGTTAGAGCTTCTCCTGCCACCATCTTTGGTAAATGTCTGCTCTTGCCTAAGCCAGCAGTGGTTGCTTGCCGTGAGGCGTTCTGGTATTTTATAACGAACCACTTTACACAGCAGCTGTGTGCTGTACCTCTTGCCTGGATTTTACAATCTGTATGATGATTTTACGATCACTATGTGAAACTGCACCAAAATAATGAGTCTAAATTAAAAGGCGTGCTTTTATTCTTTCTTTTCTTGCAGGCTCTAGAGTTGGTTATGGCCTTTGGAAGGAGGCCAAGATGGAAGCAGCTGTTTCACTCATGCCCTCTCGGCACGACAGACACTGTTACAGAACGAGGAATGAATATGAAGCCCCTGAGCCTCGGGCACCATGGCACAGGATGAAAGGCTCTCTAGGAACCAGTTTTATTTGTAAAAGACAAATAAACTTTGATTGCAAAACCCAAGGACAAAGTCTCTCATACTCTGCAGAATAATGACACTTCTAAGCCCTGTTATGTTGCACACAAACATGGACTTTCATCACCCTCTTGCATGCTCATCTGCTAAACCAGCCGTGCCTGCTCTCAAGATGGCTTGACAAAGACGTATATACACCCCAGCTAGTAACACCCAGCTGCTGCCACCATTGCCAGAGGGATGTCCTCCTCTCAGCCACCTCACCACCTTACATAGTCCAGCCTGAGTTTCACTTCAGTCCTCAGGCTTCACTGAAGTAGAAGAATACCCTTAGCGTGAGTACATAAAGAGGATTTGGGCAGCACCTAGGCTTGAGGTTGTCCCTTTGAAGAAGGATATTTCACCCTGATGGAGCACAGGTCAGGTGAAAAGTGAACGTGGGACAAGGGATTAGAAGGTACAAACAGGAATCCAGCGGACAGAAGAAGTCAGTGGACAAACATTGCTGAACAAACGTTGAAGTAAGCCCGCTGAGGGTTTATACAGGTGGAGACCATCAAGATGGGGTGGCTGACCTGCAGTCCTTCCTGCCTGCACTTACTGCTGACTGCAGCAATACCGTGCTGCTGTGCAGAGTTGCATTTCTAGTTTTTCAGCCTGGTTTGCTCACCTATAGCACCTGCTATACGAAACTAGCCAGTACCAGCTCAAACCCCAAGAGGTAAGTAGCAGGTGTCTGGTGAAGTTCAGTGTACCTCAGACAACAGGGGAGTGTAACAGATTGGAGGAGCCTTGGAAAGGCCATCAGGAAGGTTAGGGTCCTAGAGCGCATGATGTACAATAAGGGGCTGAGGGGTCTTGGTTTGTTCAGCCAGGGAGAGCTGGGGATCTAACTGCAGTCTTCCACTGCCTAAATGGGGATTACAGCAAAGACAGGGCCAACCGTTTCCCAGAGGTGCCCATAGAAAGAAGATGAGGCAGCAGTCAGAGGTTGCAACAAGGAAAATTCCAATTGGACCTAAGAAATTCTATCCATGAGAGTGCTAAAGGAACAAGTTGCCCAGAGAGTAAAAACATCTCTGTCTCTGAAGCACAACCTGCTCTAACTTTGATATTAGCCCTGCTTTGAGCATGGGGTTGGACCAGATCACTTTCATCTGTCCCTTCCGTTGTAAATTCTTCCATGATTTCTGTAACTAGGACTGAAGCTGAGAAGGTTTAAAGAATAATATATGGAGTAACACTACTCTACATACAAAAAAACATCAGAGTACCGAACTTTTGCCTGGAAACTTTACAGCACAGATCAGATCATAGTACCTGAAGAGATTATGTCTGGGAAATCACTGGATGAGTTTGCCTCTTTCTAAGAAAATTAGTATCTTGATATCTAACTTGCCATTTATGAACCTCTAGGCCAGTGAAAGTCATTTAATTACCAGCCTCCGTTCTCTACCTCATCAGCCTTGACATAAGGCAGGTGAAATGTGTCACATGTATTTGTTTAGGGACATTCACTCTTTTTTCACTCTCAAATGAGGTTTTATCTTCATATATTTGTAAGCCAACTGGAGGGAATAAATTAAAAAAAGAACAAAAAAGAAAGAATTTTTTATTTCAAATGCTGGTGTACATCAATATTGCACCTTACAGAAACACCCAGAACAAGTACACATGCAAGGAACTTTCTGATCCTCAGCCATCACAATCCAGAACATGATGCAGAAACCAGTGAACATACACATTGTATTTTTTTTTCTGATGAGCAGAAGTATTCAAATTAAACTGAAGTACAATCCATATAAAGCAAACCTCCATTTTAATTAGCTGCTGTGACCTAAGCAGGCAATTTTGTAGAATATGTGGTTATTTAGCATCGCATGTAGAATACTTACTTGTGTCTCAGCTTTTGCCAGGCAAGCTTCCCTGCTCACTTAATCTTCTAAATACATCCAAAGGTAGAAGCTGAACAGCTCTAGTAATAACAGACTCCCTACTGAGCCAGATGGCTGCAATATGAGGATTTACTGAAGTCCTGTCCTTCCCACTTTCATCATTATTAGTGGAGGTTCATAATATGTTCAGGAACCTCTGGTGGAAGCACTTGGGCGAACAGACAGGAACCAAAATGGCAATATGAAAATAACCAAACAAGCAAACAAAAGACCCCACTGAGCAGCCATTTTGTTCGGGGAAAGCCCCTCATTGTACAAATTGAAAACAACACCAACCATCCGCACATACATACTTAAAGCCAGGAATAGAACAAAAAGAAGCAGCACCATGACTTTAAATAATCAGCTCTCAGAACAAGTTTAGCAGATGTGGCTAAAAAAAAAGAATAAAGTTTCCATTACAGAAACTGCATCTTGTTAGCTAACAGAAGGATCGAGAGCCATACCACTACAAATTTTGTCTCATGGCCATTCTTACCCAGCGTAAGAACCTGGACAGTTTGGTATAGACACCGTATTTGCCTTTCTTTGCACATCCTTCTCCCCAGCTAACAATTCCAGTAACAAAGTAAGTATCCTTATATCTGGTTACATGGGGGCCTCCACTGTCTCCTTGACAAGCATCTTTTTGCTCTGTTTCATAACCAGCACAGAACATGTTTTCTGTTATCGCAAAGTTAGTGGATTGCTTGCAAGTGTTCCTATCAACATAGGGGACTTCAAGCACTTTCAGTTTTTTGGATAGTCGTCCACCTTCAAATTCACGCCCAAAGCCACTAACCATCCCAGATCTTTGGTTCATCAGAACTTCGTTAGCAAAATCTGCTTCTGGGAGGCATGCTGCAATAATGTACTGAGAAAACGTTATAGGTTCCTTCAGCTTTATTAAGGCTATGTCATTATCGTACGTCTCGGCAATGTATTTAGAGTGAACAAGTATTTTGTCCACGGTATGCATCGTTTCAGACTGTTCTTTCTTTTCTCTGTCCACTTCACCTGTACAAGATTATTAAAAGGGTCATTAATATGGTGACAGTATAAGACAGTAAGAACAACCTTGATAAAGGAGAGTAGCATACACATTCCTAACACTTTGCCTAAGACTTTATACCATACAAGTAAACTGTAAAGATGTACCACAATATTTATTAGCAGCACCTGGATCCATTTCAGTCCCGAGCTTTTCTCTATGGAGATTTTTGTACCAGTTTACGTACAGGCATAAACTGATCCAGCTAAACTAATGCAACTTTGGGTAGAAGCTCTTACAGGAGCTTGAGCCTGGCTTATATCTGGGAAGAGAAACCGGTCTGGGTCGAGACTAAAACAGTGCAAATATAAAGTTGTGTTGATCTAGTATCATGCCTCAGAAGTGAAGCAGTCATAACTTGAGTTCGTTTCTTCTTCCTCTAGTCAATGTGTCATAGCTTTCCTGAGTGTTCCTGCAGAAACAAGTCTGTACGCTTCAGGTGCGCCAGGAATGATAAGCTTTCTGAAGAAGCACTACTCTGATGAGCACAGTGCTAGCCAGCACTTCTAGAACATTTGTTCTTAATAACTTCCAACTAGCTGGCAAAGAAGAAAGGGGTGCACCATTATCGCCTTCCACATCAGCTGCCCCTGTTATTTATTACAAAGCAGGATTCCCACAATAGCAAGAAATTATAAAAAGCAAAATAACAACAACAAAGTAACAAACCATAACAAATAAAGTAATAGGAGAACATCTCGCATGGGATTTACTGCACAGATGACTAGTCTGCAACACATGCTCAAACATCACAGGAGTAAAGTAAATAACCACTTACCAACAACAACTTTGATTTCTTTAGATTGGTTCATGCAATGAGCTGCAGTAAGTATAAAATTTTCATTCAAAATAGTTCCACCACAAAACTCTTCCCCTGCCTCATTTAACAGAACAGCCTGCGAAAGAAAAGAGGTAAGTGCAGAATTAAGAGGAGCACATATACTTATTACTACAACATGTATTACTCTGCAGGTGTCTCCTAATATTGCATACACACGTGCATATGCTAGAGATTGGCATGTACAGGTACAGAGTCGCAACTGTCTTTATGTGATGTAGATGTTTGGCTTCCATGTCACCTCACTCACAGTGCTTAGTAAGGTCTTTTAGGAACATGACACTGACTGACTGAGCAGGGAGAGTGCAGCCCCCAAATCACCTCATACCTTGGACTTACCACCCCAAAGAATTCCTGTCCAAGTTCTGTTCCCATTTGACTGTTCTGTTCCCCTTAGAGTCCCTAAGACAGGAACTCATTTTGGCTGGTCGAAACAAAGGAGGAAAACTTAGATATGAAGGAGTATTTGTGAAGCAAATGCATGCTTTACCTGACATGCTCTCGGGTATACTACGTAAATGGACTGCCATCAGACAGAGCTGGAATCAGACCTGCAAAAATGACACTGGTGGGCCAGTGTGAGTCAAAAGCTCTCTCTGGTGATGGGTTAAGCAGCACCATCTAGAACTGCACAAAGCCCTTCCTTTTGACATTTTAAGGCTGCAGTTTGCAGAACAACACATCTAAGTCCTAGCTTCACGCAGTTCAGCTACCTCCAGCTACAAATGCCTTACTACATGGGTAACATTCAGAAGGCAACCAGGTTAAATGAATGACTGCACACTTTCCCTCAGAAACATGTTCTGCTTACATGCAGAGCACAAACACCAGATTTACCTGCCACGGACATTCGCCAAGACGACACTCATCACCACCTACTATCCTGGTAATGACATATGGAGTCTTGCTACTTGTTTCATTGCCAGGACGGAGAGTTGGGCTTTCTGCGGTAGTACCGATGTCCTCCTCCAAACTTGTTCCATTGGGGTGGGGGCCATCTTGATCAGTAGTTACGTTGCTATTCTCAGCGGGTAAAATAATCGACCTTTTTTTTCTTTTCACAAAAACTTTTCCACAAGGATACTTTACTGTAAAGACAAGAATGGTAAAGTTAGAGACAGACAGAAACATCAGCACAAGAGGAAACTCCTTGACAACACCATCTCACAACAAAGCAGTTAATGCAGCTGTCCTGTTTTCAAAACACTAGCAAAACCTGGGCAGATGCAACAAAGGAGGAAGACCAGATGGTTTGAAAAATGAAAGCCATTTTGTAGTCCTAAAACTTGTCCATAGGTTCAGTTTCCAGACAGTTTTTTCAAAGTATTTAAAATTTAAAACATTATGTTAAATTGTTTACATTGCTATATTCATGTACTTGCTCTTACTAAAACCCTCTTAATTACGAAACGGAGTGAAGTGCTTTATTTTAGGAATAATATGGATCATGATAGCAATTTATTATTAGCTATAAAGGATATAAAAAGCAACATAATGAGTATATGGTTGACTTATTCCTCCCCCCAGGCTTGTTGAAATACAACAGAAATGTACAAATGTAAATAGCATTAAGTGCAATTATTTAATATCATTGGCTACTATTTGATTAGGTTAACTGAAATCTAAAATAGAAAAGTTTTTGCGATCTGCTGTTTTATATGGAGTGTAAGTATTTAAGTAAATGAGATATAACTGCAATCACTTTTCTCCTGTCAACAGCATAGTTTACTGGGGCAATTCTGTAAGAGGCACCTTGCAAAGGGTTCCAAATCAGCTAGGTTTTGATAAGTTCATCACATCACTTCATACATGGAAGCCTTTGGAAATATAAATCAGTTGGCCTCAGTGTTAAATCTATGTCATATACAATCCTGATGGTTCAGAAGACATTCTTTAACTGTGAAACAAGTCTCACCACCATTGCTATTAGTTTATTACGTGTCTTCATACCTGACGAAACACAGCGTTTGCCATCCTCTGCTAGAACATACCCTTTTGCACAGGAACACAAAACATCCTTCTGTACACTTTTTTTGATGCTGCAGAACTGCTCACAGTCACCATTGTTTATTTTGCAGTACTTTGGTATGACTATAAAAGAGGTAAGTTTGGAGAAAAACAGTAAGTAAACACTGACTTCACAGAAGATCTCAAAGTTCACCAAATTAAACTCCACTCTTTGAACAGGATTTGTGTCTCCACCCATGAAACACCTGAAGCACATCTTAGTAACAACACGAGTGGTTAACATGAGCTTATACCATACAAAGCAGTCACATTCACCACATGAAACATGTTTGGCAAGTCCAAGTGGGCCCAGTGGACATGTCATGGTGAGCTTAAAAAAAGCAGAGACAAAATGACAGTGGAAGAATGGATAAAACTCTAACAGAGAAGTTCAGACTTTGGTATGCTCACACAATTACTCCCTCCTGCCTTAAAAAACTCAACTCCTCATCAATCCCCTCAGTCCCGTGTCTGAACTTCAGTTCCACACCCCCTTACTTCTGGGCTACCGATACACGGTCCAATGACATGATTAGGGTAGTAGCTGTATGCCACAGAAATGAGACTCAGGAAGGATTTACACGCAAAAAAATTATTCTTTGCAAGGGTGAAAAAGTCTGTATTGTCTACTGAAATCTTCTTGCTTTGGTTCTTCACTGCTGTGAGCTAAGCAAGGTGGCTGTACTTCTGTACTTAAAGGCTCTTTGATATCACTTGTAAGAATCCTATGCTTCTTAGTTTTACCATCATGTTTTGGGGATTCAAGCTCATGTAAAAGAGTCACTATCATAATTAAGAGGGTTTTCTTTGGAGTAAGTGTAACTTCAGAGCATTCACAGTTGGACGGGGCTAGTTGAAGATGTCCTGCTCATTGCAGGGGAATTGAACTAGATGACCTTTAAAGGTCCCTTCCAAACCAAACTATTCTATGATTCTATGGTTTGAACACTACCCAGCTGTAGAGCCACCAGGGCTTTGTGTTTCTGGCACTGTCCTCCAACTCATTGCTGACTGCCATACTATTCTATGCATTTTCCCAATAATGCTCATTAAGAAAGAGTTAACTCTCTATGCTTCAGCTCCCTAGGAAATTCACTGCCATAGTTCTCCAAAGCAGAAACCTACCAAATTCACAGTTCTTGCCTTGATAACCATCCAGGCATGAGCAAGTGTAGGAACCAATTCCATCTTTACAATGTCCACCATAGTGACAAGGATTTGAGCTGCACTGGTTCCCATCTACAAAAACAAACAAACAAAAAATTATTGTAAGAGTGTAGGCATTTTCAGTGAACTCTGAAGCGGTGTTAGTTTTAATAAGCAATCTTTCATCTTTCCTTTTAAAACATATGTCCTGTGAGTTGCCACATTCCAGATGAAACAAAGAGTGTAATTGCAATCATTCCAAACCAGCAATGATTCACACACATATCCTCAGTTTTGCAATCTGTTTTTGGTGGCTACTCTATGGCAGCGCATAGGCAAGCCTTTTTTTGTAGGAAGGTAAAGTAATACATTGTGGTCAGAGTATACATCATTTACAGTGAAGGCTGTAAAAGCAGACAGGACATTTCTACATTGCAACTACTGTCTGAAGATACTAGCCTTTTGGCCTCTTGCATTTCCCTACAAATTCTGCATAATAATGACAACTCAACTTTTATTTCTTTAAAGGTCATCTTGTCCCTTGTGCATGTCTTTTGCCTGCAGTACCATTCATTTAAAGAAGCAGACACCAGCATATTAATCAGAAGATAAACAAAACAAAACAAAAATGCTTTACAAAGCCCTGCTAAATTCATGCATGCAAGTCAAATTCCTGTCTTAAGCTGCTTACAGTACCAAAATTGTCCTATTGTATTGGTTGAGGTATGAGCTTGAGCTTCAAAAAATTAGCTCTTACCTCATGCTCCCTACATCTATGCTGAGAACCCCCACATTTGAAAGGTAGTTCTGCAGTCTTTCCTCCTTTCTGTGACCTGGACACAACTGGCTGACCTGACTCAGGGCTCCAGCCACATGCATCTCACAAACTCAGTTACACACAGGACAGCGAGGCTGCACTCCATTTGGAGTCACGTTCCACGTAGCAGCCCTTTCTCCAAAGGTATCTCACTCCTGCACTGATGCTCATTGCCACGGTCTCTCCCATCTAGTGACCTGCTGTAACAAATGTGTTCCCCCATCACATGACCCTGCTGGGCTCTTCTGCACCGCTCGATAAGAAAAGGAGGATTTTCTGGAGAAGTGACACTTCTGTAATAATTCGTTGCTTTAGGTAACACGTTCCTTCAAATTTCTGTGTTTTACCACCCGTAGTGCTCCTGTTTGGAGCAGCTGGAAGAAAAGCAATGCCAACAAAGAAGACAAGATGCAAGAAGCTGCTCATCCTAAGGATCCAGCCTGCATGGTGGCTCTGGCCTGCGACGTCATCTGCTGCAGCTTTCTCTGCCACGGGGTACATCTGCTGGGCTTTGTGTACTGCCCTCACACCTCAACATCTCTTCTGTACCCGCACATGGCCAAAACCAGGAGTGCTCCAAACGCTCCATCTATGTGGTCCACCACAGAGGCGCTGAAGACTGATGCCCATCCTCAACAGAGGGAAGGCGAGACCACCAGTTACCAGAAGAAAGGCAGACTTGAGGCCTGCAGCACAGCTCCTGGTTTCTGCCTCCCCTGCAGTGCCAGAGCACTCTGTTCTGTAGTGGCTTTAGCTAAGCAGCATCCTACTGTTAGAAACTGTACTTGTTTACTTTTTCCCCACAATGTAGTTGCTGCTGTGGTAATGAGTTTTATATCAATATTGCACAAAAGCATTGCAGAATCCCCTACTGAAAAAGGAAGCTAGAATGAATTGTTCTAGTTACTCGGCTGAGGGTAGCTGTGGTTTTCAATACTTCTGAACACCCATAAAGCATTCGTGGACCGTGGTTTAAAATGTATGAAATTGGCATTTCCGCTAAGAGCACTGGCACTGATGTTCCACTGCTTGTATTCTCGTGAGAAAATGGTTTGAAATTTTCCACTCCTGTTCATCGCAACACTGACGCAGGCTTTGCTTGAAATTTCAGCCTGTAGGTTGCAGAGTTCATCCCCTGCTTAGAGGATTGTGAAAGTCTGTATCTTCTTTGTGGCAACTGTCTTCAATTTTCTGCAGACTCCAAAAGACAAAGCTAAGCTGTCTTTGGTCAACATTTTTGAGGTACTCCTCCTAACAAGCAAGCTGGACACATACTTTCAGAAGAACACGTTACCAAACACTAATACATTAAAAATCTGTTCCTGCATATTGATTGCAAACACTAGAACCCTAATAAATACAACTCAAACCTTTAGAAAAAAAACAGAAAAGACTGATGGGTAGTATCTGCTAATCTACTGCCATGTCTTCCTTGAATGCCAAACAGTTCCGTAGAGAAAACATCCCACAAAATGCTCTATAAATCGACAACACTCTGTCATGGAAAGTGACATGAAACTGGCATGCGACAGCGCGATACAGTTTAATAACTTTGTGTTGGCTACGGCATTTAAGCGCCACCCTCATCTACGACTCTTTGCATCTTCAATTCCCCCATCTGGGGCTGCCCCTCTGGAGGACAACTGAACGGCAGAGTCACCTGCCCAGTTTCTGCTTCTCACTGTCCTTGCGCGCAAAGGGTCACTGTTCCTTCTTGCAGAGGACAAAGATCATCCCAGGAATTGACGGCAGCTAAACCTTGCCTTCAAATGAAGCGACTGGGTTCAAGCAACAGCAAGGCAGTAAATCAGACTCCTCCTTCAGAGAAAACACAAAGTGAGGGTGTCCCACAGTAAAAGGAGAGGAAGCAAGGGAGCAGGAAGTGAGTATTGAAGAGGTGCATCCTTTTTAACTTTGCAATAAGGAAGCTTAATTCTCTAAAAGAACGCAGAATGATTCTTACCTACGTAGACGTTCCAGAATTCCTCCTACAGGTCGGTGTGGGAAAAAGGGGAATAAAAGGAGACAAAAAGAGTTAGATGAGAATTACTGAATTCTTCAGAAAAATATTGGTGCTTTCATACAGAGGGTACTTGCAGCTAACAATTGTTAAAAAAAATACTTAAGGTGCAGACACACACAGTGCCTTGCAGCCTGCTATTACCATTTAATAAATTAAAACCATATGATCCATCTATAGTGCCCAACTCTACAGAAACAAGTCTCATGCATTTTTCAGAAATATCTAAAGGTCCTTAGAGATTTCCTAATGTGATTCACTCAGCATAAAGCGCTTGATTTCTTGCATAACTGTATCTTTCCATCAGTTTTGACTGAATTTACTCACATTCCAGCAATGCCAAATTCTCAGTCTCCCTCCCCCTTTCCATCCCCCCAAGAATTAAGACCTCAGAAATCCTGAGATTAAAAAATATTTTGTCAGATTTGTCATCTTCTTTCCCTCAGCACTGAGGACTCCAGGTACGCTGTCTGTCCAAGACAGTCCTTTTCAGTGACATCTGGTCCCAGGCAGAACAGGCTGTGCTGGTTCTGCTATAGGTCAGCCAACTTTTATGCTCTTAAGTACCCTGGTGATGCACCCATGACTCCCCATCCAGGTCATGTCAGGGCCACTCAAAGAACATTCTGACCAGCAAGTAATGCTAAAGTGAAATGAATATGGCCTTAACTCCAGTTGCAGGGCTGTTCTTAACAGCCACACAGCTACAGCCGATGTTCCCACTGTGCCTCCACCACCAAGTCACTTTTTAAGTTTTCAAATATCACCTTTTCTACTCACCCTAGTCCCCATAGTTGCCTCATCTCTTTAACTCTCCCTTGAGTTTAGGAACAGATCACCTTTCTGTCTAAAGTTAAGCAGCCATCAGGGTAGGGAAGGTGACACACGAGTCACACATACAAACCCCATTCCATGTGGGCAATTTAGCACTAAGGCATGTAAGAACTGTCCACAGTACATATTCTGTCAGTGCAGATACTGAAAGAGACAGTCACAAAATGATAAGCACTGCAAAGCTCCTTGAGATAAGTTCGGAAAAATTCTCCCATCAAGTTCCATTCCAGCATTTACCTTCTCAGCCTTCCCATGGACTCTCCACCTAAGAACTCTTGACCATAGTCATGACACTCAGCTATGCCACCCAGATAGAGTGAAAATATTTCTAACATGGGTAGTATCAAATCATTTGAAGGTCAAATACCTCACAGTGGCAATTGAACAGATCAGAACAGGTAAAAGAATGGAGGCTTTAACAGGAGCTGGCCTTGCAAGAGCTAAATTAAGGCTGTTATTGTATGTTGATGCCTTAACAATTCCAACCACGGTCAAAACCACTATTTATTCTTTGTGTTAAGTGATTGAGAGTAACTTGTGAGTTTTGATGCCCAGCTCAAAAGACCTTAATACTATTTTGTAAACATAAAATATATAGATCTATGCTTCATATTAGTTCATCCTTACAGTTTTCTCCTGGTCTTCAAAGGCTTCTCTTGCTTCTTCTTTCGAGCAGCGCTCCTCATTGCATTCTCTTTCAATATTCCCTTTCTTAATTTCTTCCAAAAAAGAGTTAGCACGTTTTGCTCTTTCCAAGAACTTGTCAGCATTTTCTTTCTTTATGAATACTAGACAATAGAGAAAATTATACAGGTGGCAGGTAACATTTGGTGGTGGTAGAGTTATCAGAAATAAGTGAAGTAGAAACAAAACCAAAACAGACCCTTTCACGTCTCTACCCGTACACAATATTAACTGTGCGGTTAGTCCTCACACAGACTGAGACATCTCGGAATCTCTCAGAGCAGTCTCCGGGAATCATTGACTCCAGGACAAACTGTAGGAGCACAAAATTCTCTCCTACTGCTTTTAGTCTTGAAAATAAGAACATGCAGGTTGCCGCTGAGGGCTAATATTTCTGTTGCTCCTGCTCAAGACTCCAGTCTTGGACACAATGACTTTCTGTGAAGGCCAGGGAGACTGCATTCCTTGATTTGGTTTTAGAGCTGACCACCAGGCAATACCACCGCCTGCTCCAGGGGCTTGTGATGCAGAAACTAGATGCCACACAAACTCAAGAAGCAGTAACGTATCTACTGACAGCTGGGAAAAGCTCATGTATGAGTTCTGCTGCCCTTCACCATCCCAAAATCCACTGCGCTTCCCTGGGGTCTTCCTTCCCTCTTAATATCACCTCCCAACTGCCTGTAGAGATATGCCTTACTGATATGTGTGCAGGTAGAGGTAAGGCAGCTGTGTTCTAAGAGCAGTAGATGAACTTCAGCTTTAGCAGGGAAGTACAGCCTGAGGTCAGTTTGCTGGGTTGTTTTATTTTTTAAAAGCTTGGTGTCACAGAAGCGTAAGACTCGCTGCCTTCAAGATGCAGGTAGCTGCTGATTTAAACTGAAGGATCAGAGGCTTTAAGCTCAGCTCAGCCACTTGGCTGCATGAACAATAGTGTTACTCTCCAGTGACTTGTGCACCCATTACCAGACAGGAAAAACAGAAACAACACTGGAGTAAATAAATTGCAAATTACCCTGTAAAAAGCAGATATTCTAGGAAAGTTTGCAGAGTTTGGAAGCTGGCATTTAACTATGTTCTAAACACCTGGATTGAAAGAGGAAAAAATACTTTCCAATCACAGAGCGTAGTGTGGAAGACAATGCTGCAGGGGGGACTTCAAGGCCAACGGCTTACACTCAGTGGTTGCCTTGTACATACCTTCTAGAGCATTCTTCATGCAGGTCAATTCAGCAATAACCAAACTTGCTGATAGCAATCATATACCCTAATATCCTCTAAGCGAACACAGTGAGGACTTACTCTGCTTTCACCAAAACTGATATATCAGCCACAGGGAGCCAAATTCTGCCAGTGCTATTAATCGATCCCATAGAGCCCAAACGAACTTTGCAGCCCTGCTTATTCTGAAAAGGCTCCTCACAAGGAAGGCTTACAGAAAGTGCTTGTGACTTCTAGCTCAGCAGCTGGTAGTTCATTCACCCCCTATCTTATTTGCCCTTAAATCCCTCTCTGCAGTGACAGCGAAGCGACAGGACGCAGCCGGTGGGGTTATCGCCTCCATATTCCTTTGCCTCCACATCACTCGCGTAAGAGGATGTTTTCATAAACTTGAACTAGCTGATTAGTCTTCTAAGGCTGGTCGTTCTCTTTCCCAAGCCTTCCGTCATGCTTCTTCTTCAGAGACATCAAGGAGCAGCAGGCGTTGGTCAACTGAAGTAGTTGAACACTTCCACGTTCCAGAAATGTGTGGAAGACCTCATTTTAAAGCCTAAGCGGGCTGACTCACTGAAGGAAGAGTTAACAACTTTTGAAAAGCCACTTGCTGATGCTGCTCTGGACTTTGGTGTTGACCCTAGCGGCACAAACAGAGCGCGGCGGGATGTGCTCCTCGCCTATGCCCCAGCCCCTCCATGGCCAAGTGCAGCCAACCAAGCCTTGGCCAAGCTTCCCCTCATGTGACATGAGCACCTCACGGTTCGAGGCCAGATGTCCTCCTGGTGCGAACGGCTGCGAGGGCCAGCAACCCCATTTTATAGGGGGGAAATGGGGGAGGCACAGTGGCGTGGGAAAGGCCACCGCAGCGGGCTCAAGCACCCTGAGGTGCTCCCTGACAGCTCACTGCCCCCGAGGCGGAGCTCGCCCCTCTTCAGGTGCGGTGCGGGGGGAGGCACAGGTGCAGACGAGCCCTCAGCCGTTCTGGAAACCGGTCCCCCCCCCCCCCACACACACTCCGCCCCGGGGAAGACGAGCCCTGGGGTGCCCGCTGCCATCCCCCGCCGCTTCCTGACGGCCGCAGCTCCCGGCGCATCGCGGGGCTGCGAGTCCCCGGCCCGCACAGCGGCCACCGCCTCCCGCCTTCCCCCAGCAGCAACCCCCCCGGTCCTAAAGGCTGTGAGGAGGGGGACACCCTCTCCAAAATAAAGAAGGTGCCGCCTTACCGCCTCCGTCAGCCCGGAGCTCTCCCGCCAGCGCCGCGCAGAGCAGGAGGAGCAGCAGGCGGCCGGCCATGGTGGCGCGGAGCCCCCCGCTGCTGCCGGCGCTGCAGGGCCGCGCCGCCGCCCGGCGGGACGGGACGAGACGGGACGGGAGCCGAAGCCTTCACCCCCCCGGGCGAGGAGCGACTGAAGCGGCGTTGCTTCACCCTGCCCAGAAATAGCGGAAGCGGCGGGGAAGGGGGAAAGCCGCCGCGGGATCTCTCGGCCGGGGAGGGGGGGACGGCCCGATGATGAGGCGGCTCTTCTTCTTCTTCTTTTTTTTTTTTTTTAAACCCAAGGAAGCAGGGGGGTTGGTTTTGTTTGTTTTGTTTGTTTTGGGTTTTTTTAATTGTACCTTTTATTTGCGAGGGAGGGGAAGTGAATCGTCGCTTTAATAAGCCCGCGCTGGCCGAGGCAGCCTGCCCCTGGCCCAGCGCTGGGGCAAAGCTGGGCCCCCACCCCAAAACACCCGCCACCCTTGGCAGCTCCCACCCGCGTCTCCCACATCCCAGCACCATAACCTGCTGGTTCCGCGCTTTCAGGGCCCGGTGACCTTGGCCTGGTGCTCGCCAGCAGCTGGCCTCCATCTCCTCTCTTTTGGGGGGGTTTCCCCTCGGTGGTGCCCGGTGAGGTCTCTGTGCACCGTGGAGGCCACGTCTTTGGGGCTTCCAGAGCCTGCTGTCGGGTCTCCTTCATCTTCTTGGCTTGCTTAAACAGGCCGCTGTATTAAAAATATACCTCAGACCCAGCTTTGTTTTGAAAAAGTCACTCTGTGCAGCCGTTATTGCTGGTTGTTTTCTTTCAGCATTTTACCCCTCTTCTGCAAGATGATGATTTGTTCATAAATGTCAATCTTTACGCTGGAACGGTACAGAGAAGAAATCATCCTATGGAGCGTGGAAAACCCCAAAGAGTTCTAGCTTGAGGGGTCTGGAGGGATGATTTTGCAATGCTGAGTGCCTCGTCTCTATGAAAATGAGGCTTTATTTGCTGTCACTGCTCCTAGTCACCTTCCTCCCTGGGAATATATTCTGCTGGCATATATGCTTTCCTTTTAGGAGTAATGAGAACCTCTGGGGTATGTTTTCATACTGTAAGACCTCTTCTTTCTCAGATCTCTGGAATTTGCTGCTTTTCCCAATTCAGTTCACTACTTAAATGAATAGTATACCATTCTTCCGTGTCAGTAAAGAGGGCTATAGGATGTTCAATATTGCATGGTATATGTACCATTATAATGTCAATGCGTTCCCCTAATACTAGAGTATGGTCAATTGTAAG
Source organism: Phaethon aethereus (assembly GCF_964289735.1). Classification (NCBI taxonomy): domain Eukaryota; kingdom Metazoa; phylum Chordata; class Aves; order Phaethontiformes; family Phaethontidae; genus Phaethon; species Phaethon aethereus. The sequence continues at coordinate 153,945,553 of NC_138575.1, forward strand.
TGTCCTACTTGCTGATGAGTTTTTTTGGTTGAGCTGATATTCAGGATGATTTGAATGAATCCAAAGCGTCAGTTTTGCATAAAATACTTAAAGTGGTTTTAATTTAAATTTTTAAATTTAAAAAATTAAATAAAATTTTCTAATCCTCTGGTCAGTTTTTTCTCTCTCACCTTTTCACTGTTTTCAGGCTTACGTTAGAAGGTACGTTTTTTAATGGTATAGTTGAAGGTGTTTTCAGGGTGCTCCAGGTTCTACCATTTATGCATTAAGGCTTTAGAGAATAGTCTTTGGCCAGCTTTTTGCAGATGGTCAGACAAATATCCTATTCTGGTTTTAGATCTCAGGACGGAGAGTATAATTTAGATTATACTGGCCAACAAATGAAGCAAACATTCCCTTTCATTTGCCCTCCTCTGTATCGACGAACATAATACCAAGGCAAAGATGAGATTAAATCAGTGGTATTCTTCACCACTCATAAATATAGGGTTAAATATTACACTTAATAGCCTTACTGCAATAATGCTTGGTGCAAGAAGAATAAAATCAAGTTTTTGTAGCAGACCTGTAAATGTGGAATTAACCTTTTCCCATCTTTCTTGCCCTGGAGACTCTCTACAGTTCCTCCCCCTCAAATCTACCTGTTGCCACAGCAACTGTTGAAGAAAGCTACTTTAACATAAGCTAAAAGAAATATTTTTTCTGTTTCTTCTGCTCTTGCATCATTATATTACAGGACCCATCAGCACAGGAAGTTGTGAAAGCCAGAAGCGTAAATGTGTTCAAAAGAGATTGCACACGTTTGTGGGCAACAGGTTCACTCATGACTGTTCAACCTAATGCAACTTCTGGCTCAGGAAGTCTGTACATCACTGATTACCAGAAGTTGAGAGGGTAGCTGGAGGAAGGATCATGGTATGCTTGATGTGTTGCTGACAGTCTTTCTCTCAGCATCTAGCTCTGTCCTTTAGCAGAAATGGATGCAGAACGAGAAGGACTCTTGAGTCTGATTTGTTATGGCCGTTCTGTGCCCGCTTGACAAGACACATGAGTTTACAAACGATATAGATAGGGAAGTTATTTTATATATTCAAGTAGGCATTAGGCTCATTTCAAATCATTAATAGTGGTGTGGGTATCACATGTATCACAGATCTAAGATAATGAAGGAATGCTTCAATAGGAAAATGGCACAGAGTGATTGGGGGGCAATAAGGCGATCTGGAAATGCTCTGGTTCAACATCATTAATCCATGTGCCTCTTCAACCAGTCGATGTATTTGGATACCCTTGTGTAAACCCCATAGCTGCCTTTAACAGCACAGCCCTTTCCCCAGCTGACAATCCCAGTCAGAAACCAAGTGTTCTTGTACTTTGTAGCATGAGGTCCACCACTGTCTCCCTTGCAGGAGTCTTTAACGCCAGACAGGTCTCCTGCACAGAACATATTCTCTGTAATATTTAAATCGGTCTCCTTTTCACATTCTTGTGTCTTTACACGTGGCAAATCAACTTTCATCAGAACAGAAGAGGTAGCACCTCCATCTAGCAGGCGTCCCCATCCACTCACTGTGGAGAACTTGATGGAGGACAGTTCATACACTGCAAACCGTTTTTCAGGCAAACATATTGGCACCACATAGTCGGTGAGATTCACGGGTGTTTCCAGGCTCAGGAGGGCAATATCGTTATTGACTTGTCCATTCGTGTATCCTTCATGAATGACTATCCTGGCAACTCCACTTTCTTGCTCAGTTTTCTCATCGTAATTTATTCTGTGCTCACCTGGAAAAGTTGTTAATCGCAGGTCATGTCAGGCAGCTCCTTGATGCCTCAGAAGTTTGAGGAGATAAGTAGGGGGGCTTCTAGTCTGACACCTGTTAAGGACAATTCCCTTATACTACCAGAGCCTGCACATTTTGTCTTTTGCTCTGGATGGGAAGCTGCCACCACAACCACAGCTCGATAACATGAAGCGGGGAAGATACATACCCAGTCTCACACGAAGCTGTTTAGGATGAGTGTGCTCCAAACAGTGAGCTGCAGTGACTACCCACTCTGGGGAAAGCAGGGTACCGCCACACTTCTCCTTCTGATTCTGTATTATAAGGGCCTGCCAATGTAAAGCAAATTTATGTCTTACATCAAATGTGCTTGACCTGAGTCTCAATAGAGTCGGGTTTCATGTTGCTTTTTTTGGTCACTTTATTGCAACTGTGTTTGAGAATGCCGTGCTGATTGCATGGATAATTTAGGAGGGGGAGTCTTCCCGTTGACATTTTCTCCATCTTGTAGTATGGACCCTGCCTATTACGGTCAAGAGCGTATCCCCACAAGCTGCAACTAAAATTCTTGCTGGCAGTAAGGACTAAGGGGTCAGGAGATAGAGGAGGTTGTATTACCACTCCACTCCTGTGAAAGCAGGCACTCCAGAACAAGGCTAAGATGCATGATTGAAACAGATGGATCTCCTGGCTATGGATGAAGAGGGGATTTGGTTATCCAGACCTGGCACTTTTTAATGTAATAGATTCAAAACAATGAATTTAAGATAGTGGTTCCATAAGAAAAACAAACAAACAAACAAGGCAATGAAAGATTTCTGAAGACTCACTTGCCATGGACATTCACCTGGAGGACAGATTAAACCACCTACTATTCTCCCTTGTGCCGTTGCATTTTTTTTGGCCAGCACTGGTATTTTTCCACATGGGTATTTCACTGAAAAAAAAAAAGAAAAAAAAAAACCCAAAACAAACAAAAAAGGGCAGAAAATGTTATTTTATTGCACTGAATTCACAGCAAAATGTGTAAGGTCTTCAGTGAAGTTATGTTAGCTGAAAAACTAGTTTCTAGTCTGGGAGCATGGGTTCTCAAAAAGTAATTTAAAGCAGCTTGGCAGGTAAGAAGTCTTTGTTTGGAAACAGCCAGAAATGCTTTTACAAATAGAGTGCAGGCCCGTACATTATCATTACATTATCATTGACGTATATTCACCTACCGCAGGAGTCTGCAAACAATATACCTACTTAAGATATACATCAACGCAATGAGGTAGGCTGCAGGCTGGAAAGCAGAAGTGACTCTGTCAAGCTTTGTAGTCTACGTATTTTCAGCGACCCTGCTGACTTTAACTCAGTTGTACCAAGCGCACAGCACCCACGGCACGGTGAGGCACAGGCTTAAGCATGGGATGTGCAGCTTGCTATCCCTTGTTCGGGTGGACCCAAAGATCTCCTAAGAGCAGACACTATACTTTCTGGTATACCCCCAGGCAGACTGTGCCTAGTTTGCTGGGGTCCAGAGCATCCTTGGTTCTTCCGGACTGCACGTCTCAGTCTAAGGTCTGATGCCTGAGCAAGCATGTGAAGATGGGCAATAAGAGAATCAAATCTTGGGGACTGAAGCTGCAACTGAGCTGCAGTGCAGAGGAAGCCTTGGTGTTTTCAGTACATCCTTCACCCAACAGTTTTCCTTTCAAGAAGGCGGCGGTCTACCCTTGGGTTTTTTTGTGTGCCATGTGGCTGCGCTGTAGCTGGACACACCGTCCCTACCATCCAGCCATTTCTCTGCGACAACGCTGTGAGGAGGAGTGCTCACTTTCACTTTGGGAGCCAGGGCCCTGTAGTCTATGCTGACCTGAATCCGACATCTCCACGGATCTGTACTAGCCTGAGCTTGCCGATTACTTCAGCTGATAGGAAGACAGCATCAAGCTTTTACAGGCAAGGTGTGGAGAAACAGGACTTGCCCTTTGGTGGCAGCTGGTGAAAGATGAGAATAGACGCAGCACAGACCCATACCCTCTAACGCTGTATGCAGGGCAACGCCACTTTGGGCGTTTGAAAGGGCCATTGTGAGAGATGACAGAAGGAGGGTGAAGGGACTGGCAGTCTGGCAGTTACACAGTTTTGTCTCCTTGCAACACTCGGTCAGCGCTACGGCTGTTTTGGTGCCCAAGAAGCAAGCAGCAACAAATACATCTTCCTTGAGAGGGGAAGACGCGCTGAAAAGCCTGTGGGGAATATTGAATTCTTTGTTCTCAGCTTTTAGCAAAAGCAGCTGCCCCATCACGTGATTTTGCAGAATCTGTTAATAAGGGATAAGCACATTAGTAGACTTTTTTTTTCTAATGAAATTGCTGTTCTTGAGAGCTAGGTTGTCATTATCGGTTCTCCGCATGAGTGCTCCATTGAGGTGTGTGTAGGGGGGCATCACCCCTCAGAATTACTTCGTATGCTCCCTGCAGCTCTGTCCGTTATGTTCATATCCCCAGGGGTCTCTTTTTCCCCTCTAATAAAGTAATTCAAGTGGGCATCTGCAATAGAGTCAGGTGCCAGCTTATGTTTTGTAAAAATAATTAACTTGCGCTACCCTAGTCCAAGTTGAAATTTACCTTGTCAGATACGTGAGAGAAATATCTAGCCATAGCATCTAGAGGAATATCAAGAGTGTATTAGTCCTACCAAATAGGAAAAAAAAAGAATAACTGGTTTTCTTTGGTTTTAACAGGCGTCTCTTGACATCTGTGCTGAAATAAATATGGTAGTAAAATCCATAGTCACAATATCAGATTGGCGATCCAACAGTGTGTGGTGGCGCATTTCCCCCCTCCTTGCTCCTGGAACTCTCGTCAAGCCTTGGCCTTGGTGCAATGATTTTGGCGGTTAAGAGCCCCTTGACCGTACCAAGCACTCCTGTGTAGCTAAGGTAAGGGATGGTACTGACCGTCCCAGGACTATCGGTTGTGGGAGTAACTAATCCTCCCCTGACATCCCGGAACAATATTTTATCTAATCGTGACTGGGGTGGTTCAGTACCGGCATCACTGGAATTACCAGCAAATGATTGTGGCAAGGATGGAAATCTACTGATGCCTAAAGTCAACCATCTCCTGATGCCTAAAGTCAACCATCTCCTGAACATATAAACAGCAGTTCTCAGTGAGACCCTTCGAGCTCTCATGGACGGCAGCAGGCTGTGACCGGCATCTCCCTCTGAGTGGGATGCCCCTCAGAGCTCGTGAACTCTTAAGTTTGTGATGAGTTTGGAGGACTGTTGCTGAAGACTGGCATGGACCTGGGCTGAAACCCCCACTCCTTGAGACTCAACCCTTGCCTGTTGAGAAATGCAAAAGCATTCGATGTGAGTTTTTCACTGGACTCCCACAGGACTGGGAATTTTCAACAGGTACCTTTCAATATATATATCTTTCTTTATATCTCTTTATATATCTCTATGTCTGTATCTATACCTGTGTAATTTGAGAACCTTGTTAAGTCTTTAACTAAGTTGATGTGTTATTAAGCTTAGTTAGAAAATTATATAACTTGAGATTTACCTTAATAGTGTTAATCACAAGTGATAAATCACATCAACTTGATTCTGACTCGATTTCCCTGACTGTGTAAATAATTTCTACCGATCCACATGTAAATCGTTCCAACCTAATTTTAATTTGGTTTCTCTTTTGTATGCTTTTTCCACGTTGAATAGATAATAGAATGGACTTTGCCATCGAATTCTGTTGAGTCACACTTTTTACAAATTTATATTAAAATCATTTGCTTTCTAATATCTTTGGCAGTGATTCTTCAAGCGGCCTAAACCATTCATTTGCAACATAGTGAAACAATGCTGACCCAAAAATATTTTCCCACCATGGGCATAAGCTAAGACAAAAAAGGACTTGTGAGGCCCAGAGCCCCTTCACTTGCCAGAAACCCCTCAGCCTGACCCCAAATCCTTGACTACCTGCTGCTCTGCTTTATTTAGACCACCTGGCCATGAGCTTGTCTCTACTGCTCAGTTCTTCTCTACTAGACCAGTGGTGAGAGCGCTCCCCAAGGAGGAAACAGGGTTCAGCTCCCTCATCACTCCTAGAAGGTGGGATGTTCAATCTCGAATTTCCCGCGTCCCAGAGGAGTGGTCCTCTGGGGCCAGGAAGGAGCCGTCCAAAAGGCTCCCTGCTCGGTGTGCGCACCTTGCCATCTGCTTTTCTGGGGTCTCTAACTTCCACCAGAAGCCCAAATGTACTGCTCCGGACTCTGCCCTTGAAGAAGAGCTGGGGAGCTGGTGGCTAAGGGTTATATCTTGCACCTCCTGATATGTATGTGTTGAAAACTTCTCTTCCAGAGCTGGCTTAGACTTAGCGTCAGACTAGTAGCATCTTACCTTGGGGAATGCAGGACACACCATCACTCGCTAAAGTGTAATCGTCCGCACAGAAGCACGCTCGTTTTTCAGACTGCTCATCAGTACAGTACTGTTCACAGCCACCGTTGTCGTAAATACACTTCAGTTTGTCAGCCATGGCTAAAGTCAGAGAAAGAGCATTTAGGTTTCCAAATGTGGATTTTGGTGCTTAACATGAGTCAGTTGCAACTTGAAATGTTGACAGGGAAGCAAGGCAGCAAAGCAGATTTCCGTGATTTATGTACAGCGACTGCATCAAAAGCGCCTTCCATTTGGCAAAAACTAGGTAGGCCTGGGTCTCCAGGGATTAGGGAAGAAAAAGCTATGCTTAAGAAACATACACCTAAAATTAAATCAGTCTGCATTTATGCAGTAGCTGAGCTGTCTAAAGGCGTGGTATCTGTGTGGTAACCATCGTAATACATGACTGAAAAATTATAACTATTTGTCTTTTGCCATTCAGCAGAAGGATGCTTTGGGATGACTATTGCAACTGCCTGGTTAGACTTGATGAGTGCCTAGTCCTTGTGTGGGCTCAGCATGTTCTGGGGGTGTAAACGTAGCAGTCAATGTGCATTGCCCACTGGCATCACTTGGAAGGATGTATACTGACTTCATTAATCGCTGGATCTGTCCGCTTGGGCTTTGCACGATGCATATGCAGCGTAGTTCTCCTTCACATACTGCACCATGCTTCTATGTCAAAGTAACTTCACCACTTGGGTAGGAAAAAAAAAAATCCTCCTTTTCTCTCAGAGGGTGCACAAAAGGCAGTTTTTTTTACAAAATCATCATAGGGTAATAATTATCTCGCTGCCTTGCGGTGCCTGACTGCCAGCTGGTTAGATCCATCACGGGACACCACAGGCAGCATGAACAGTAGCTGTGACGGCTAGAATGATGTAGAATGATAATGCTTGCTACTGTTTATCTCAATGCCTTGCATCTGAATTAATAATGACATTTTTATTTTGTTAAACTGTGCCAGAGCTGACCTTTTTCACAGCTTTTGCCCTCATATTCGACGGGACAGCGGCAAACATAATCCTGAAACTGGTCGTCACAACTGCCGCCATTCTGACAGGGGTTGGAGTCACACTGGTTGGGGTCTGTGAAAATATTCAGTGTCAGTCCGGCTCACATGAAGAGCTGCAGCAGCCGGAGCATTTTTGCAGCTGCTAGAACATCCCAAACGATCGTACCGGAATAGATGTGCCAGAACTCTTTCTGGAAGAAAAAGATGTGAGATTTAATTAAAGAAAAATTAACTCAGGTTAAGTCCTACAGCCCCTGTAGCACAGGAAGGAGTACCGACAGCCACAGCGATGCCCCTTTTGCCTTTAGAATTTATGAAAGTTGATATCCATAAAATATCCTACATTATTTTCTACATTCTACATTCTTTTCGTATACCAGTAGAGAAGGGCAGCCTTGTAACACGCACAAATAGGCTATCCATCAAAAACCTCTGTGTAGTTGAGGTGGGATTGAGTGAAACAGATGTTGCACAATACAATAATTTAAGGTATTGTCAGGCCAGAAATCACTGGGGGGCCGGGGAGATGACTTTGAGAGCATCAACTTTTCCCCCATCATCCCCCAGACCAGTACTGCCTGGGGCGGCCCGAGCAGCACGCCCCGCTGCACCTCGCTCTGCTGCTGCACTCCCGCTATAAATAGAAGAGAAAGGTGCAAATGGCAGGACGCAGAGTGCTTTTTTGCTCTCGTGGTTTAAAGTGTCAAAGCACACCCTTGAGAAGGGGGGAGTTCATCTGACAGTGAGCGCTCTCCCAGCCCCATGTTACTTACTGTCCTTTCACCATCATGGTAGATCTCTCTTGCTTCCTCAAAGGAACACTTTTCTTCCATGCATTCTCGCTCTAGTGACCCCAGCTTTATCTCTTCGAAGAAGCTGTTGGCTCGTCTTCGCCTTTGCAAAATGCTGCTTGCCTCTTCCTGCTTTAGAAAGACTGAAAAACAGCGGCATGTTCTGTTTGTCGTACAGCTGTGCTCTCCAGGCTGAAAGGATGGGGAGAGGAATTCCCCTGAAAGCTTTTCGGCTTCCCAAGCTTTTTATGAGGTGCTTCAGCAAAGAAATGGGCAAATGTGAAAGAGCCTCCTTTCTCTGGCCTGCCTCTCAGGTGACGTGGCAGCGTGTGATTACAGACCCCAGGGCTTAAGAGAAGACGGCGTGTTACGCCAGCGTTGTACGTCAGCGACCTAAGGGACCACCGCACGCCATATAGCAGGTCTCGGCAGGCACAGCGCAGTTTGTTTCAATTCTAGCAGCCGAAAAGCACGTGCCGCTTTACCTAGTGCTGGCGTCCGTGATGACAGCCGATTTCCCTGTGCTCGCCACGGTAAGTCAGTTGGTGACAGGTGGACCACAGTCACCCCTAGTGCTCCATTCCTCACCGGTGTGATCTCACACCCCGTCACTCTTCGGCCTGGCAGAAGGGACTTCCTCTGCCGCTGGCAGACCACCATTTTAGAACCATTGCTTTAATATATTTATCTTTCATTTTCTTCTGTAAGAAAGGTAAGGAGGGCTGGACAATGCTGTTTGCATTGCGGGTGGCTCCGAGCTGCTGCCAGCACCATAGACCACAGCCACGTGGGTCTTCTCCCTATGTGTCTCTGCTGTGCTTTGGAAAGACACTGGGTACACAGCAGACGTTGGGTTCAATAGCAGATGTGAGCGGTGCTCACATCGTAGAGCTACGTCAACTTCCACCTGACGGAGGTCTGCACTGAAAGAGTTGATGGTATTGTCACCGGCTGATCTGCCCCTCAGCTTTGGGGCGCAAGCACAGCACACAACTATGCCCTCCCAGTATAATTCAGGATAATGAACAGGAGGTCCCAGTGCTGCAGTATACTTGTGCTCTGTGTACTACACAGAACAAGTCTTCACGTAATTAATTTTTCATTTTTTATTCCTGCATGTCAGTAGGGGATTCTGGAGCTTCACGACAACGACTTACATTTCAGTGCTTTTAACTATTATTTCACCTGAGATTGTGGGTAGCTGATGTTTATCGCCTGCCTTTCCCCCAGGACATTCTCCACTACATGACCCCTGAGAGAGTGGGAGTTACCTCCGACCTCCTGGAAGGGCCCTGAGGTGGTCACCGAAGGACAAGACTTTTGTGTGAGTCCTCACCGACATGCACAGAAACATAAATCCTGAGAGGCTTTATTCCAGTCTGGTGAGGTTTCACTGAACATTTGTGTCTAGTCAGAACATTTGCTGAATTACATGCAAAACAGTGGTCATTTTTCCCTATACTTCAAAGTTAGGGAAATATTGTGGCATGCACTGAATTTATCCCAGGGTGCTTCGTAAACATTTGTCTGTTGTAGGAACGTCAGCTGGGTCTTTCTGCCGTGGTCTCAAAGTCAGGCTGTATGCATTTAATATGGCTTTCTTTGAAGGCTTTTAATTAACCTTACACCACAGATACATGACAGGTATCAGTGCACAGGCACAGACTCTGACAGAGGAGTGTGCCTGGGCGCGTGGCCGGAGACATCCTCCTGCTCTTGTTTCGGCGTTCTCCGCTTATTTACATTGGAACGCTTTAGACTTTGCTACGTATTTTTCCAGCTTTGTTCACTGCAGTGCAGGAGACTCAATCAATGCCTAAGTGGGAGTCTGAAAGCATTGGGGCTGCTTTATTAATTTGGCAGCTGATTTTAATGCATGTACTGGAGCCACCAAAGAGCTGCCGCCTCACTGAAAGCAAACAAGAGCCTTAGAATAATTCACAGGCACAACCGGAGGCAGGACAAACATGCAACAGTGCTCAAAATTTGCAATGAAAATTACGTCTGAGTAACAGGAGAGAAGTCCGTCACCGGTAAACGTATTAGAGCCATATCCTATGACATACCTGCATCCAGAGAAAGAGGAATCAGTAGCGGAAAGCAGAGAAACAAAGCCACGCGCTGCCTGGAAACCATGATGAACCCTGCGAGCCAGCGTCCCGTAGTGTATTGACATTTCAGCAAGGACTGTTTGGCCAAAGAGCTCAGCTTCGAATGCTCGGAGCCAGAGGAGGGGCCGGCGGCTCATGGAAACAGAAGAAGATCCATGACAGCCTGGCGACCTGAGCAGAAGGGCACATGCAAATCCTGCAGCGTGCCCTTTTCACGCAAGCGGGGAGCTCGGGTTTGAAGCGCGCTCTCCTGACCTGAGCAAAGGCTGTGCTGATTACACAGGCTGCTACCCCGGGCCTTCATTTTCCGTCTAACATGCCTTTTTCACGAGAAACGTAAATGCCGGCACCCCGCAGCCACTAACCTGGCCACGTAGGCCGGCACGCAGAGAGCCGCAAAGTGACATTTATCTTGAATTGGCAGTCAAGATGCGGCCTTTCAGTGCTTCGGAGTATGATCGAACCACTGACATCTGTCTTTTCCCCTTTCTCCGCCAGCAACTGAAGCTCTGCGCCGCTGGCTGAGTTTACTTGGAGACACTAATTAACTAGCAAGAGACACCCTGCACTGGTTTTCTCCATCTTTACTGCAAGACCCATGCAGCCTGCACAAGTTGTACCGGCCGGAAGAGGCACTGACCGGAGCCACGTTTTGTGCCATTAGTAACGACAGGGGCTTGAGGGGCTAACCTGCAGACGGCGTTTCATCTGGAACACAAGCAGTCCTCTGACTTAATGGAAATCAATTAATGGCATCAGACTAGAGGGCTGACAACATTCTTGGGAAATATTTACTTAAGATAGCAGCGAGGTAAAGAGCATGTTTGCTTATGAGAAGTGGAGTGTTGCCTGAGGGCCGGAGTATTTTCCAGGCCGTTCTCCCCTTCCTGCGTGGAAAAGGAAGAAGGGTCAGCTCTGCATCTGAACGCGACAGCAAAGAAAAGCAACAGCTGGATTTTTACTTTGCTGCCGAGGCTCAGCCTAACTCCCTGCAGAAGCCGCGGTTGCTTCGGAAAGCCGCGCTGCCGGCCGTTTTTGCGCCTGCTTTCCTGTTACTTAGCGGCGGTGCGCAGAGCTGGACGTCCTGCTCTGAAATCGCTTTCCCAGGAGAGGGCACCCGGGCCCTTCCCCGGGTCGCAGCCTGGCTAATTCCCAGCAGCCCGGTTCCTGGGACGGGCAGGGGCGGGTGGCAGGTCCTGTCCCGGGGCGGAGGAAGAAGGCCGGTTACTGGAATACACAAGGAGCTACAGCAGTCCCAAGCTGTCCCCACCTCTCCTTTCTGGGAACCCTTTCTGCACATCCCGGCCTGCCAACGCCGGCCTCGTTCCTTGTTCCCTTGCCTACGGCAGCGAGTTGAAAATAGCAAGGGCATGTTCGGCTTAGCAAGGCCAAAGCTCAGCTTGTTGGAGCTGCTTGAAAATTTCTCTCCGTCTCATCTTCTTGGGGAAAGATCCATCCCCATCTAGTTGAACGAGCGCGCAGATCGGAGCAGAGGCTGTGCCTCAGCTGAGGCCAGCCCGCTCTGCCCCGGGCTCTGCCCCGTTGCCTCCTCAGGAAGGGGGGGACCTCCCTGCCGGGGAGGCTGGGGTGGCTGCCACCCCACAGCGGCGTCGCACCCCTTCGCTTTCTCCTCTTCTTCCTCCGTAGCGTGCAGGTCCCGTACAACCTTTAGGACTGATGCAGTATTTTCCTTCCATCTTCCTTCCTCTGTTGGCATCCCTTGAGCATGAAAGATTTTGCTTTTAATTGCTTGGGAATAGAGCCAAACTCTCAGTTATTATTTTTAGAGCCCAGGGAAAAGCCCGAGTGCTGGGAAAGACAGTCAGTTCATACAGGGACAGTCCTTCTTCCAAGAAAAATTCATGCCATTAGGTTTCATCAGGGAGGACAGGGATGACCGTGCCTGTGCGGAGGGTCACTGAGGATTCAGGAGTCCCAGGACTTCATTACAGCTCTTCGCTCATGAACTTCATATTCACAGATCTCGTCTCAAAGCTGGAGCTGTTTCCTACTGACTTCAGCTGGGCCACTTCCTTGGTTAAAGAGCTGTGTTTTTAAAGAAGAGCTCCCCTTCCTTACTGGCTTAGATCCCAGCCAGAGGAGCAAACGGCAGGTCGTTAGCTTTTCTTCCCCATAAGATCCCCAAGCCTTACTCCGTTTTTCTTCTTGTGTGGTCTTGCTGTAGTTTATGAGAATTGCCCTAGTGTTCTGCTCTATAAACCTCCTTGCCAGTGCAGGCTTCAGCCTCAGCTTATGTTTTCTGAGCAATTCCAAGAAAAATAATCCGCTGTTAAAAGTGGATATATATATCTTAATGCAAACATGCACCCCTGCTGCTCACAGGGGCTACTAGAATCAGTTTGGGGACAGCTCTTCAGAAAATATGATTTAGGGTATTTTTTAGTGTCTGCTTTGGATGTGCCAAAGTTGTGTTATTTAAAAAAAAAAAGACAGGTTAAGAGAATTAAACATGAAAAATGTTGACAATGTGAAATAAAAAAATCTAAAGCAGAAACATTAGCCTGGAAGACATGATGGACTGGTGTCTCAGAACATACCATTCTTTATTCTTGTTTTGTTTCCTACTGACATTTTTCAAAGAAAAACTCTTACCGTTTTGCTATTTTTAGGTTCATATTTTGGGTTGAAGAGAAGACAGGTATGGAAGCTATTGGGAACTGTGCAACTTGATCTGATCCAACAGGTCACAGGTGATTTAAATGTGAGTTCTCTAGTCATCACTCAGGAACAATTTAAAAACATAAATCGATTTCTATTTCAAAGAGGCCATAAGAGATCATTTGAGTAAGCTGACAAGGCTGTGTCTAGGTAAGAAAGGTTTAGGGACAAGCTACCTCATGAATTTATGGAAAATTCCATGTAAATTGTCCAGTAACAATAGTAACTTACCATCATTCAGCAAAGCGAGCCTGTGATCAAGTTAATTTCTGTTATATTAATCTATAAAAATATCATGCCGCTAAGCTTTAAAGCAAATTATTTACTTTTTAGACCTCAAAAGAGAACAATTTCTTTCCAGGAAAAAATTACTTGCCTGTTGACTGAGTTCTGTATCCCTATATAGCAAATAGTTTCATGAAGAGGAAGTAAAAGATGGGGAGATAATATTTTTGAGAATTTCTTTGTGTCCGGCTCTGAATACAAGTACTTAACATTTTATTTTTTAATCTTGACGTGGGTTATTTCTTCCTCTTCTTTTGCTGCCTGAGGAGAAGGATATCTAAAGACACCCCATAATAAAGGAAACAAAAGGCATAAAAAAATTAGTTTTAAAATAAAGGCAGTGTGCCCCGAAGTATTGTATTGTATTCTGTTCTGTTTTATTCTCTGTTTATGCCACCTGTCTCAGTCAGTAATAAGATATATACTACAGCCCTTCTCTTGACTATGGCCCCAGACCATCACAGCTGCAACAGCAACACTGGTAAATCCATAGTCTTTTAAATGCAGGTGATGACCCTTCTGTCTTGTCAATTGACATGGAATGAATAAAAATAAAAATGTGAAAGGTAATTAATCGATTCACTTCAACTGATTTGTCAAAGATAGTATTTCAGCACCAAACCGGCTAATCTGAGTTCAAACGCTTCAGGATAAAAAAGCAAAACTTGATCCTTGATTTTCTACCACCATCTTTAGGCTGCTGCCGGTACAGGCGGCAGCGGCACGGCGGTGCTCGAGAGACGCGCAAAGACGCCCGATGAGCATATTTTAGTGCATCCTCTCTTCCTGTACATATAGGGCTCTTACCGCTTAACAGTGCGAGGGATTTTGACCTGTCTCAGCTGCGGAGGGGCTGGCAGAGCTCGTGGTTTGCCTTTGCCCCGGCCACGACTTGGCCTCTCCTTGCAAAGGGCTGAGGGACTCTTGCTGCCTGGCTAGGTTGGATGAGGAAACATTGCCACTTTGTCTTGCAGCCTGCTTTTCGTGTACACCACGCTGCTTTTTGTCTCTCGAGGGTTTGTCTAGACATAACGCTGCCCCTGGATTTTTCAAGGAAAGGCTCGAGCTTTGGGTGAGGACGCTTCACTGTGGACGCCACTTGGACCAAGCGAAACGGTTGGAGCCCACTGATGGAGAGTGTGTATTTATTTACGTATGACAAGATAGTTTGAGCTCACCACGTACAACAGCGCATGAGGAGCCAAGGGAAGGAATGGATGCCAAAACAGCTTGCACCGGCCTTACCCCCACTCCAGCAGAGCCCTCCGGCACCTCGCCACCCTGGGCACCCCGTGGCCCTGCCCCGCTGCCTTTGGAGGCCGTCCCTGGAGGGAACCACGCTGACATTGCAGAGGCTGCGGCCACGGGAGCAAGCGCCGGTGCTACTGCTCGGGGAGGGGAATGGTCAGCCTGTTCTGGGAGCGGATCCGGCCAAAAGCTGCCTGGGGAAGTGGGGGCTGTAACCGAGTTGCTTGCTGGAGCGGGAGGGAGTAGGGGTGCAAGGGTGCAGCACTTGGGAGGCAGGAGGGGAGCTCGCTGCTGGGCTGGCGGCAGCCCCACGCAGCAGCTACTTCGGCACGTGACATGCAGCAAATGTGGGCCCTGTGCTCCTCGCCCCGCCAGCCCCATGTGCTCGCCTAAAAATAATCCACTCTGCGCTCTCCCTTCTGATCTCTGACCGACCGACGTGTTACAGCTGAATGTATTGGCCTGAGGTGTGGCAGCTTGGAAAAATGTGTAAAAGAATACAAAAAAAAAATCAGGAGAAATCCAATACAATCTTGCGGGCGAGCGAGCTGGCATCCCTGCCAGGGTGTTTGTAAGGGCAGAAGCAGCTATTTATCAAGTGCTTTGCTATTTAAAGGTCAGAAAACTATCTTGCTCTCTTAGAGTCTTTACATGGCCATCCATTTCTTTCCAGCTGCTTATGAGTCTCCAAAAAATCTCATCTTTCTCTTCCTTAACAGCTGTTAAAGTAAACAGTAGTTACTGCTAATGTGGCCATCATAGCTTACATGTTACCTATTCATCTCCTTTCAAATGAGAGCCCAGAGAACCTATTTCAACATCTAAACATCTTATTTTGATAACACGGTGTCTAGACACAGTTTACAGCAAATTTTAAGGGACAACAGAATCTGGCTCTTCTATTCCTACATCCTAAGTTAAGGGAATTGAATTTGGGTAGCTCCCTCATACCAGGCAGATATGGCACTCAACCCCACAAATCCAGGGAGACTCCTAAATCTGGGGAGTTGTGTGGACACTCAGAACCTTTACAGTGCAGTTCATAATAACCATCTGATGTTTTCTGTTCCAAATACTTCAGCCTATCTCCATTTTCATATGATACCCATAAGAAGATTTTAAGACTGTGAGACAAAATAAAACACAGAGCATGTCTATATAAAGGCATTCAGCAAGAAGTGCTGAAATTTATTCAAATTTTCATAATTACAATAGAGACCTCTGGCTTTGAACTTCTAATTCACAACAGCAGTAAAAAAGTAAATGGTGAAATGGGTTGTATTAAAGTGCAATGATATGGAGAAGACCATTGAAATAACAAAAATGAGGCTGTGGTGAGAAATGAAAGGACAGTCTCATCCTAGCAGTAACAGCAATATATAAGTAAATTATGTTACAGATAATTTACAAAATAACTTACACAGATGAAGATAAGCTAAATCTCATGTTGCCATTCCATTGTTAAATATCAGACTAAATATTCCTGGTCAGCACAATATTATATGGGATAATTAAAAAGAGATCAGAGGATTTCTGCGTTGGAAAAAGATGCCTGAAGTAAAACCCTGATCTGCCTTTACATTGCAGTATTGCAAGAAACCTAAGTATTTATGAATTGTAAAGTGACACATTCAGCAGCATGAAGACTATAAATACATCTTTTACATTGATACATCATATCTACACACATATACATATCTACAACACATATATATACACACACACAAGCACATATATGCACATATATATGTACATAAATATGTGTGTGTGTATATATATGTTTCGGTTTGTACTGACCGTGGTCAGCTGCATTTTGATTGCATCTGGGGTAGGGTTGCTTTTGCAACTTAGGAGTAAGATCATTCTTTAGAGTATTTGTCATTTATGTTTCCTAAGCTGCAGCCTCTAAAAATCTAAAATTCTGTCATAAAGATAGACTTCAGGGCCCAGCCATCAGAGGGGTCTGATGATTAACAGCAGTTCCCATTGCCTCTGAAAAATTACGGTCTTAATGTCCTCATTATTTTTAAGTAATATGATACATGAATCTGTTAAAAACCTATTTTCATATAAGTAAAAATATTTGAGAGATAGACAGGAATGAATACAATATTCCATACATGCACACAGTTCTGGAATTTTCGTAACGATGAAGTGCAAAGAACATCTGACAAGGTGAAAATTTCCAACGTCAGCTTACATCACACCTTGAAAAATGGCAAGTTTAGCATTACCCTTCCTTTAAAAAAAATTTAACATACGTGTCTGTAGCATAGATCTGACTTTTCTCTAATAAATACTTTTTTCTCCCGTGCTCCCCTTTTATAGAAAAATTATGTCATCATGTTTTTCCCTTTGCATAAATCTGCAACAAACAGTATTGACTAAAAATACGTCTGGTTTCTATCCCTCACAGGTTTGGCTGAAGGCAGGCTCTTGACCCATAGTGCAGCCACAGTAGCTGCCTCTGCCTGTAACTGCATGTTAAGTGTGAGAGCTGAAGGTAACCATGCAATTACCGTTTATTAAGAAATCATGTAGTGAATGAGAACATTTGTGCTTCATTGTGCACTTGCGTAAGGAAGAAGATACTACTAAATTGCCAAGGCTATGTAAACACAGTGATCTTGGTAAACAATTTGGTTGTGAGGCCAAACAAAAGACCTCAGAAAACAGGTACTCCATTGCACACATCATTAAAAGGTTGGAAAGGATAAAATAAGAGTTTCTTTTGACGCTGTTGTGGTCAGTGTATTGGCGACGTCTGCATCCCAGTCTCTAGGGAGCAGAAGAATATCCTGAAGACCCAAGAGAAGAGAAAAGGCTGGACCAACCCACCTTCCTGGTTGCTGTAAGAGTTTCATTCACTGCACTGATGGAGGTATGTCCTTGGAGAAAGGGTTTTTTTGGGAGAAGAAATTGTAAACTCAGATTTATTTTCCTCATACCTGTCCTGTACAGTGATTGCTGTGTTGTTAGTTTACAATAAGGATTTAGCACTGAAAACATTTTGTTTGCTCACATTCAGATCCTGGCTGTTACAAAATGATACAGTTCTGCAGAAACCTGATTGTATATCAATGAGAAAATGTGTTTTATGCTAACAGCTCTGCAACTTCAGACTTCACAGCAGAAGCCCCTGCAAGACCCTATTTCAAATCATTTAACTTTTATTCACAACTTCACATTCCATGCAATTTTCATTGGAACCTTCTGGGAGAACCTGTAAAAATCACCATTGAAAATACTCAAAGCTGGCAACACAGAACTGGTGGTTCTCCGAGTCCAACATCCAGAACTCTGCACAAAATGACAAATTTCAGATTTACCTTCCATGGAGGTGGGGTGTAAATTTAATGTTAGCCCTTAATGTCTGAGAAGCTGGTGCTGCTGGCATTGCAGCTATCACTGCAACTTGATGATGTGCTCAAAGTGCTGGAGGCAGTGCCCGATTCTGGGAAAGGGAAAGGAAAGAAAAAACCCACAAGAAAATACGATGTGGTTGTTGTTTTTCATGACTTATTTTCATAATAGGAATCTACAGAGGCAATCAACTCATAATAAATAGCCTACCAGAGCTGCTTAAAGATTGAGCCGATTTTGAATTGCCTATGAGCATCAGCAGATTGTTTCCTGGGATCCAACCTTCTCTACCAGTGCTCAGGTTCTTTACACACCTAAAATAATATAAAAATAAAAAGTCAAATTGCTTCATTCCATGCTTTTGAAAGTTCTACCCTAAACATCTGCCTTCCAAACACAGTTCTGCGTATAAAAGTTTCCAAACACAGATCTGCATACCAAAGTCCATCCTCCCCTTCACGAATCAGTTGAACTAGATCTCCACTTTTCACTGTAAATTCTTCAGAAACTCCTTTCTCATAATCAGTCACAACTGTATATTTACCAGGAGTCTAAATGAACACAGAGGAAAAACATAAACAAATTACTTCTATTGAATAATTTAAGGTATGCTGCAGCTTTTATTATGAAAATTTTCATACTTTTTCCTCCTTTCTCATGCACATATATGCTGAAGACAGTGTAAATATGCATGCTGAGAGGCAGTAAAACTTTGCTGTTCAGTTACATGCAAATTCAGTACATGAATTCTCACACCCTGAAAAACATTCAGTGAAATGTTTCCATTACAACAATTAATTCAAATATCTACCAAAAAATACAAAGAAAAAAAACCAAACCCAAAACCAAGCTGGCAAACTAGTGACATGATGTATGTGTGGAAGTCTGTTGACATGGTAGCTGAGCATGTCATTGCTCGACTGCTGTACTATGGCATAAGCAGTCACGGTCTCACTAGCCTGTGGGTACGCAAAGGCACAGACAGACCTTCCCAAGGTACGAACACAAGGCTGATTTAAGAGAAGGGGATATTTTCCATTCCCCGAGGAATTTTGCCCAGCTGCGGATTTCAAAGCAGACACTTTCCTTCCTGCAAGCTTCAACAGCGTTCCTATATACTGCCACACACAACAGATCAGTAACATTTGCTTAGCTCAACAGGAAAGCATTTCTGGTTACCAGCTTCATCTCGCCTCCTCCTCCTCCTCCTTCTTCCTCTGCATCCGACGAATTCAGCGGATCTTCAGCACTAGACCAGCCATCATTTTCTTCAGATGCGTCAAGAGAATGAGATGTTTTAGCCCAACCTTGGGGAACAAACAGCTGCCGGTTAACTTTGCAGCAGTGACCCACGACTGGGAGAAATGTTCTTCCCGCTGATAAGCTGTTAAGTGACCAGCATAAACAGCAGGAAAACTGTACACGGGGAAGTTACTGCAGCCACTAGGTCAAATTCACAGCTGGCAAAAGTTGGCCTGTTTCCATCAAAGTGGAGTTGTGGCAATGCACAGCAGTGAATTTAGCCCTTTGGATTTATATAGAGGGAAACAGATGGAAAGAATGCAAATTCCCAAATAAAAAGAAGCTATTTTTTCTCTTCTAAAGATGGACGATGGATTTTCTGGGGAGGAGGTAGAAGACAGGAACATGCACTCTATGATATAGATGAATGCACGGGGTTGTCACCCAAAGCAACCTAACTAGCCTGCTGGAACACGGGATGGATGCACATAGCTTTGTTCAAACTGTTGAGCACTTAGAGCTGTCAAGAAATTCAGCACAAGCTACAGGCACTCTGTACTTCACCTCATGAGGCAGCTTATTATTTAAGGGTATTTAGGCACAAGGATTACTTAATCATGCTGACTTATCTTGGTGTTAAGTCATTGCACCAAACACCACAATAACAATCCCCTGCCTGTCATTTATTGCTAAGCGTTCCTTTTTCTCTCTCAGGGTGAAGCATTTCATTTATTTATGAGGCTGAATCATATCCAGAGTGCACAAAATCCTTTTCCAAATAAAACTACAGTAAGTTTTACTACTGGGAAGCTTTTCACTAAGGTCAGCAGCTGTTAATAAATGTGTTGAGCTTAAAATGAAATAAAAGTTATGATAAAAGACAAGTAAATATTTGTAAGGTTTTGGTTCAAGCCAAAGGGTAACAACAATGAAACTCAATGAAAAGAATGAAAGGGAGAACAAACCTCCCAACTTTTATGTAACTATTAGTTAAGTTGAGAAACACTGGCATTTTTGCTCTTCACTGCTTCTGAGGCATTTATCACATGGCTGGTATTACCAGTGCATTAAGGAAAAGTCTGAGCACCGTCAGAGTAAAGCCAAAGCAATCTGAGAATCGTAGAAAGAAATCACACCCAGAGCACACCAAACGGACCGGGACTTTTACCTCGCCTGCGCTGACGGATGACCTGCACAAGGTTAGAGGTACTGACCCATTTGACCCTGTCCAAGGTTAAGAATGAACTTCCATCTGTGAAGAAACTGAGCAATAAATTCCTGCTGTATTCCATACAAATTTCCTTGGAAGCTCACATCTTATAGTTGGCTCATGGGACACAGCTGAAACCCTTTCTGTTATTTCCAAGCTAAGAACAGTGCAATAGAAGAAAACTTGGTTTCTCCTAATTGTTCCAAGCTCTCATTAGAAAAGAATCAATGAGTTGCACAAAAGAAAAAGTTAAAACACTGTAATTGCGCTGCCTGTAGCATCATATTCATTGTCCTGCTCATCTGGAACATTTTGGGTAACTGCTCTTGTTCCACAGCCTCTTTCTTTTCCTATATTGTGCTGATGTGGGTAAGAGCAGACCTGCCTGATCCTGCCGTAGCAACAGCACTCCTACTGGTCATAGAAGCTGGCACTCTACTATTAACAAGTCCATTTAAAAGGCCATCTGATCCTGGGTGGGGAGGGGAAGTAGCCACCGTGGTCGTATTTGTATTAGCTAACTACAGGCACCAAAATTATGCATGCACATTCAACGCGCATGTGTGTATTCTGCACGGCGTGACTAAATCAGAGCTCCCTATAAAGGCAGGAAAGGTAAGAAAATAGTAGGCAGTCTTGAGAAAAGACATGGTTATGCAGAAATGAGTTTAGATTTGATGGTGCCAGGAAAAGCAAGAATTCATTAACTGCTTCTCTTCAGATATGGGCCCACAGGTTTCTTCACAGAGATAGGATCTATCTGCAAGATGTGATTCTGTCACCAATTAATTTTCCTTGAGCTCACTGCGATGTAAGTTGAAGTGATGTAGCCGTGAAAGGAAACGAGTGGAGGCAACGTGCTCTGCACTGGGGAGCTGTGACCATCACCTGGTGCAGTTTCGTCCTGAAAGGCCCAGGTCAACTGCCTGCTTATTCCTCTTTGAATTGGTGAAGGAGAAGAGATAAGGTGTCAGGAAAGACAAGGTGTATGGTGTTGCATAGTTTCCCCAGCACAGCAGCTGAACCTGCATTGTTTCCATGTGTGAGCAAAGACAAAGGCTGTGGAAACCTGGACAGGAGGATGATGGTAAGGCTTGAAACAGCTTCATCTTTAGAGTAATATTTTCTAAGAGATGGTGGTGGAAAAAGTCAGGAAGAGAGGGACTGCTCTGCTTGTACTCTCTAGTTAGCTAGCCCTACGGATTTGTACTCAAGCCTTCACCAACAGTCTCGCTGGTTAGAAAGGGGTCATTTAACTGAAATGCTTTTCTGTTCTTTACTTAGCTGTGGGTTGGGGAGGACAGGAGGCAAACTGCTACAAGGGGTTCAGTTAAATTATCTGGGATTTATAGGGTTGGAAACTTGCCTATTATCACCCAAAGACAGATGCAACAGGCCTGTGACTACAGTAAAAAATGCAGATCTAAAATGGAAATTCCACATGACAGTGATGATCCCCACTCTGACTAGAGTGCATATGTTTCAGATTTTTTTTTTTTTTCCTTTTTAAAAGGTTAAATCCTCTCCACAAGGGGCACAGTGACAGGAGGATGCTAACTGCAAAACCATGTGTTGCATAGCAGCTGGACTCCCCTGTAATTCCATTAAACACCCAGCTTCTGGTTATTTCTTCAGCACAAGATCCTTTTCCCGCTGCCCTCTCCTAAAAACTAGTTAGCCATATGCTACTTCATTTCATGCCAAAGTAAAACTTCAACCAGTTGTGCCATCAAAAGCAGTATATACAAAAGCTGACAGACCCACTTGGAAAAACTCAGCTGATATCAGTACTGCTGCACACAACAGCATCATATAGGTATCCCCAGAGCTTGATGTAACATATTACACGAGGTATGTGTGGATATTCGTGGAGTACAAGATGTGGTATCACTATACCTCTTAAACCAAAAGGAGTTGGGTCACTCACTACTTCATGCCGTTTAGCTTTTTTGTCAGGACTGGTAGGAGAAGCTGCAGGAGGATGAATAGGCAAAAAACACAGAAGAGAGATATTGAAGAACTGGAAAAAAGAGAATAGGTGGATTGCATGCTAAATACCTTTGAGTTTACACTGGGAAACAAGTGGATTTCTGTAATCACTCTAATTTTAGCTGTCATTGGTCAATTACAGTAGAAGGAATTAATTATTTACATGTAGTTATTTGAAGATAAATTGGCAAATTTATTTTACAGCAATAGGTGAAAGTGTATGTAAAGTTTTCTAAATGAACTAGACATCAACTGAATACAATTAATTTCAATTTTAGACAAACATTACCAAACAAAGCAATAATTTTTATATAAATCTAGTGCTACAGCAATACCTGGTCCTGTAAGAAGGATCATTGGCAATGTCTGGCTTTTAGCAGAAGGAGATGGAGTTTCTGTCAAGGCAAGCATGGGATATTAGTGCTCACCTCATTAGCATTAGATACACAACCCTAGAGTCTCAGAGTCTCTCCAGAAAGAACTCAAAGGTAATCAGGTTTTAAAGAGGCATTCTGAAAAGATGCTTGGGGGGAAAAAAAACCTCATGCTCTTGAGCAAGGGCCATCGACTTAATGCAGTTCAGACTGTTCAAAGACAGCTGTTCAAAGCAAGAAGTGAATGTAACAGTGCGATTACTTGGCAGGAAGAAGCAAGAAAGGTCTCAGACTCCTATTGCCTGTTTTTGGAAAAAAAAGTAAAGACCACTTCTGGAAGCATAGGGAAATTCTTATTTATTTTTGTATCCAGCAAAAGAACTCTGTCATACACATTCTGCTGCAGTCATGCTTTGGGAGTTCTATTAGCAAGGACGCTAATATAGAAATACTCGAGAAAACCTTGATTCCTTTTTGCCAAGTACAAGTGCATTCGGGGCAGATCCACTGAAGCTAGAAGCAGGCCAAGTGTCTGATATGAAGACAATTTCCTTCCTCTAGTTTTCCTACAGGAATGGGGTGCTATAAACTCCTTCCTTGGCCCTGATAGTGAGACTGGAGGCATTGGAAACTGCACTCTTCCCCTTGCATCTCCAACACCTCCACTTTTCTCAGCTGCAGCTCCCCCTCCTGCTCTGGAGCTGCTTTCTCCCTGTCAGGGTCAGTGCCTCAGGAACCTGGCTTGAACTTAGGAGAACAAGGTAGCGCATACACTAAAAACCTGTTACACTACACACACATACAACGTGATGCTTCAATTACAGCCTTAAACAGAAAACAGTCTAGCTTTTTTTTTTTTTTTTAAATTACCTTTCTGACTTTTGAGGTTAGTAAAGCCCTGCAGTGTAAAGCGCTTTTTTGACAGTATAGAGCACTCTGAAGCAGAGCTAGTGTCATCTACAAAGGGAGAGAAAGACACAGAAAGAAAGGGGACAAAGCCATGAAAAGATCAAGGCAAAAAATAGTTTGCAGCCCTGCCAGGGAACCTGCATGTTAGGATGAGAAAGGACAACTGAAAGTCCAGGTACAACAGAAGAACCCAAGTGGTCAGTTGTTCTCACTGTGCAGGGCCTTGTACTGCCACTGGTTCGGCAAATAATCTCCATGATGGGAACCAAAATTAAAGAGAAAAAGCAAAACAAAACAACAAAACTCTTCAGAACAGGTAATGCTGAGAAATTTATCCAGAGGAAGAAAACCCTGACAAGCTGGGCAGCTCTAAGAGAAGAACTACTGCAGACTCAGGCCTCATAACACATAGTTCCGACCTCCTTTTGGCTGTCCTTCATTCGAGGTGGCTTTAGGCCTGTCCACACCACACAGTGGAATGCAGAAACCCCAAGCTAAGGACAGGTGGGACCGGCACGCAGGTGCAGTGTGGGCAGCACTTTGGGGGTGGGCTGCCTTAGGGCTGCAACCTGCAAAGCTCTGCTCGTTCAGGTGTAATGCTGCGTTTTCCTGCACTACTGTGGCTACTCTGCTGGTGGATCTGCCTGTGCATCTGCAGTGCAGGCATGCTCTTCACAATTAAAGATAACAATACATACATGTAAACTCACCTTTGCCTTTCTCAGGGTACTTTGGTGCTACTGTGGTGCCATAACCTTCTAGACTTGCAAGATCAGCTTTTCTCTCCTCCATTTTTTTTGTGTTTCTGATGTGATTTCGTGAAGGACTGTTTATTGGAAGAAAATTAAGACAATCAATCCATCTCCAGTAAATTTATGTCTGAAAAGGGATGATCTTCAGTCACGGGCTTTCTTTTACATACAGATATATAGGCTGAAAACCATTTTGTAGCTACTTCCCAGATCATACCTTGTAGGATTGAAGAAGTCATTGGTGACTGTGCATAGAAAGACCATGAGCACACACAAAGGAGAGAGAGTCCCCTAACTGACTACAACCACATGTACTATGGCAGTAGAAGTTACTCAAAAGACAGCTCAGGACAACTGCCACTTACTCTCAGCTACAGGCACACATTCTGTGCTGACGTACTAAGGAAAAAAAGAAAAAAAAAAAAAAAAGGAATATACTCTGTCGCTCAGAAGCTCTTAACAAAGGAACAGATGAGGGATGAACAAAGAACATAGTTTGGATCTTGCAGTTGGATTCCCATCACACCTCCAATTGGGAACAGAATGGAGAAAGACAACCCACAAATACTATACATGTGGGAAATTCTCCCTGAGTGGTAAGTAGATGCATAAAACATGCAGGGCAGAGAGCTACTGATACACATTCGAGCACACACCATGTGGAAATGACTGAAGATATGAACACATGGGCTTATGGGTATATACACATATTATGAAAAAAAGAGTGAGCAGCAGAGGGTTAAAAAGAGGTGTTGGAGAAGAGCAGAACAGCAGGTGGAAGCAGAACATATAGGTTGGTAGGGTAAAGGATAAAAAATAGGAAAAGAAGAAAAGCTTGACTCAAGCAAGAACACTGGTGGAATCAACACATTACTTAGTTTAAAAGCAAATTAAAAAAAGTAAATTGGAGGAAAAGAACAAGGGACAGAAAAGATAATGCCCTGAAAAAGACAAAAAAGAAGATAACATGACATTGGAAAAGGACAAAAAAAAATTCAGGGGAAGAAAAAGAACAGAGAAGGAGGGAAAAGGCTGTTCCACATAACTCTTATCTGGGGTGTAAAGTATTTAATTAGCTGTTCAACAAACAGACCCATAATACCACCAGGACTTCAGCTGGCTTAGAAAATGACTTTTCTGTTTTGTTCTCTATCAACTGGCAAAGCTCATGGCACTGCTGCTCAGTTTAACAGTTCTGGAGATGTATAAACTCCAAGCTTTACAGCTTCTTAGTAGGAAGAGACCTAAAAAACATCTAAAACATAAGGGCCAGTATTCAGGGGTAGGAGTAATGAAGAACTACAAACTGGATGTATTAATATATTTACAAGACAGCCAGGCTGATTTGACAACATATTTACTTACCTTGTACAAGATGATGCTGGTAGAGGTAAACTCTGTGTTTGTTCTAGTGTTCTGTGCTGACTAGCTTCTGTAATGGAGGAGAGACAAAGAACTATTAACACTGATTTGTGTTTTGAGCTTTTCATTTCTTCAGTCCTACACAATGAAGGTTTTGAAGTTCAAAGAGAAAAGAGATTAAAAACCCGTATATATCCAAAATATTTTACCTCTGCATGCCTGCAGTTGACTCGTCAGCACTTTTCTTATTTCATTTACCCAAGTAGCTTTAACTTCAGGGGTTGGTGCCTACCCAAAAATAAATACAATCAGCCATCAAGCATGGCATACTTATTACACAAAGAGTTGCATGCCAAAGCACAGCCTCAGAGGAATCCTGCAAAGGGACAAACAGAGCTCCCTCTCTAGTCCTTCAGTGAACAGAAACTTGTGACAACGGGAACATGCTGAGGCAGAGGCTGTGCATGTGCTACAGTCAAACCCCAGCTCCAAGCCATCCACTACTCCAGTGAGAGTAATAGTAACTGTGTACACAATATCCTCCATGTTGTAAAATGTAATTATTTTTTCCCCCAGAAGACTCTGCAATTGAAAATATATTAAGAAACTACCTTACCAATTAATCTAGTGGTGGTTTGGCTTTTTTTTTTTTTTCTTTTCCCTTTTTTCTACATTTCCTGATCATCGTCTATTAGTGATAGAAGAAAAAACCTCCAGATCTTTTTAGGGTTAGACTTCCTCCCTGCCTTCTTTTTTTTTTTTTAATATAGTGGCATGTTATTTACCTGTATGATGTAAACTTCTTCCCTTGCATTATACCAGATTTCAAATTTTTTTGCATCACCTTTGACATTTTCTGTTATTCCAACTGCTGCCATCTGGAAGCAAAGAGAACAGAAGCTGACCTACCAAATTGTGATTATGATAACAATGGAAGCGGGCGGCTACTGGTATTCTTTGCTACCCTATTTCTGAAAAGGAAAACCACATTTGGCTTCTTGCTCAAGGATAAGAAAACTAATAACACAATCTGCATGTTGGATGCAAGACATTTAGTATTTTGTGTCATCTTGGCTACCTCGGAGGGAAGAAGGGTTTAGGTATATTAAATTGAGACTGACCCACAAGATGTCTCAAAATCCAGACCACCAAACCTTACATCTATTTATATTACCCTCTTCTGCTCACTATTACTTTTTCTGTGTGATTAATGCAACTGCCGTTCAGCTAGACTAGTATGGCTTGGGTTTTCCCAAAGGATAATTTCCCCCTACCCTGACTCTCTGACAGACAGCAACGCAAAGTGACCCAGACCTGCGGCACCAGTTAGGTTTGCCCAAAAAGGTGAAGTTCCCAGTGCAAAACTATAAGACATCTTCACTGACAAAAAACTAGAACGTGGTATTACTGCAGGATAAACCCTCAGTACCTCAACCTTACTGGACTGCTCGGTATCTTACATTTAAGGAGTGTTTGTAGCTGTAAGAAGGTGCTTTCTCATATCCCTCTCCGTTTTCTTCTCGCTTTTTACAGAACAGCACTGCTTTCTCATGGAGGAAGAGGTGTCGCTGCATTGGCTTGAAGCGTGCCAAATCTTTCACCTTGGAGTGACCCTTTTTATGATCAGTCCAGACATTGAAGGATCCTTGCATTAAAAGCTTGCCCAGCTCATTCAGGTTTCCCTGGAACAAAAAAAGCAATATTTATAACTACAAAGAGATAACATCAAACACATGCTCTGAGCAGGTCTTTACAAGTTCTGTTGTTCCAAGTAATCTCTCACATCAGTGTTTATGTTGGGTTTGGAAATGTAATAAAAATAAAGTCAGTGCTAGATTTTTACAGTTTTCTCTTTCCTCAGCACTGTTCAGGCAGGATTTCAGAGTCAAGAGTACCAGTAGCAAAGATACAGAGATCTACACATAGAGAGAGGGGAAGACACAATACACATTTGTTTTTTTCAAAATTCTGCTCCAAAGCTCCTTACATTGTTGTTTTTTTTTAACTGGAAGTTTTGAGGGTAGTTTTACACATGGATATAAAAATGTAGTAGTGACTCCCATTTGGCAGTAGCCTAAACCAGATTCGTGATGATTTTCTGTTTCTACTTGGTGTCAAGTAGATGAAAG
This sequence comes from Phaethon aethereus, assembly GCF_964289735.1. Classification (NCBI taxonomy): domain Eukaryota; kingdom Metazoa; phylum Chordata; class Aves; order Phaethontiformes; family Phaethontidae; genus Phaethon; species Phaethon aethereus. The sequence continues at coordinate 153,973,228 of NC_138575.1, forward strand.
GAAGAAAACTTGGGTAGATGGAGCAAAGTATTATTCATAGCAGGAAAACTTCAGAAGAGTATAGAGAGATCCGTTTTCCATTATTTTCATTACACAATTTAGTCTAAAGGAACCTTTTGTAAAACATTCTTCTCATCATTAATACACAGTATGGGCTATGCTGTACATATATCTAAGAAATAAATGAAAATAATTTTAAAAATAAGTAAAAATACTGTTACTCACATCATAGCCTGTAATGGCTATCTGGTGCATAGAATCATTAACTGCTTTGAGAATACCCAGTATAGAAGTTAATGCCTCCTGAAGATCTTCAGCGCCTTCACAGTTCTTGCTGTACTTCAGCATTTCCTGAGCAGGCAGGGAATGGCAACTTACTTAGTTTTGGAAACAGCAGTAACTAGGAACATTCAAATTTTAATACTGAATTTAAGTTAAGTATTTTAAGTTTTTAAAGTTATCCAGTAAAGTTTTATACCATATAACCTGGTGGGTTAAATACTGTCTGGAACTCAGAAGACCCTAAAGTTTTACTTTTCATCTCTGCTGCTAATTAGCCAAATATATTTCATTCACCTGTATGTTTTACAAGGACTCACTAAGAATTTTACAAGACTAACTTTACAAACATTTTTCATCATAATTGATAATAAAAAACAACTCAGTCCAAATTTGTTACCTTTTATATTCATTACTTTTTAGACGTGAACAAATGTAAAAACATAGGCAAATTTCATTTATTATTTGAATTATGGTGAGGCCTAGGATGGTAGTAACAGACTTAAACTTACTGCACTGAGCTTTGTCTACACATTTAAAAAGGCATCCCTTCTCTAAAGGGCTTATTGGTGAAGCTGCATCTTCCAGTTTGATGCAGATAAACACAGCTGTGAGTTCATGTAGTGAAGCCCCAGGCTTCATAGTATGAGAATAAGCATTTCCCCATCGACTGCAGGAACTAAAGATACTTTAAATCGAAAACCTTTTGAATACTTCTCTTTTCATGCAAGCTTAATGTAATTAATTCCTTAAAAGCAGTTAACTTTAACTCACTTTTACCTCAAGAGTAAATTTAGTCCAAGGTAATTTTTTAAAATTACTGTTAAATAAAATTATTGAAATGTGTGTCTATGTGGGAAATGTTTCTTAAAACAAGCCAGTTTCAAACACAGAAAAAACCTACTTAGACATTAATTTTAAAATTTCTTATAGTACATTGCTCTCATTTTGCTCTCTCAGTATACTATGTTTAAGTGAATCACAATGGCATCCTTCTTAAAAATACCTTACAGTGCTCTCAGTTAAGTACATTTCCTAGAACCCAGCAGGGCAAATTACTGTAATTCGTGCGTGAGACGAGTATAACTGGCATGTAACAAGTACTTCAGATACTCTCTTTAATTTGTTGCAAAGGTTTTTTGGTCCATCTGTTTCCCCTAATGAACTTTTCATTCTTCTCTTCAGCAGAAATATTAGGGAAAACAAGTTACACAAGGTGTCTCTGTGGTAACATTCCCCTGTCTACTAGCAACTTTTTGGCTGAAAGAGAAAGGAACCGAGCTGAAATTTGATAGACTGGGATTTGTCTCCATTTCAGTTTATACATCTGTCTGCTAACTTTTAGGTTTCTCTCCAGCAAGGTGAGAGAAGCAGCATTTTAAAAAGTACAAATGCACAAAATATACTTAGTGTTGTAGTTTAGTAACACATACCTTCAGCAATAATTGGTATTTGGTTATTCTTTGAACGGGTTTCAGCAAGTATGAGTCCAAACTGAGCTTGTGATCGAGTTTTCTTTGACATTCCTGTAATCAGTGTTGGATTTCATCAGTACACTACTCAGTATTTCTGTTAGTTGTTGTTAGACATAAATGATGAAGTTAAAAGAAACAACCAAAACAAAAAACACCCCTCCCCCAATATTTTAAGAGACTCAAGCAAGCATACCTGAAAGAATACAGAATCTGAAAACTGCCTCCACAAACTTTCAGATCGAGGTTTATTTTGACAGTATTTTTCATAAATCTGGAAATCTTCCATCTGAAATTGGGGAGACAAGCAAGAAGTTAATAAATTCTTGTGACTTCAATGGACAAAGTTCATAAGATTTTTTTTTCCATAATCAATAAGTCTAAGAAAAAACAACAAAAAAAATGCAATTCCTTGAGGCATCCCAAGCAAAAAACAATTATTCAAAATCACTGATTTTGTAATGGCTACTAATTTTGTACTTGACACATCAGAATAAAATGTTCCTGTTAATTTTTGCTTCAGTTGAATGTTAAGCACCTTACAAAAGAAGCATATATTATATTTACAAATCTATTTCTATTACAATCTGAAAAATACTTCTCTGAATGCCCAGCCATGAGTCCCTCTGTGCAACTTATGTAGAAGTCTTTGCTCTTTTTTCTTTATACATTTTCTTTTTATGAATACGTTTCTCACTGGGAGTTGCACCAAGGTAGACCAAGCGGTTTGTTGCCCCTTATCACTTTAGCAACTAAACAGCAGGATTTCAGCACTTGTTGAAAGCAAAAGGAAATAAGACTGTTGAAAATGTCACAGTAACTATAGATATGAAGGAAAGACTAGGTAGGAAATCAGCAGGCACAGAAGCACCTCTGTCCCTCAGTTTTAAAAAACTGCATCTCTGTGGATGTAGCCAGTAAATAGAAGGGGGAGAGATGGCTCCTCCCAGGTGTTTTAGAACATCAATAGGTAGCAACAACAGGAGATTGATTTCCATAAACAGATCTGTATTTAGCCTTTTGTATACTATGGGTGAGACCCATTGTTCAATAAATCCCAGAGTAAAAAAGTCTAATTCTGTCATAGCTTTCTATTTTCAGAATAAAAATATTTTGGACTTACTCTGTTGAGGTGTACTCTTTAAAGAAAACAAAAACGAACAACAGCAATGACAATGAAAATCCAGTAGAGAAATCTAACCAAGTAAACCAATCATTTATAGTGATGTGAAATGATGCAGTATATGATTCCTCTTCATGTTTTCCTAACTACCACTTCAATAAAGCAGTTCTCTTTCAACAAGGTAGTAGCTCTTTCTAACAAAATTAATTACCCCACACAGCAGAAAATATCCCCAAGTCTCAATTAACGTCTACATTCTCAACCTGTTACCTGTTTGAGACAAAGGAAGGGGATGTGGTGGCAATTACTACACGAAAATCACTCTCATGTTACAGTCCTAGAGGGGCTTATGAATGAAACGCCAGCAAAAGATGACACATACCTGATCTAGAAAGCACCGTCCTACTAGTTCCGGGTATTCTACGTAGTTTTCTAGTTCTCTCAAGAATATTCTATGAGGAAGAAGATTTTCTTAGAGTACATGTTAAAAAAGTTGTAGTAGATGTTCACATTCTTGCAATTCGTTTTCTAAACTTTTGGAAACAGAGTTATAATTCTGTGCTATGAAACTAAACAAAACTCTTCTAAATCATGTACTTACAAAGGGATAGCAAATTAAAACAAACATTCTGACCAATTTCTTTTAGCTTACTGTTGCTACCACCAAAGTCAAATATAAGACTGGGGAGAGAAGCAGGATTTTGTTTCCCTGCCTTATGTATTCAGCAGCAGGATTTGTACAGTTTAAAGTGTTTGGTTTTGCCTTCCAAATGCTACCAAATACCACAAAGCAAACAAACGAACCAAACTCCACCGCCCCAAACCAAAAAAACCCACCTCCAAAAAATCAGTGGCAAAACTTCCAGTCTACTTTTGCCTGAATAAGAAATAACTATTTAATATGCTTAACTTCTCTTGAAAATACTTCTTTTCTACCAATTTAAATATTATCCTGTGAAGAATACCTCTCTAGCAGCAAGGATTCAAGCTTCAGAGAGGGGTCACTCAAGTATAAAATTAACCAGGCTTAACTAGATATAAGAGTTGAGAATTTGTGGTTTAGAATAATGATTTACTTTCCATAGCAAATTTCATAAAAAATAAAAGAAACCCAAACCCAAACAAATCTTGCTTTAATTAGCTTGTAACCAGTTCCAAATACTTTTGTTCAGGAAGAGGACCAACATGCCAAATTTTACCTGTGTACTGCAAACAAAAGTTTCACACAGCTTTGCTCATCTTTTATAGACATTTTGCTTTTCCTCTTCTAAGCAATATGAATCTGGACATGCCAGATAGCCAAGTGGGACTCAGTAAGGATCTTTTAGCAATTTAAATCACATTAAAAGAGAGAGTAAAAGAATCCCATCCAAATGTTGTTTTTAGATCTCCATGCAAATACTTACCTGTTGTGAAAGTGATAGATTTCCTCCATATTCCCAAACAAGATATCTTTCTTATTTTGGAGTTCTGGTGAAATGAGATGAGCCATTAAGGGGTTGTCCATCTCTGCAGCATAACCCTGCAACACAGGAGAGCACCACATTGATTATCTCCCTTTATTTGCAGTACTTATCTCTCTCTGACAAGGCAGTCAGCCTGCAGGCTGATAGAGAGCAAAAGACAGACTTCAGTATTAACCATGAAAAAAGTATACAAATTCTGTTTTTCCATCAGTCCAGTAAGACATACCTATATATTAGAAGGACACTTGAATAACTACTGCAATTTTAATTAAGCAAGGTTGAAACAAAGTTTGCAATCATTTCCACCAAGCAAAGGCTATGCATTCCCCCATACTGCTTACAAATTACAGTTTGTACTTTTTCTGTTAAGATTTTACACATCTGGATTTACAGTCACAATTCCAGTACACACACAAACCTTCATGCTAGTCTTAGCTAGTAGTATGAGGGAACAAGCTGACTGTAGTTATTTCTGCAGGTATCAGAAACCATTAAGCCGCAAATTCTATCTTTAAGATATTTTCATTAGCTTTGGTACCGAAAGTCATTAACTTTGGTTTCTGACATCTTCCATTTGTCATATAAGGCCACATTCTCTTGTCTGTGTATCTGGCACAGATAAGGAAAAGAGAGTACACAGGTGGCTTTAGTCCAGGACTGTTCTTCTCTAGTCCCAATGTCACTAGTCTGATCAAGTGATATCCCAGAACACTAAAAAAAACAAACAACCCTCCCCAAAAATCCCAAACCCAAACAAAACACCCACCAACCAATCAAACAGAAAAACTACAAGAATGCTCTAGTACCTGTATTGTAAAGAGATTTCCTAATGTAAGAAAATTCCTTAGTGTACAGGCACTGAAGGAAGATTATGTGACCTACTTTATATTTGGATTAGATTTCTCCCTCTGTCTCTCTCTCTCTCATTTTTTTAAACACAATTACCACGGACAAGGTGGTCACTGCATTAGTGACATTGATTATAACAAATTGCACTGAATTATAACAAACTGACAAATTAAATGAAAGGGTTTTAAGCAAAAGTGCGCCTACAACCAAGATTTTCAATTTCAAAGTGATGTCGAAACTACAAAAAGTAGGAGAACTAGCTGGTAAGTCAGCTAGCCTGAAGAATTCATGAATTTGGATAGGACAGTAATTAGATTTTTTGTTTTAAAATCAGAAACATGCCTTTAAAAATCTGGGTATTTTTTCCTCAAACACCACAAAAAAGAAAAAACAATGGTATAGGCAAAGATGCTGGAGCTCACAGATAGCTAACCATTGGTCCCCCTCCCAGGTATCTCCCCCCAAATAGGAAAATGCAGTCTGAAGGGGGTGGGGGGGGGCGGGGAGTAGTACAGCCTTAAAAAAGATAGAAATCAAAAATTAACAGGGAAAGAACAACTGAGGTCACCACACAGTTTAGATGGAGTGAAGAGATGCATGAAGAGAATGGATTCATTTCCACATGAAGTAAAGACGTTGCTGAACACAGCAGCAAAGCCAGCATTGGCAAAGAGAAGGGACACCTAACCCAGCTGAGGTGAAAACAAACCTGACAGAGCTCAGTACTTTGGAACTCTTGAAAGAACAAAAGCATGAAATCCATACATTGACAAAAAGCTTTTGACATTTTTCTTTCCACTTCATGCTGATGTAGTACTTATTTTAAAAATTTAGTATAAAAAAACCTTCATGTTTTACTACCTATGCAGTACTAGTGTTTTAAGAAAGGAGAGGGAAAGTTACTCCATGCAGCCACAGGGATCATTCAATCTTACTTTAAGAATATATAAGGCTTTGCTTAGTCTTTCATTTGAAAGCTGTTCTAAAAGCATCAAAGTAAATGGAAAAAGGAGTAGAATACAATACCTAAATATAGACTAGACCAATATTTTTCCCCAATAAAAATTACTGGATTTCACAGCCTCAAGGGGCATGACCATGGTTATTAAGAAAAGGAAAACTATCAAGGTCGGATAAAAGCAGCTATAGCGGTTTCTCAATAATCAATCTTGGGAACTACCTTGTTTTTTTCTATTGGAATTCTCGTCAGAGGAAAATGCATGGCAATTAAATATGACATAATAATAGGAGACACTGTCCATACAAGGGAGTATCAGGTTATATGACAGGAAAAATTGGAAGATTAACAGAATAGGAGAAACAAAGGAATTGGGAGAATAGCCAAAACTATGGATTATTTAACTAGAATTACTCAAAAACTGGAAGACTGCCATTAAACCATACCTCAGTAAAGATCTGATCCAAAATTACTCTTGGCAGTCCCAATCACCCAAGTTCAAGAGAGATGAACCACCCCAAACTGCAAGGAGGCACAGAGAAATGTGCCTGGCATGGCCAGGGTACTGGAGAGTCTATCACATTGGCAGAAAACCAAGACAGCTTGGCCTGGCAAGACAAGGGTTGCGCTATATTCTATGCAAAAAAAAAAAAAAAAAGAGTAATACCAGAGGAACAGAAAGATTCAACCCTCCAGAAGCAGCAGCAGGACAAAAATTCCTCCAACAATTTGATTCTTGATTTTATAAATGGAACTGTACAGATAGCATTGAATACAACAGCAGGGAATAAAGTGATCCTTAAGGTCCACTCCAGACCTACCTGGCTTTATTGCCACACACCAGAGGCAACCATTCTACTGTCATCAGTGCTTCCTAGCACTTGGTCTGGACACAGGACATAAGTGCTATAAGAAGCTGAGTACAAACTAGGCAAAAACAAGATCAGAGTTCAAAATGCTCCTACAGTACTCTTACTTGAAGGTAGGTACTCAGAAATTATCACTCACAGTCCATAACTTAAGACAGCTCCTATTTAGGAGCTTAACATTGGCATGGACACCAAGAGTACCCACTTGGCTCAATTCCAATGAATTCTGATTAAAAAAATTCAACCTGCAACTCCATCATCTCCTACAGTCAAATTGGGCTACAACAAAATGACACACCCATGTCTGAAGACTTAACAAACTTGAGGAACACCACTGAATACTGCAGTGTATTTGTACAAGCAACTCAGCAGTACTGCAACCATGCCTCCACAAGTGTGAAGCAAAGGGAACACCTTTGTTTCCTTTACAACTTCAAATCAAGATACTATTATTACAAGGAATTCTGTTGCCACAGTTGTCCCCAAGACATTTGGAAGGTCACTTAAAGATGTGCAAAGAGGGATGCAAGAAACACGTTTTCGCCTCTGACACAAGATTCTCTTGATGCAGATTCACATTACTGTGTGACACACAACCTCTCTGGAGGTGACCCAAGACTCTGGAATGAACTTTTGCAGGAATTAATGATCATTACAAATCTTGCTATGTTCCACCTAAATAGTTAGGCATCTCTTATTTTCTGCCCAATTTGTGTTTCATAATACAAAATCCTAGTTGCATGAATATTTCTCGAAAAAAATTGCATATTCCTGCCTCTGTGAAAACACGATGAGAGAGATGTAATGATCACACTGCTTGATGGGACAAGCAGAGGCATTACAGTGATAAGGAAAGCATCAGAGCATCCATGAAATGGAAGAGATTCACTAACAGCCACAGTGAAATTTAATCTTTACCTCAAGAACGCAGAGAAGTTCTTCCACATATGCTCGTTCAGTCTCAATAAGTTCATTAATCACATGCCTGTAGACAAAGAATGACAATTAAGGCAGGCCTATTCACTTATGCAAAGTAATGAGGCAACATTAACTTTGTGTTTCTATTTTACCTCAGACAATAAAAGAACAATTTCCAGGTAATTAAAAATGTGATGTTTCATGGATATTTCTGTCAACAGCTCCTTATTGAAAAGAATGTATTTTTAAAACATTTAAACATGTGTATATGTTTAAACAGGAAAAAAGTCAACTCTAGGATTTTAAGTGCTGTAGTAACTGCATTGAAGTAGTGAAGCATTTTATCATTGTACATACAAAATCCGGTTATGCTGTGTTCGCAAGTATTACAGGAGCTGGAGTTAGAGCTGCATAGGATAATCAAATACAGGCTTAAAGTTACACTGGTCATTTTAAATTACAGGCATTTAGGGCACACCTTAAATATCACAATGCTGCTTTAAGTTTAATTTCCCTAATGGTCAAGCAAGCATGCTTCCTCCAAATCCCCTCCCCTTGTGATTTTGTACAATTTAACACGTGGCTGTAACAGCGAAAGGACAGTAGAAGTATTCAGTTTACAAGTAGAAATGCAAGCTCTGCTATACACATTGCAGGTGGTACTAAGTTCTTTTTGAATTTAATGATGATGTTTAGTTTTTATATAAGCAAGTGATTTTTCATAACGTTAAAAAGACAAAGTCACCTGAAGCATGGAGATCAAAACCTCTGATAGATTTACAGGAGGCTTATTACTCAAAACTATGTCATCTCCAAAATGAAAATATGTAGTTATCCTGCCATAGCATCACCTTGCAGCAGCAAAGCTGGAGTCTGGTACTATATGAACTATAAATAATGCTGCAAACAGACTGAAATCTCTTCCTCTGTGTACAGAGCATAGCCAATGCATTTCAAAAAGCACTGAGTCTCAGTTAAGAGAGGCATACTTGTCTTATCAAATCCTTAGCCAAACTCAGCCTTTGCTGGAACTAAATCAGAGAAAAAGCATTTTTTGTTTATCAAAATATACTTACTGCCGCAACACAGCTAGGTTTTCTTCATCATCCATTGTAGATCCTCCTCTGCTTTGATGGAGTTCAGTCATTTCACTCTAAGGAAGGAAATAAAGAAACAACAAAAAAGTCATTACAGTATCACAGATGGGGGAAGAACACTTTAAAATACGGAGCTTTGCACTCAGCTCTACTTGCATGTGTTTTCACAGGAAAGATTCTACTCCATTAAAAATGAAGGCAATTTGCAAGAAAGCTGCAAAAAAATCCAAGACGACCCGAGGGTCTTAAAGCACACAAGAACATTTAAACACAGGGAGCTCTCCAAGAAAGGCCAGCTTAGAAAAGACTGTGGCTCGAGGCCCCTTTCCAGGAAGACAACATCAGAGCATCAGCATAATCCTGGAGACAACGCTGGCCTTAGCCTGTTTTCCAAGCTAAAAATGAGGTACTGTGCTAACTTTCTGGTAACTTCCTAACTGGACACAGAAGTTCACTCTTACAACTTCTAGGCTGACCTAATTATGGCTTGCTGAAAAAACAGAGAGGTTCTGCTTTCAATCCGCCCCCTTGAACCAACCCTTTTCTCCAACTGTTGTCCCTACTGGTCATGTGGTCTTGCCTTCCTCCTTGCATTGTCTGTTGCTGAACCTTCGCTGAATTGATTCAGCTCTCTAACCCAGTGAGAAACTATTTGTTTCTGTTGCTGCCGTCAGGATACTTTCCTTGCCGGAGGCGGAGCAGGAAGACTATCCCCACTTGGGAATGGCAACCCATTAGGTCAGGTGAAGCTGTCTTGGAGCCAACGACAACTACCTATTCACTTTCGCCAGTTTTAAGAGTAGCCAATTAGTACTGGCAAATAATAAATGTTTCCTGTTCATAGATTTTATATTTTGCTCCCCCTAACATTTTTCCTAATATAGGCAACTATTTACCTTCCCTCATACCCAGCCCAGCGACAAAGCAGCCTCTATTTAAACCATGACTGCTTCACCAGAGTTCTTCGATAGGGGCAATACCATCATTTTTTCAGTGGAATTGCCTCATTCTTCTTGAAGTTCCTGAATATTCCATTGTATTATGGCTTTCTTAAGCAGTATGTGCATGCAAAGCGCAAAGAAAAAAAATTACCTTTCCTCGTCTGTAGTTTACCCTCCGAAGCGCACTGCTTTCCGAGTTGGATACGTATTCTCTTTGAAGACCTAGGCACGTAAACCAGAATCAAACAGCAGTTGGAACTTGAGCAGATCTGACACAGATGTTTGTGCAACCACAAATTACAGCTGAAAGTTTCTTTAAGTTTCTCAGCATAGTGCAAAAAGATTAGTTAAAGGCTACTACAGTTACTTACCTGGAGAGGTACAAGGAGATTTTACAAAGGCTTCAGGTCTTGGTGCAACTGGCTGAACAGGACGTGTCTGCTTAGCTGCCAGTTTCTTAAGGCTTACTTGTCTCTTTTGAAACATTTCTTCCATACTTTCTTGCTTCTGGAAAACCTTTTGCACATGCTCCTAACGTTGCCACAGAATTTAAAAAAAAAAAAAAAAGCCAAAAAACACACAACCCCTGTCAGAGACCTATCAACAAGTTACGCTGCCATTTACAGCACATTGATTTGAAATTGCAATTGCTTTTACACCACGTAGAGAAATATTGCCCTACTCTTCACTCCTCATATGGCATAATTTACAGTCATTTAGTACACTTAAAAATTGGAACATCACTTCATAAAACATCTTGTGTGCTTGCTATAGAGAAACGAATGGGGGTCAGGTTTCAATTTAAAAAAAAAAATAGGGAAAAGTTTTCTTGACAGTGTCTAATTGTTCTGCTACATGAAGAGATCAAACATGAGGAAAAAGGACATATTCTCAAGTTCTAAAAAACCAAACCAAAGCAGAAGTCATATAAATATCAATGACAGGCACATTTTTGCTATGTAAAAAAGATACTTCAAATATTCACTAGGGAGAATTTTTTTTTAAAAGCACTCCTACTATCTGAAAAATTGAAGTAGTTATTAAAAGGCTCTGAAGCCCTTGATGCTTATCCAAAGATATGACAGGACTAGGACCTCAGGTAGGGAAATGTGTTGGCTTTCCAGTTCATGGGTAAAACTCCTATTTAGCTTTATCAATGGCCATGCAAGAGAGCAATTCTAAAATTTACAAATGGACACATAGATACACATAAACACCTTTTGGTACCTTTAGGTCTTCATTGAGAATGTGTGCATACTCTCTGTATATTTTATTCAACTCCTTGATTTTATTGCCTGCACCAGTGTCCAGGAATTTCTCAATCTCCTGTAATGCTGATTCTGCACCATCCTGAGACTGACACTTATCTACCGGCTGTGAAGCCAGCAGATAAATTCCTTCATCGCACCACTTCATAGACTAGAAACAGAAAAGAAGACACTCAGAATGCACCGATGTTAGCATCAAACACTAAGAGGTCTAAAACATTTCATACCTCTACTTGTGATGTATTCAGATATGTAAGGAGAAAACTTCCAGCACACACAGATATTTTTACCTGCCCTTGTGACAACTGGTTGACTGAGGTGTTAGCTAATGAGATAGGAAAAAGAACTGTTCCATACAAAATTTACCTTTTCTAGTAAGCCATGCAATTCTAGAGATTTGTTAAGAAGATTCCTCCTCCGTTCTGTCTCAGTAGTGAAGGCATCACAGAGATGATGAAGTTCACTGCATTTTGGAATAATGGAGTCCACAGCATAATGATTGCTTTGAATAAAAGCATCACCCTCTGAGGCTAGCATTCTGGCTTTTGCTATTGTTTCCTAAGAAAGCAAGCATTGATTTAGGTACATCTTTCCTTGGATCAATATCAATGAAAAAAATTTAAAATTATACCATTTGTTTTTATGTAATAAAATACACGTTCATATAGAATACACCTGTAGCTAACAGCTGCCTTGCTTAATAAATCAAAGTGATTTCCTGTCTTCCCAGATGCCCAAGAACTTTTATCCCTTCTTCTTTATTGTATCAGAGTACTTCAGAAACATTAATGAGTTTAATCATGTGGCCACTGAAGTGTGAAGGAATCACTATTAGTCCTTTTATGCCTTACTTATTCAGCAGTGTGTTTGTGTGCGTATGTATGGAATTTGAAGTACAGCAGTAATCTGAACCCAAATAAAAAACACCTAACTCCGGGACCTCAGCCTCAAGAGCAATGACCTCACTTATAGAGCTATATATTTTATTGTGAAGCACAGATCATAAGAAGGATCCCTTTCTACATTGTTCAGAGTGTATGTTTCTGCTGGTCATTTTTTAACATACGGTACATTCAATACACAGCCTTCTAATTTCTGAGTTTTAATGAAGTAAGTGGCTGTAATAGGAACGGAATTGGCCCCTTGATCACTAAATGCAGAGCTTGGCTATGTAGATACTTCATGAAATTCTTCCACGAACTGATCACACCGACTTTGGGACTGGTCACTCTGCTCCTTATTGAAGGATGCTAGAGAACTGGGCCACTCAGATGGTTAAAAACTTTATTCCAAATTCCTTCTGCACATTACTTGAGACACTGATTCTGCCCTACTGTCAGCTTAAGCTCTGCTCATAAGATATACTCAATAACCAAATACTGTTCCCCTCCACAACGCATCGTCATACTAGAAATGAAGGAGACTTGCAGAGTTCTTACACATGATTTTTCTTCAAAGTTGGCAAGATCTTTCAAAATGTGCTCTGCATGTGAACAGCTGTTTCCCACATCTGTGAAAGCAGACAGTCTCTCGGACACGATATCCAAAGCTCCTTTGACCTGAAATGAGACACAGCTATGTATCAATGAAGATGAGATTCTATGATTCCACCTCTCTGGAGGCCCATAAGTTAAATAGCTGATGGCCACTCTTTCCAGTCAGGTGATTCACATTATGGGGTTACTGGAGCACAGAGACAAATCATTTTTTTGTCAGCCTACCTTTAACCCCAATACAAAATTAAAACAAATACAAAGAAAAGGGAGTGAAGTAATCTTGTTTCCTGATACTGAAACAAAAAAATGCAGGAAAACTAATGCTTGGAAACATTTATGATCTGTTTTTTACCAGATGACAATAAAACAAAGCGACATTAACGTAAACAGCAAAACATGAGGAAGAGGTCCTCACCCTAACAATTGCTTGAGAGACAGACATACAGACAGACACACACACACATTTGTAAGAGGGTTTCTGAGTGTTGCTCCCATGGAGACACAGGGGCCGTGCTCCGAGATCACTACACCAGAGTAAAGTGACTATAGGTGCCATCAAGCATATGAGTTAAACTAACATGAGATCAGAAACTGGCTGTAAGAATTTTAGTTCAGCCTCCACCCAGCTTCTAACATTGTGGTTGCAACTTCCCACCCACAGTGTTGGAGACTGTTTTATAAAATTTCAGCCAGAAGCTTTAGGTAAGTCTTGGTTCCATAAAAGGGCCTACTGGCAAGATGAAAGCTTTGCAGACAGCATATTATGCTTCTGTGGTGGTGAACAGGTTTCAAAGGAGTTTTTGAATGCTTATACACTGCTGGGCCCATGGAAAAGAAAATCATAAGACTGCAGAAGAGAAGCTATTATGTCTCTATAGGCAAGTATTCAAGGTAGTAAAGATAGCAGGATGTCAAGTAAGGACACGTACAAGAAAAAGGTTGGAGAAAGCTTTCAAGCACACACAAGAGCTGCAAAAACAAGAGGGGGAAGTATTTTCTTCTGTGTCTGTATTACCAAATATTGATTGCCACCAAGAAGTTCTCACCTCTCTGAAATTCTGTTCAAAATTCCGAAGGCGCAGACACTGCTCAAGTTTTTGCTGATGCTTAATCCAAAACTCATCAAAGGCAGTCTCCGTTTCATGTAATTGAGCCAGAAGCCTTTAAAAAAAATAAAAGAAATACTGTAAGACTAATGGGTGCAACCTTTAAGGGACAATGCAATCTTCCACAGTAAACAAAAGGCCTCCCCAAAGCAATATTTTCCAGAAAAAATAAACTGGATACAGGAAACTTTTTTGAGTATTGCACAGAATTGTTTCCTAGAATAACATTGATGTAAAACTGAAACCCAACACAAACATAAAGTTCTGTAAAATTGGCAAGTGCTGATTTGAAGCTAGCTGCTGCACATACTACTGCTCAGCTCTGGCCTGGGGACATGGGGACTTGGGGCTAGCAAACATAAGTAAAACATGCAAATGTGTGTGGGCTAGGACTCAGAGGAACCCAAGCCTTGGGCTATAAAGAAAGAAGAAGGAAAAAAATTGTACTGCTGTGACCAGCCAGCTGCCCTTACATTTCATTTCTTGGAGCAAGGCTTATAATAAACCTGAAGGTCATTGCTCTTCCTCTTCTGAGCAGCGTTACTACTTTAACATCACAGGCAAGTGTACAGCACTACTGCGATGAAAAGAATCTTCTTCAATTATAATTTTGGCCAACGTCTTAAAACTTTTACTTTTCAACTTAGCTTCCAATATTGCATTTGACAGTATGGTATCCTATGGACTTACCTTTACAGTGCGCTTTGCTGTACCAAGGCTACAGCCAGGGAAGGCCATACATGAGAATTTTAATGAATTTTTGTCTTTAATAGCACACAAATGAACCCTGAATTTACAAGTTAAAACCAATTACAAAAAAAAAAAGCAGGGACACACACACTGAGAGTTCTTTCCAACTTCCAACAATTACCAAAAAAAGTGACTTCGGCCAAGCTTTGTGGATTGGAATAGACAGTTATTTGGAAAGAAAAGTCAGCCCGAGTGTAACAGAAACACAGAATGACAGACAAAAAAAGAATGCAGAATGCTGCCTAGGGGAAATGAGTTATGCTTTCATAGCTTTGTGCAAATTTACATCTGTGCTATGATGATATAATGTCTTCAAACCTGGCAGTAATTTAAGAGCAGGGGGTGGGCGGGGAGCAAAGGAAAACAACATCTATTACTTATATGTCCAGAGGAAGCATATAGGAAGTTTGCACATAGATACTTCAAGAGTGGCGTACATGCTAGTAGCCCTTTAAAGGCTACTAATGACATTTATAAGATATCAGCAATGTTAGAAGCTCCTCTGGGCAGGTTTAAAGAAAAAGAAACCTTCCATTCAATTCAGAAGGACTTAACGGAAGTGGACAAATCTACTGAAAAGAAGGGATATATCACTTCTGCCTTCCCCTCCTGCTTTCTCTACAGCAGTGAAATTTCCTTGGATTGCACTTTAGTCTCTAAACAAAGCATCGATATTCTTTAAAATAAAGAAAAACTGCTCAACTGTATAGTCCAAATCTGACAAAAAGGAAAAAATTATCAGTGTTACTTTCTTGGTACCGGAACTCAAACCGCATCCCCTATTTCCTTATAGCCAGGTGACCTGGTAATGGCCATCAGGAGATTACTTTGCTCAGGACAGATCTGACAGAAGAGGAGTTGTTTCCGAAAGTACATTTTATATGTTCACATTGTAAGATTTGCTTATTTGCTAAGCATGCATATGGAACTAAGTAAAAGAGCTGGGGTGGGGTCAAAGACACAGAAATGCAGCATGTTCAGTATTTTGCTCCTCTCACCTTTCTACCGTTGTTTGATTGTCTAGCTGATCTTGATTCAGTTTGTATTCAGGATTCTCAGTAACTGGTTTTGTAATACTTCCAAGGATATCATCTCCCTGTTCTACTGCTAACCTGATATCCTCCTACAAAACAAAATAAAAAACCCACACACTGTAGTTGTGTGTTGTTTTTTTTTAAGCAGACTTCATAAGGCACCAAACTGGAAAAAGGATTTTGTTTTAATAGCAATAGAGCAAGCACAATTTGATTAAAAGCAGTGTTTGACAACAAGCACAGACAATAAATGCTAAATGTCAGCTTTTTCTATGTTCACCATCTCAAGATCCCAGTGTAATTGAGCTGAATTTTCATGATAGATAGCCTTCTACTGTCTCCCTAGGTTACAAATCTCTCAAAAGTTTTAGCTGCACAGTTTTGAAACCCCCAAATATTTTTCATTTAAGCTGATTTGAAAGAACATTTGTCCATTCTTCAAAGGGTCATATATTTTCATATGCATGCAAATACAATCACATTTCTTGTTGCAAACAAAACTACAAATTAAACACACCACTTACAAAGGAATTTCTGTTTCCACATGCAAATCATCATGCATTTGTACATATGTAAACTTAACCTCACGAAACGTCATTTTTGAATGCAAAAAGGACTTTTAACATCAAATCAAGCTAAACAAGTTCAATAGAATTTCAATGTTTCGTGTTATTATTGTCTATTAACATCCTCCAGATTTTCTATTAACATTAGTTGTAAATTAAAACACAATTTAACTAGAAGACAGCATCTTTACAAAAATTACATACCTTCATTTTGTCCTTCTTTTCTGTGTGTGTTGCAAGAAGGGAGCTGGTTGATTGCACATCATTTGGTAGTTCTGTTTCAGCCAGCTCAGTCCCAAAGGACTGAAGAATCTGAGCTGTTTGCTTAACCTTTTGGGCGAAACCTTCTATAGCCTTTTGGAATAAAAACCATTAATGATGTTTCATTGTCATCACATGCATATGTACAAACAGACACATACACGCAAAATATAGCTGACAAAACAAACCCAAGCAGATGAATTACGAGACTGAAAAATTGTCAAAATATAATTTTGCAAGCAACAGATACCGTCACCATTAATTCCTTATTTGTATGTGTTTCCTAGGCTTGTATCAAGTATATCTTCCTCATATTTTTATAATCTGGAGTTATTCTACAACTTGAGCTTTTTCTTTCTCGTAGCAAACACAATAAACCTCAACACAATAATAGACTGTAGTTCCTTTGCTCCAAGTGTTCAGAAAACCACTCCCAAATTATTACTCATTTTTTTTCTCTGAGATGACTAAGTACCATTGGGAACATCTTCTCACTCCAAGCAAGTCAACTTGCATCACTTGGAATCTATTTTATAAATGACAGGGTATAAAACAGAAGGGTTCGTTAAGCTGAAAAGTTGAACAAAAATTTAGACTTACAGTGCGACGGGACAGCCATCTGTTATGGCAGTAATCCAGGGTGCCACCAAGATCTTCTGTTAATTGTGTTTTATCAATGTAACCCTGCAGTTCTGATACTGAGCCCAGCATTATGATCTGCAGCAGCAAAGAAAAGAAGTGAATGCAAACAGTGGCAAAAGTCCGTTATTAAAGATTCTAAGCCCAATCCTTCAGTTTCTGATAGAGAAATTTCGGTTTGATACAGAAGTAAGTGATGGAACTATTTTCTTTGGGTATAGAATAAACAAACTTAACAGTTGTTTCAGCTGAAGATGATGTAAATTTAAACAACAACAAATGAGGATGAGCACCACACTTAGCAGTGTGTATTAAAATAACGCTTAAGAATTATACAATAGAAATTACTCCATTGGGGTCTTTTATCTTGGTAAACCATACATGGCTATTTTCTAAGAGGAATCTTTAATTCAAGATTCCAGAACAACCTTTAAGCAGGGGGTTTTTTTGTTGGTATTTTTTGTGCGGGTTTTTTTTTGGGGGGGAGGGTCCTCACTGGCTTGATTAAGTACTTGAACAGATCTCTGATAATAAAGTGAAAACAGAGAATTACTTACAGGTACTTTCATTTTAAACTCATCTTTGTTGAACTTGAAAGCAATATCCGAGAGAGCTCGATGAAAAAGTCCTGCTGGGCGCAGAACGAGGACTAGCTGCAGGTTTCCTGGGAAAGATGCCTGCAAAACAAGTTTAGTCTTTTATTTTCTGTGTTTCAGCTCCAGAAAATATTTTTGAACAAGGAGAACCCTCTGTTAAGCCACAAACTAACTGTATCAAAAGCCTCCCATAATGGGGTGACCAATTATAAACCTAGAAAGGCTTGCACAGAGAGCTTCATTCAGAGACATTTACTCATCTTTGGGAACAGAAGTCTATTGTCCTGGAATAGAAGTTGTCAGGGCTGGCTTGTACGGCTCTTCAGCTAAGATTACATCCTAGCCAGGGAGGCTAATGAACAAACCGTGGTGGCTTCATACTTTTTCAACAGCAGTACTTTCATGGTTACCTTATCTTCTCTTTAACAGAGGGTGACAAGAGAAACCTCCATTATTGTCTGAACACCTAACAACACATTTCTAGTCTGCACATATACTACCTTGACAGTTGCCTACACAAACTATTGCCATCGAGACTGGATTTCTCAGGCAGTAGCATAGAAATAAGATTTAATTTTGCAAACAAAAATAAAAATCAAACATAATAATTCTCAGCTATGTTTTTTCTCATCGTATTCCAACTATTAGCCTGATGGATCTTTCCCAGTTCTACAAGTGACAAAGGGAAAACAGAAGAGAGGAGAAGGAAAACAAAGAAATGGCATTAAATTACTAAAAATCAACCTCTGCTGTGGCAGAGGTTTGCATATTTGGCGTTTAGCCATTCTTGAAATCATGCAAGTCTTCTCCCCTATTCAGTATTTCCACTGTAGGGAGGTGGTGAAGTTCACTAAAGAAATGATCATTATAATGATTAAGTATGCAATTTTCTTCATTATGCTGGTGGAAATGTCACATTTCTAGTAAATTGAATTACTAAAAAAAAAAAAAAAAAAAGCCAACTAAAAAACAAACAAACGCTGACTGAAGGAGCTGTTATGCTATGCTGTGTTCCAACGCCTGATGAAACTGTTAGTATCCGGAAGGTTGGAGAGTGGTTTAATATTCATTTTAAGGTCTCCAAGGGTTGCAGGTATTTAGCATTGGAAATGACAAACTTTTAAAAAGAGAAAACTAGCTAAAACCTTCTCTGGAAGACGTCATGGACTCATCATGGTTCCCCAGATAGTGTACAACTGAGATCTCCAATGGATTGAGGAACCTTAAAAAGACTTGAGCTTCAAAATCTGCCTCCACTTCAGTGATGTCCAAATTTTCTAGAAAGCATGGTGGTTCAGTCCTAAAGGGTCTGGACGTTTTCAAGACATGACTGGACAGGGTGCTAGACAATCTCATTGAGGCTCCCTTTCCCACAAAAGGTTGGACCACATGGTCTTTCAAGATGTCTTTCAACCTGGGCTGTTCTATGATTCTATGGTACTGAAACTATTACTGAAGAAAACAGAAGTAGCCAAATGCAATGTAATAGCAAAGTTTTCTAAATTGTGTATTAGCTTTTATGAGAAACAGCTTAACTGCATGACTAAATTAAGTAGGGTCTCTCATTAATGTTCAATTCAAAGAAAACAAACAGAATACACATTATAATTATTCTCCATCTCAGTGTGTTTAGCCAAAACAATTCTGTTTAAATCACTACAGTCTTGTACCACCTAGATTAACTCCCATTCAAATCTTGCCAGAAGTTTCCCCTCTCTCTCAGCAAAAAAGCTCAAATTCTAGATTACTGCAATTTACCTACAACACTGTTCTTGTCTCCTCTAGTTTGTATCCTATACTTTCTGTTTGGTTTTGTTTTTCAAAAAAACCCTGAGCCTTACTGATGCCTTCTCTGCTTGTCGTGGCTAGGAATCAAATCTGCAAATTGACCATTGTGAAACAACAACAACAGAAAAAGGGAGGATTGCTATGTTGGACAATGTAAACAATGTTGGACCCACGTCAGCTACTCCAGTTTATCTGATCTTATACCTTCACTGCCCAAACATTAATATTTTCCTATTTTTTTTTTTCTAAAGCCCTAGTGACTTGCAGAGACAATGATATGATGCAAGAGACACTCCTTAGATGCGTTTGAACTTCATAAGACAGTCAACTTCACCCTGAATACAAGAACAAAAAACCCCCAAAAAATCCCCCCCCTCCATTCCAGTCCAGGAGCATATTTGTTTGAAGCCATTGTATGCTAAGCAGACAGAGCAAACAATTTCTCAACAATGCTGTACCAAGTGTTAAGCACAAAAATGAATATTCATGTACATTTAGCAGTGTCACAAAATAAAGTGCCTTCAAGGACTGTTTTAGTGAAGTCACTGAACACCACTGTGGCTTGAGGAAGGGTTTGTGTGCTTGTAAACTGTTCTTTCCAAAAGTGTCTTTCTTTATGCTATTAATTGATATTAATAATATTAATAATATTAATATTAACTGCTCCCCCCATATGTTGTCTTAAATATTGCACTTTAACTCATTTAACACTATGAAAGAGAGACTGGGGGGAAAAAAAAACCCCCACTTGTCACATTTTTGGTACCCCGCACGGAAATAGCCTCTATTCTAGGCTATTCTATTCTAGCCCAGTCCATATATTCCTTAGTCTCACCTGCATCAGCACTGAGACTTATTTGATACTTCATGACACTCATGGGATTAGTTTTCTATCTGCTCATCTCCTGTGCTTCCCCATCCAGCTGGACAAGTGCCAATTCCAAAGATACAGAAGAAGATGTAGATGTGCATGTAGTTACTAGCTTTGAAATAAACCTGACCAAACCAAGAGTTTATATACAGCACAGCCCTTAAAACAAAGCCTTCTAATATATGGAGATGTTCGCTACCCTATGAGTACTCCAAACCTGGAACATGGGAAGAACCTTCACTGGCTGGACAAAACAGGAGCTACCTTAAATACTGCAGGAGAAGAGTTAATAAATACTCAGGAGCAGGCTGATCTGCCTGCTTTCAGGTCTCCTCTTCTCAGGGATGGGGAGCTTTCCACAGCATGCTCCAGCCCTCCAGAAAGGGGGAACTTACTGAGACTGAACCCAACTGGGTTTTGGGCAAAATGTAAAATTCAGTTAGTTGCACATAATCTCAATTATTGCTTTCCTTCACAGAATATAAATGACAGAAAGGCACCCATACCGACCCTGAGGTTAAGCAGCTGCTAACAGGGGGAGGTAAGGAGATGCAGGCCACCTCACCAACGAGGGTAACATGGTGCTGAATGGCTGGTATGGAACTGCAAAAACCGAGCAGGAAACAACCCCCAGGAAACAACCCCCACCTCCTGCTGGAAAGGGGTGGTGACAGCTTATTTATGGGGAAGGAAAGGCAGTGTTTCCTCGAAGACAGGTACTGAGGTTCTTCCTATCTTTGGTTTCCATTGTGTAATGTTGTCTTGCTCTCTTGGTGCCAGTGCGGAGCTATTTAAGCCACTCAACAATTGTACCTGCACCAGCCAGGCAGAGCAGCAATCCCACGCGCTCCTGCCTGACAGCAACTGTAAATAGCACATTATGTGCTATAGGCTATTGGGCAGATGGCATTTTCAAAGGGGGACTAAGTCTCATTAAATCACATACTTTAGAATAGTCACGATACTCATTGCGACAGGATGCAGTGCTGCCAGGCTGCGCTCCCTGGAAGAGGCAGTGCAGAAGCAGAGCTGTGGCCAGGGTCTACAACCAGAAGCCAGTCACTACAGCTTTCAGCTGTGAATACCCAAAGGTGAGCTTTTGGAAAAGAAAACCAACACCTTTGAGTTTTCATATCTCAGGCTTCCTCCTGGGGCTTATTTAGTATACAAAGGAATTATGTAGATAGGTATGTATACCTTCTAGACAGAGATGCACTTATAATAAAGTTGCAGTTTGCTGTTCAATCCCACAGAGCAATTCACTCGGCTGCCCTGGTGCTCAGAAGTCTTTCATACTCCTACACAGCAAAGGAAAGCTGTTCTGATAAACAGTAAACCTACAACCCTTTTTCTTCTGCTTCCCAGGTAAACAGCCAGCTTTCAGAAATATCTGAACCATGTGAGACGTCAAAGATCTAACGCTTGACTCAGTTTTAGTAGTTCTGTCTTAAAATACTTGGAACAAGACTATTTTTCATTTTATGAAGAGCTTCAATATACCCACATTACCAAACTTTATGGTGGTGTTTTCCCTTCTGCACTTACTAGTATGCCATAAGCCACAGGGCACTTCTTTCCAAAATACCTCTGTATATAAAGGAGCTAATAAGTACTTTTTTTTTTTTTTTTTTTTGCAAGACTGTTTATTCCAGGCTAGAATGAAGTCTCTTACACAGGCTTCTTGTCAAGAAAGAATCTTGAATTGAATCAATTCATAAAAGGAGCAGTTTGAAATCTAGTTTTAAAAACATTGAGCTGTTTTGTGTTAGATCAGAGTTTAATGCTTGTGATGTTACGATCCTCTTTTCAGAATTTAAGTGATTCACTTCTTTCTTTTAATGTATAAAAAACCCCCATGTAATAAAAAGGAAAAATGGCTGACTGTACAAGGATAACTGTGAAAGTGCCTGCACACGTGATATTCGCAAAACATCCAAAGCAGTAAGACAAAACTGTACAGCATCTCAAAATAACCTTTTAGTTTATAATTTACTGGAATAATTTATAACAATAGCTACAAAATTAATACAAATACTATTCTAGTTTCATCATACTGCCAAGTTTTTGGTCTTGTTTTGATGCAAGCAAAAATTAGAAATATCACTACGGGCTGAAAGAGCAGCAGTTTTTTTCAAACTTAACCCATGAGTTGTTAAGTGTCATTACAGTATTCAGGACATGACACAAAGAGCTAGCTAGAAACTGGACTAGTGGGAAATACCTATCCAGAACATACAATAGTGCCTTTCATGACCACAGAGCATCGGTTATGAAACGCATCTTTCCTCCACCAACAACCCACTAAGAAACTCAACCTCTCTCTACAAACAAGGCCAAAGAACTCAAGGTCGGATTACTGTAATTTACTGTTTCTCACCTTGGATGTAAAACCAACGATAAGACTCCAGATGGCACAAAAATGGGACTGCCTGTCTCCTGCAAGGTTTAGGCTGGTATTAGCACTCCAGACTCGCCATGGGCTTTTGGTCTCCTCTTGCCAGCTAAAGGTCTTGGCCCTAATCTTCAAAGCAATTAATGGGCTAAGCCTCTGTTACAGTGAAGACTGCATTTTGATTTATGAAGAGCTAAGAAAAACTGTACCCTGGACAATGCAGTGTGAAACAGAAGGCACGAAACCTGCATGCAATGCATCCCGAGTCAAAGGCGGCAAATCATGAAGCAAGCTTCCCCAGGAGATTGGATAAAACCCAACTCTTGTCATATTTAGAAAGGGTTGCAAAGTTTTGTAACTGGATAAACCTTTCTCACTACCACTTGAGTGACCTCCACACCAACTGCTTCCTCAAGAGCAGTTGCCCACACACGAGTTATTCCCCAAGCACCAAGTTTAAGGAAGTTTATTTTCTCTGGACTTTTAATATGAGGCTGATGGATGGCTATGAGTGAAACTTTTCACGATGTTGAGTGCAGGTTTTTGTTTGTCTAAAAGGCTGGGTTCACACTTCAATCTTTCCCTCAAGATGGAGGAAGACAATAATGACAGGATAACAGAGACAATGTAATGACATAGGCTTCATTTTTTTAAGAAAACACACTGAACTATGAACAGAGCAGTGTGATACCCCAGAACACATTAATCAGTAATATGCCTTGCTCCTACAAACGTGGACTGAATATTGCGTGTTTGGGTATGATAACACCAGGAGAGGAAAGGAAAAAAAAAAAAAAAAAAAGAGTCAAAAAAAAAAAAGAGTCATTTTTGACTGCATGGAAAGGAAAAGGGGATCAATTTTTCTGGTGTTTGTCATTCACCTGACTTCAGCTGGGACAATATGGAGCCATTTTACCAAGCTGTGTGACTGATCCTCCTTGCACCCTCATTCAGGCACCATGCCTTATGTCCGTAAGCCTACCCACCTGCTCAGCCACAGGAGCTAAGAAGTTCAGTAAGGTCTGTGTGTCTCTGTATACCACGTTTAATACCATGTTTAACCGAAAACAGGACATTATAATACAAATTTAGAAGAATCTCAGCAGCTGACAGGGCAAAAACATAAGAATTTTTGTATCTTCAAACAACAATGTAATAAGAGCGAACAATTTGCGACAGCTGACTTTGATTTTTTTCTTGTAATGTCTTTCAGTTTTCTACAGCCTCTCTAGGAAGATGACAATTTAGAGCCAAGACTTCACACTTGACATAAATCTTGGTTTTTGGCATCTCTACCAGAACTCCACCTCTCAGCCTGACTATCCCATTAGGCCAGATTCTTCCTAGAGACTCAACTGTAGGGATGAATTCTGTTCAGCTTACAGCCATCTAAAAGCTAAGCTTTCTATACAATGAACAGTATCTCTAGGTTATCCATCCCACCTATCTCAGATAGAATGAGTCACACTCCAGACACATGTCATTGACTGCACTAGGCTAATAACTTCACCTTAGCTAAATCAGAGGAAAATAAACAAATAATCTTGTTTGCAGTGTCTCTTAAGCCACAGTCTCTTGCAGTCTTGCACTGGCTAAGAAGAACCTCTTGGGCCACCTGCCCATTGCAACTTTGTCAAGTAGAGTGTAACAATAGCAAATTCTGCATTGCCTGGGCATATGCTTGCCACAGTCTCTCTATCACATCCCAGGAAAAGAGGGGCCATCTTTCATCCCAGTGCCTCTGGCTTTGGTTTCAGTTCTGCTGTTACTACGCGTGCTTCAGCGGCAGTCATCCTGGGTGAATGGCGCAGCCACTACCCTTCCACTATGTCTGCAAAAATAGGTTTACCTTGTCTTCACAACCTTGACTCTCTATAGTGACCCTAAAATACCAGCATGAAATATGAAGATTCAGCTCATCGTTGCTCATTTTCTGCCCCAGGAAAGAAAATGATCCCTAATAACAAAGAAGGAAAAATGAAGCCTAGAAATTTTTCATAATATAGAAAGATTTTTCCACATTGATTTCAGCCTGAAACAAAAATTCTTTCTTCATTAGTTTTGTTTCAAAACATACTTCTAACACCTACCAGTACAAACCAAACATTTGTGTGTGAAGTGTCTTGGAAATAATACAAAATAATAATTATTTAAAAAATTACATGTTAGTATGAGTTTCTGGTTAGCATCTGCTCTGTGCTTACAAACATATTTCCTACAGTTGTCGGGATATTAGTGATGGGCAGATGCTCCAGCCAGGATATTCCTGTTGGGCAGTGCTCCAGCCACAGCACCTTGTGCTGGCGTCTCTGATTTCACAAATCAAAAGGGTCACCCCCTTGGGCGATTAGAGAAAAATTGGTCAAGATGGCTGGGAAGATGCTGTAGGACCCAATACAAATGAACCAACAGCCAAAACTCTCTTCTCAAATAAAATGAGACTTTTATCCTCACACATGGCAATAAGCTTAAGCAATCAAAACTGCTAAAGGTACCAGGCTTTCAGACATAAGGTTCAATCTAGACAGCCCAAATGACACTCAGTTGCTTGGTCACCATCAAAAGACAACTCTGACAGGAAAACCAAAGAAGTGGAAGTTAAGCCTCTAGTTACCCTTGAGCTATTTAAAAACCTTTGTCCATCAGCAGGACACAGAGAAATCCTTGTGACTTTGGTGCAAGATATGTAACATGTATACTTGGCTTTTTTTTTTAAAGTAACAGACAGCAGAAACCTATTTAGAGTTTACTTATGGCAAATATAGTAAAGAAATGGTGGAGATGGTAGACAAGGATTTGTCACTACATGTTTTTTTGGAGTGGGAAGGTAAAATTTTCAAGTGTTCAGGGATGATGTGACTATTGCAGAAGCCCAAGAGAAGTACCGCCACACGCATCCACAGACACAATATAAAGCCAACACTGAGCCAGTTCAGTACCTGAAAGAAACAGGTATTAAAAAAAAAAGATCATGCCTCTAACAGATTAGATTTCAGATAGGAAGCATGATTTCTCTTTTAAATAAAGTACACAGAAGAATGATAAAAGAAGAAAAAAGAAAAATAACCCACCATCAAAAGCACTGCAACTCATAGAGCTCGCTGCACTTAACACCCTTCTCCAAGCAAAGCCTTTAGGACCATCACTACAATGATGGATCCCGTATCACAGGGAACAGACACTCAGGTTCTGTATATTGTGCTTCTAGGCAAAATAACACACACTGGAGGAATGTTACCATAAACAATAATATTATGGCTATAAGCAACATACCTGTAGTTGCCCCCCACTCCCTACCACCTCAATTACGTAAATAAAAGGACTGTCATATGTGGAGTGCTTATCTGTCTTTAAACAGCAACTACAGCACTGAATTTTGAAAGAGATTCAAAAACTTCATATACACAGCCCTTTTTCTTTAATCACCCAAAATTGTGCTGCTCTCAGTTTCCACCATGGGAATCTGTTCAATGCTGCATCTCAAAATTTCGAAGTAAGCTGCAAAAGCAAGTTTTGCTAATAGTTCTGTGTATTTTTAATATTTTAACATTCCTAAACATACTCATTGTGGAAAAAGTTGTATTGTGGGAATATTATATCATTATACATTCATTCACAAAAAGTCATATAGTGGGAGTGACACATTACCTTTAAATAAATAACGTTTAATTTACAATTAAAAAAAAACAGTTCTTTGGGCAAAATGGGGATACACAAAAATGACACTTACTGTTTTGATTTGACTTTTGTTTTACAGAGCTTAAAATTTTCAGCCATGAAAAAATAAAGAAAATATGCTTACAGCTCTGTTTTTCATCACTTCAACACTAACAATTCAAGCAAGGATTAAAAAAACCCCAAAAGTAAACAAACAGTATGGTAAGCACATGATAAACATGAATCTGTCTTTTCCTACCTGTGTAGGAAAAAAAAAAGAAAAAAGCCTATAATAATCTTAGCTTTCACATTTAAAAAAAATATTAAAAAGGAGACTGAAAGTCACCACATGTGCTGTTGATTCATTAGAGTAGGTATATAAGATTTTCTTGCTTACAAGCAACCTTTGTTTTAATTCAAACACCACAAGATCAGCTTTTACACCTGAATTCCTTTCACAAGTGGTAAACTAAATCACGACCCTCATCCTCAACTCTTCCTAAAAAGGAAGCTCACTTGAGTAGTGGACCCACGGCTCTATGAGAGGCACAGGCTGCCCGTGCAAATGGTAGTTCCCACTTTGGAGAGCTGCATGCCACACACACGTGCGGGCACACACGCTCTCCCAGCGCCTTCTCAGGCTGAGGTCCCGAGCTGCAAACTGCATTAAAAGCACATCATAGACACATGATGCTCAGTCCCAGTCAGGTGGGATACAAAAGCACTGCTGGATACTGTGTGTCATATATCAGCTAACATTTTATTGAAGAAATAAAGTCATTGCTGCTTTTCTACTCATAAGAGGAAGGTTCAACATGGAAAATCTTTCTAAGGAGTTAATATAAAACAGTACTCACTGCTATCCGCAGTATAGAAGCTTTCACAGAGGTCCATTTGTCCTGTCTGCGATCTATGACAAGAATAAATCCAATTCCAGCATCTTGTAAACTAAGTTCGGAGGAGGAAAGAAGAAAAAGAGAAACTTTGGTTAAAAATACAAATGAAACTCCTCTGGTTCTCTCACTAAAATAAGCAGTTAAAAACTAGTTTAAAAAAAGCAGTTTGACCTTTTTGTGCAGAATCTTCTTTATTTGAGATGTTTAGATGCAGGCATACTATACTACACAGATGCCACAGTCCCAAGTATGTTCCACAGAGCTTCAAAACATATTCAAATAATTAATTCTTCTTTTTCATGAGAGAGAGTTTTTACATTTCCTTGTACTGCGATTATTTCAGAGGAAAATAAACCCCTTTGATTCTCTGTTGTTTTGGTGTGGATATAATCCCTCCTTCATGCTGTTTTCAGTATAATTTCAGGATCAAAACAAAGTTGTTTTCCTTTTGCATCTGCTTTTAACCTTCTGTTTGAATTATCTTCCTCCTCACTGATATTTCAAACTCCTTAAAAACACAGATCCTTCTGATCATTCCACGATATTGCTCCGCGCATCTGTAATTCTCACATGCCTCCAGGTTGCAAACTTGTTCCCAGGTGCATTTTTACGTTCACCGAAACAAAACAAAACAAAAATCCCGATGGCATTTAAACACTCCAAATCACAGATGAGAAAAATGAGATCAGACGCGCTTCTCCGGAATGGAAACATCTGTGAGAGAGATCCCGCTCAAATCCTTGCGTACGGGTGACCTTTCTGTTCGCCTGTGCTCAGCTGCATGTGCTACGGAGTCCCAGTCGAGGGATCTGCTCCTGTTTTGTAATTCCCCATCTAAGCCAATTGTGCAGTGCCAGCAGCAGCCCTTGCCAGCCAATCGCAATCAAAATGGAAACGACAGGCAAATACAAGGCAGACGGGCTCGGATTCGTTATTTTCTCATATAGTGGGTCATTTTTAATATATATGCTGTATTTTCAGTCGGGATAATAATTTACTGCAAGGCCTACTCCCTGCACTGTGACATGTAGAAATACTGTACGTTGATTTGTTATCGTCATACCTTAAAAGACAATATAAAAATCAACACAACAGAATGTTAGGAACCCTTATTCAAGATTGCTGACTCATGAAAACACCAGCTTTGCTTTGTAAGATTATGTTGGTAGCATAATAATAAGAGGATGTCGAGGAGGCCAAAGAACATAGGTACCTAGATGTGTTATTTTAAGCTATTGTTCAAAATTACAAATTTAAACATGACTCACAGTCTATCCCTTCTCTTTTACAAACTGTAATATCTCTCAAATTTACAGACTAAATATTTAGGGCGAAACATGAATAATCATAAAAAATGCAAAGGAACACTTGCTTGCTTTCAAAAGAAGCTAAGCTGTCATTTTAACATCAGAGGATATTGGAAATGACCCCTCTGCCCAGATTCAGCATACGTTACTTAACTCTTGCCTCTGGGTTAGGACAACACTGATAAACAACATCTGAGTACTTGCCTCGTAAGCCTGAATAACCCTTGCAGAAAAACGGGGCTTTATATTAGCAATATGCTTCCCACTACAGTAAATCTCCATGATTTACTAAAGCTTCCCCTCTTCCTTTTCTTTCTCTATTTGAAGGGCAAGAGGAGAAGAGAGATACAGATTGATTTTAGCATCTTCCTGTTCCCCACTGAAGTCCCCACCATTCTAATCTTTAGTCACTGAGCAAAGTAAAAATGCTAAGAGCAACCATGTTCCACAATAATCAGGTAGCAAAACAAACTCCCTGGGTCACACAGCCTAAAAACGGATGAATGGAGTCAAAAAGGTGCTACAGCTGTTCCCACAGCAGTTCATGTGGATTTTGAAGAGTATTAAGACTCTTAAAGAGCTATTTCCCCTGCTCAGTAGAAGTCCCCAGGAATCTTGGAATTTCTGCATACTTCCTCCACAGAATTATAATCTCAGATCCCACAGAGTATCTAAATGCAACATCTGTATCATTTTTCAAGAAACTATTGACATTTCTATGTAACAGGAATAAAATTAAAGCCCCTGACAGAGCATCAATCGGATTTCTCTGGAAGAGCATAGGGAAAGACAAGCTCAGCTGGGATCCCAGAGAAGATCTAGATGGCACCTCCACACGGTTGATCAGCTGCCTCAACACCTGGCAATAAGCAGAGCTTAATATAATTGTCCTAGAAAAAACAACAAGGCTTATTAAGTGGAAGAGTTGACAAAGCAAAGCACACCTCTAAGCCCAAAAGATCTCTTTAGCCAGCCTTCTTTTTCCAACGGATCAAACACGTTGGGTGGTTGCACGATTCATAATGTGTCCCCCTTCCAGGCTCAGGTGTAAAAGCCAGGATTCCCCACTGCTGGCTAGAAGAGACCCAGGGGCAAAGTCTTGAGCACCTGATTTCAAACCATTAACATCTCATTAACATAGATTGCTTATAAAAACAATTAAATGCTCTGTTCTGAACTGATCCTGGTGGAAAAAGTATTTGTTATCTTGACAACAGTGTCTTGTTGCAAAGGGCTGGCGATCGAGTCTGGGATCCAGCTCCAGCAAGTCGTAGGCAGGAAGCAACAAACCAAACTAAGACATTGTGTACAACAAAATTGAGAACATTATGAAGACAACAAAGTCACGTATTCAAGAAAAGTAAATATTGGAAACAGGTCTGTTTGCCAGTGCACCCTTGCTCTGCTGACCTCTCTTTCCTGCCACGCACACCTGCATATGTAGTTACATGACAGTTTACAAGACCCCCATCTCTTTTAGGGCATGGAATGAACGGTGCTCTTGTAACAAGCAGATACTCAATTTTCCTTTGGCTCCCGATTTAACTGTGAGTGCCAGCTATCCCTCTTTCTTTTGTTTATTACATTCTATCCAAATATTGATTCTCCCTCCCCCCTGCCCCAATTTTCTTGAGTAAAGCATTTTGGCTTCTGCTCTGTGTCCCAGCAGAAGCATGCTCTGATGGACACAGCCTGTCCTGCCCATTCAAGCTTTACCTGCTGCCTTACTCCAGTTGCATTGTACTCATCAGTTTAGCCCAGGTCTTCTCATGCCTCTGTATCCCTCTCCAATAAACTTGTCACCACCACCCACATTTGTCTCTCCCATTCATCACTTCAACTATTCTCATTCCTTGCTGCCTTGCCCCAAGAACAGCTCAAAAATCTTGGTGCTTTATTTTTTTTTATTTTATACTGTCAGGACAAATGGCCAAATCAGTTCTCATCCCACCCCTTCCCAAATGTCGCAGTCCCCTAACCTCCAACTCGAGTCTCCCTTATCTCCCTTATTAAGTCTCCCTACGTCCTGCTCAGTCTTTCAGTATCTTCCCTCCGGCAGGCACTTCCCTTGACTGTGGTCCTGCCTGTTGTCAGGCAGCTTGCCTGCACTGCCTGCTTGCCAACAGGCGGCACTCGCATCCCATGAGACAGTCTTCCTGCACTCAGCCCTGGTAGGAAACCTGGCTCTAGGGTAGCTCATTCTGCAACCACAGAGAAGCTCCTGCTCAGCCCCAGAATGAAGTGGGACATTTTTGACAACAGACTTGAGTAGCTACTGAACATCTGTGACCTGGGATTTAGGCACATTTTTCTCAAGGTATTTCCTTGACACAAAGGCCATCATTCTTATAAGTGTCAAGTTCAAGTCCTTGACCAAGGGACAGAGACCCTTGAGCTTCTCAAACAAAAGGCTGTTTCAATGTTTGAAAAGCATAGTGTATTTGTTCCCTGGCTTCCTGGCAACAACTCAGCTATTTTGGCTGAACTTTAGACCAAAAACTCAGGTGAGACCTCAGGAATGGACATAAAATTTGGCAGAGTTGTAAATGACTGAAAACCAACCTTTACAGTGAGAAACAGCAGACAACCTTAGCAAGCACCTGCCTATTAAGGCTTTTTGACATTTCCCTTACAACCTCTGCTTTCTTTAATGCATTAACTTGTATCCGGTGTACTTTCTAAAACATAATTTATATAAGCTTGTAATTCAAATTTAGTACTTCCTTCCTTTGTTTCCCCCCCAACACACAGACACACACAAAAAAAAGCCATCATGAGATAAGCTCTGTTCTTCTGTTTATTCATCAGCACAAAGAACAGAACATTTTTAGAAAGGCAGAGAAACCATCCCTACTCTGCAGGAAATATGTCCAGCAAACACACAAAGGCCAGGTCAGAAAGGTAGAAAGCAGGGCAAGGGGTGCAGGGGCCACAGAGGACAGATAATGAGAGAAAATGCAGTTGAGGGTAGATTTTTTGCTCAGTCCCCTCCCTCTGTCTTGGGGAGCAAGTGTGACACCATTTGGAGAAGGTGAGAGTGTGAGGTTGAAGCACCTGCCCAACAAGCACTGAGTTCTCTGCGTAGACTGTAGAGCAGGAACTGAACTTTCCACTTAGTGACTCCTCAGCTTTAGATTATGGGGACATCTCCCTCTGTCTTGTTTGCAAGACTTATGAGCTCATGCACCTGGGGGAAAGGGTGGGAAAGCTTATAGTACATAGGAC
Organism: Phaethon aethereus; assembly: GCF_964289735.1. Taxonomy (NCBI): domain Eukaryota; kingdom Metazoa; phylum Chordata; class Aves; order Phaethontiformes; family Phaethontidae; genus Phaethon; species Phaethon aethereus. The sequence goes on from NC_138575.1 coordinate 154,005,052, forward strand.
TGCAGAAAGAAACTTCCCTCTGGGGTGTGTGGAAGCAATTACATAGTCATCATCTGAAAGATCCTTGCATTTCTCCAAGGTATGGGTGGTGACAACTCCTACACAAATAAGTTCCTATTGCTTCTACACTGCTGTATGAAAACTGCTTGTATACATTGCTCTCTACTAAAAAGAAAGCAAATCTTCAGGTTCATCACAGCAACTTGATAATATGAAGCTTCTGGATGTCTGAAATTCTGGGCAGCCTTTTAGGTTAAATAATTACAGTTTAATAAAAGTGAATTTCAGTCTTAAAGCCTTCTTATCAAACAGTTGCCTTACGTTACACTCAGGATTGCTTCCTACCTTGACGACCTCTGCCTATACATACAAACTGACTAGAAAGTCTTGCTTTCAATGACTGAACAGCTATTTTGATAGTAGGACTTCATTAATATTCAGTGAGGAATTACTGCACTGAGCAGAGCATCAAGGCAATGCAACGCCTGCAGTATTCTGTATTATAATCAGCTGAAGCTGTCTTTAGATCCCTAGTACTACCTCCCTTACCCTCTGTAGCTCATCGCTGACCATTGATGTGCATCAGTGATAGGCACACACTCCTTGAAGAGATATAGGGTCTCAGGCTGCTTACAAATCCTGATTTTTTTTGGCATGCAACATGCAAGTCTATGTAGGAAGGACTGTGGAATTGGCCCATCCACCCGTCATTGGTCATACTACTGTACCACAAAAGGGCAAACACACAAAACACAGTGACAGATCATAAGAAAGTTATTGCCCACCCTGTCCATACGGTAGTTATGTTTATGCTTGGGCATGTCCTTGTGTAGGACCAGTTTTTAAATAAATAAATGAACAAATAAAAACTCTTGAAGGTAGAATTGCATCCAGTGCAGAAAAAAAAGACAAGTTTGAGCTCAAAAAGATTCAGCATATAAAAGGAGACAGCCCAGTAGCCTGAGCACAGGGTTAATGAACACTCTGAGCACCAAGCATTCCCATTGTGCCCCCAGTGATAAAAATACTTCCAGCAGCTATAGCTCTTTGAAGTCAGAAGTCATCCCGCATTGAGTCATCAGCAAACAAGCTAGGATAATCAAGAACAGCATTCTCTGTTACTTTGCTTAGGAATAGACTACTGGAAACCAGACACTAACTAGCAAGGTTATTGTTTCCCAAGAGAAACTTTGCCTCCTCTATTTTCAGAGGCATTTCAAGTGATTGAACCTGAGCCACTTCAAAGACCACTTCTCCATCTCTCCTGCCACTGCTAGAAATGACTTCTTCAGGGGTGAGGGGGAGACAAGAACTCCTTCTTAATCATAGTTGTTTCACACAAAAAAATGAAACCACTAATGCCTTGGCAATGAATGAAAGCAGAAAAGAGCCATCTCCTTAGTGGCCTTTATATGCTCTAGAAGACAGCCAGATAATATGGTGAAGAACACGGTGTTAATAGTATTAACAAATCAAGATAGAAATCTCCAGCACAGCAACTACAGAAGAAAATAATTCAGCTAAGCTCTATGGCGACATTTCACATTGCCAGTTTTACGCGAGTTTCCCAGCAAGGAAAAGGGCAGGAACAATTCACCTGGCATAGCTTTGCCCCACATCTCCCCTCCTTGTGTCCCTTATGTAGGATTATCAAGACTTCTTGTTTTCAATCACTAGATAAGTCCTAGAGCATGCAGTTTTTCCTAGAGCAGAAGAATTTAATGGTTTATGAATTTGACAAAGAAAAAAAAGTTAAAGTTCAACTGCAACATTAAACAAAATCTAGCACCCAGGCACTACACAGTAATTAGACCTACGCAGTTTCATTTTCTTACAATTCTTGATTGCTCATTATTATAAAGCCTACTTTGTTTCAAAACTGGCCAATTTATCCACTTAATCCCAAAACAAATCCACCAGCTGGGTATTGTAAAAATAAACAAAAAATTATCATATTTGACACATTCCTCTCATTTTAAAAGGTGTTCTAATTAATTTTAAGATGTTTTTGTACTTGATTGGTCTTTTAAGTATTTTGATCTTGTGACAGCTTCTTTCTCACTATCTGAAGTGAGACTAAGATTAAGGATTTAACACTGGAAACCACAGTCTCTAAGGAGAAGAAAGCGGTCTTGTGCTTCCTTGAGTAAATGATGGAAATAAGAGGATATATCACGCTCAATAAAGCTCCAGTTTGAAAGCTTCAGGTATTGCAGTCTTTTATACCCCGTAATACCCAGCCTCACTGTAGAAGGTGCCTGATTAAATCAATTTAGAGATTGCAGGAACTGAAAAAGAACTATAAACCAAACATTATTTGGGCTATACATTGGACAATGAACTTTCTACTTTCAATTGCTAAGTGAGCCTGTAGGTTTTAAGACCTAAGGTTTTAAGTGCCTAAGCTGAGTACTGCTTTGTAATGCTGCTGCTAGTCCAGATTTTACTTCTGTGTTTTCCAGAAACCTGCACTTAAATTAGTACTTAATTCTCAACTACAGAATAGTCTGGAAAATAAAAAATGTTATAATCCTTTAGAATACCAATGTTACAAATTATATTCCAAATTTGCAATGTAAATGCACAAATCATAAAGTGATTACACACTTAAGACAAGTTGGAAGCGTTCTGAAAGCTGGACAGTAATACCTTCCCGCTAACTAAACTTGCTCTAAATTAGCAAACTTAAAAAAAATATACAATTGCATTATCCTGCCATGGTATTTAATTGGTTAGACTGAAAACAGCAGTTTGATGCCACATTCTGCCACAGATGTACATGTATGACTGTCGTGGTTTAATCCCAGCCAGCAACTAAGCCCCACACAGCCGTTCGCTCCCTCCTCCCCTATGTGGTACAGGACAGAGAATCAGAAGGGTAAAAGTGAGAAACTTGTGGGTTGAGATAAGGACAGTTTAATAGGGAAAGCAAAAGCCGTGCATGCAAGCAAAGCAGAGCAAGGAATTAATTCACTACTTGCAGGCCTCTATCACGTGTAACACTTACTTGGGAAGACAAAAACTGTAACTCCAAACGTCTCCCCTTTCCTTCTTCTTCCCCCAGCTTTATATGCTTGAGCATGATGCCATATGCTATGGAATATCCCTTTGGTCAGTTGGGGTCGGATGTCCCAGCTGTGTCCCCTCCCAACTTCTTGTGCACCTCCAGCCTACTCGCTGGTGGGGTGGGGTGGGAAGCAGAAAAGGCCTTGACTCTGTGTAAGCACTGCTCAGCAATAATGAAAACATCCCTGCATTGTCAACACTGTTTTCAGCACAAAACCAAAACATAGTCCCATACTGTGGGGCTTTCTTCACAGCTACTGTGAAGAAAATTAACTCTATCCCAGACAAAACCAGCACAATGACTAACTGAGGTCAAAGAATATTGTACACATCTGAGAACAGAATTGTTCCTAACAAGGGTAAAATTTATGAACACAACATTTACAAACACCCAGATGAAGTTCTTTGGATACCTAGCAGACCTCCTGAGCGTGACATTTCAGCCTCGATTCAAACTGGCATCTCAGTTCAGATTCCCGCAAGAATCTCTTTCAGTTGAGGTGTGTAACTGGTCTATCAGATTATCAGTTCTTATTCCAGCCACATTTATGAGAAAAAACAGAAATTATGAGCGTGTTCCATTTCGGGCACATGGCACTGTATACGGGACAAAAATAGGAATGCAATGATTAACAACTTCTGCATAATTTTAGATGGAATTAGTAGTACAGTTTTGCCTTTAATTTTTGTAACATATAACTCTTCACTGAAGAAGTCAGCTAGTGCAGGAAGTGCAGTTAAGAGGACATGTCCATTGCTTCTGATCTCCTTGGAAAACTATCCATAGAGCATAGACCCAAGGAACAGGCTAACCTCAAACTTCCTGAGGTGCTGAATTTAAAGCCGGTGCTTGGTGGTGCGGAAGTCACTGCTCTGCACCTTTACCTCTCCATATCCAAACCTCTGGAATCAGGGACAAAACCTGCCATCTACTCATTACTGTGTTTAACTAGTGAGTGCCTATACTGTCCTTCAACAAAAGGCTATTGATCTAGAAGAATTTGTTATATTTGATTATTGGTCTCTCTCATAGCTCAATGAACTGTAACTGTGGAAGGAAAAAACCTACCCAACTCAAACTAAAACTGACCATTGTTCATGACAAAATACAGGAAAGAGAAGGAATTCCAGAAAAAGAAATTTAAAATGAGACAGTCAGAAGTGCTGCTATACAAGTGCAGCCTCTAGTGGTCTATCCAAAATCACTGAATGCCAAGTAAAAAATATTATATATAAAGCTCCCGGCAGTAACAGCTGCATTTCACCCAGCACAGTTGATGCTGTGACACCCCACAGCAGGAGCATAACCTGTAAGCAAGGAGGCAACCCAAATGAATCATTATGAATACAACAATGTGCATACTATTCTATCATCTTTTGCATTCTACACTGGAATTCTGTGAATAGATGGATTTTTAAATGCACATTCAAAACACAGCATTTGGACCTTCTCTTTACTTTGGTTTTGATAGTTACTGCCTCCCCTTCAGAGAAACAGGTGAAGCTGCATGGGAAATGAAAAAAATCTGACTCTGTGTTGGAGCCAAACCTGTTAAAAGTTTCATCATTAGACAAGGTTCAGGTAAGAAATTGGATGCGTTTCTCTCCCTCTCTCCACCATGCACTTTTTTTTTTTCTTCCTTCCCCACATTCCAGTTAACTCCCCCTAAATCTTATCCAGTGTACCACTGATGAAATCCTTATCTCTTCTCTTTCCCATGATGCTTACTTTTGGTCTCAGCTGTTTGTAGTTCATGCCCCAGGTATGTCTGAAAACACTCATACTGTATTTTAATTTTCTCAGGATTGGGGAATCATCAGATACACAAAACTGTATTTTAGGATTTCACAGCAAGTGGGCAAAGGTGAATTTAGATGAACGTTGGGTTGTGAGGTGGCATAAATAAAAACCATGATAGGTAAGTGGCTATAATTTGCTCATGAGGCAGCCGAGATGAGCAGAATCATATAGTCTGGAAGAGCAACACTGTGAAAATGCATTTTGAAACTTTATAACCATAGGGAACATAATTACACATGAGGCTGTGTCAGTGACAGGAGATCTTAAAGGCCAGATAAACGGGAGACAAAATAACGAAAGCAACTGCAAAGACCTTTGTCTAAGGGGCTGATAAGAATTCAAAACTTTGGAAGTCTCATCCAAATTTCACAATGACTGTAGCCCAGAAAGGCACACATGGTTACATGAAGCCCTATCCCTGATCTGAAAATCTTCAGTCACCACAGGACTGTGACAGCAACAGCTTACTGCATCTGTTCACAAAGCAAGAACATGCAAGGAAGATGGGCTACTATTGGAGATGTACTGTTGATGAGGCGAGTGACAAGCACACTGACAACCAGGAGAGCTGCTCTCAAGCCTTGGTCCCAAATGCAACCAAAGGTCTTTATCCTGCACAGCAGGAGGTCCCTTGAAATTGTGAGGTATGAATCCAAACACGTTTGCTTGAGGCACTTGTGTCTCAGACACTGCTTGCGTTCCTCAGCCAAATAAGCAGCTCTAGTACACGCCTTATTTATTTTAATGTATTTGCACCGATTTATATAGAACGCAGTGTCACATTCCTCTTTTCCTTCCCCACTCAGCTTCAGAGAGATGGGCATCAGTATCATCCTTGATTGGTTACTAAAGCTCCTCTCTATCTCCCGTGCTACTCTAGGTTCCCAAATCAGCCTCTCTCCCGCTCTCAACCCAATTTCTCCTTAAAATAAAGACGACTTATTGGAGTACTGTAATGCTGGCTATATTTCATCATATATGGTGACATTCTTTCTGCTCCAAAAAGCTTATGCTGTTGGGGGAAAGCTTGGGGAATGGAGCCAGTATTAAAAATAAGAACTAAAGTGTCCAGGCATCATCATCTGCCTGGGCCTGGACATCTCCTTGTAGCACATGCGCCGATTTCCTTTCCATGGTGCCCCTAAGACTTTTTTTTTTATCATAACTTAGCAAGCTTTACCCCACCAAGGAACCCCACAGACTAAAATGTGAACAGCTTTGATGCATTTCTGCAGGTAACAGAAATAACCATTAAAATACAAAGTTATTGCTTAACAGATCATTTTTTTAGTGTGTGAAATTAACTAGAATAAATTTCTTTAAAGAAGAGTTTTGATTTTCTAAATGGAAAATCCAATGTAATTTCTTCAGGTCATGCAGAGCTACTTTAGGAAGGACTGTTTGAAGAAAGATGACAACTTTGAGGACTCACTTAGACTTAACTACAGATGGCTGAAGTAGGCCACGTTATCCTTGAGGAACAATTAAGGATAAATAGGTCAATAAAGGCAAAAGGCTCCACGTTGATTAAGCTTAAGTAAATATGAGCAACAGATAGCTTAGGAGATCCTCACCTTGGAACTATTTAGTCAGCCTCCATAAAAGCATTTTTACACCTATTCAGAACTATAATATTGGAATTATATGTATTTCCAGTATACTTCAACAACCATTAATACCACTGCACAAAGTATTGGTACAGCCTTATCTGGAATGCTGTATGTTTTGTTTTAGAAGGATGAGTTTATACTTAAATAGGGTGTTAAATACTCTGAACTTGCGAATCGACTAATGAAAGCTCCTGTGTGAGGTCCAGCATTTTAGTAATTAACTGTCACAATTTTTCAGTGCTCAATTTACCTTGTCTCCTTAGCAGATTAGATTTACCACTGGACAGTGTGTGTCATGCATACAGAGCTTACATACTACTCAAATCCTCTAAGCCCTAAAGATGTAAGTGGGATTTAAAGACTAAAAAGGCTTTGCCTGTACAGGGCTGAGCTTTAAAACAAGTTTAAGACATTCACGAAGTAGACATCAAACAAGTGTAAATTGTTCCAAACCCAGTAAAAATTCAGACTTTAGAAGTAACATGTTGATCTTTGACCTATCTTATCAAACTACAGATCTGACACAAACGCTTCAAACTACCACTTAACTTTAAGATGCAATGCTCTTACTTCAAACGTAAACCTTTACATTTCCTTTCTGCTTACAGGAACATATGGCATTTACAACTGTTTGGCAGCTGTGCTCTGAGAAAGGAAGGGCACACGCAGCATGACAGATTTTGCTGGAAGTCCTGGATGTTCTCATTGACAAATTTGAGGGGCTGCCAAGGTAACAGCAGGGTACAGGTTCCACATCTTCAGCCTGAATTGCAATCCAACATAGAGAGGAGCATGGAAATGAAGCACGGCTGACAGAAATAAACTCTGAAGCTGCAAAGCTGTTGCTCAGCGTGTCAGTGCGAACTGTCAGAGTGTCTGTTTTTTGGCACTTCTTACCCATTATGTGGTGAAGTTCATCCCTGGCACTCTATAAAACAGAAGTGGTTAACTCTTAGCTAGTGGTGGGCCGCTTGTTTAGTTTGCGGATAAATGAGGCAACACATGCGGTTACCCTCCCACATTGGCTCTTCGCAAGGTCAGCCTGAACCCTGAGGGACCTACCAGCTCAAAACACTGCGTTACCCCAACACGGCTTCCCCTGCTTCCAGACTGCAGTGGTGGATCTATGCTGAAGGAGACTGGCCAAACCCAAGCTCTGTGCTCTCCAGTGTCGCTCACACTGAGGTTTCTTACCTCCAGCAACACCCAACACTGTGCTGTGGCACGTTCTTCTGGCCCCTACCTAAATATGCACCTTGTCACACTTTGCTATGCCCACGCTAGTGAAGTATTCTCAGGTCTGAACCTACTGGAAGGCTTAGCACAGACATTTTTTTCAGTTTTTCATTTAACCTGGTGTTACCCCAAATGATGGGGAGCTGCTATAGTTAACAAGGAAGGGTCTACCCAACGCTTAGCAAACCTTAAAAACTGAGCTTTCGAACTGTCAGACATCGACACTTCTGGAGGACATCTCGTTCTGTTACTTGGACAGGATGGCTTCCTAGTTTCCAACACCAGACAGTACCACAAACAACAGCATTTCTTAGAAGGCCACATTGTGTTCAAGCATTTGTAAACCATCAGGATCTCAAAGGCGGCGACATTCTCCCGGGCAGGAAACCGACAGGGACAGCTTTCAAAACAGGAAATTGCCGAACACAAGTTAACCTGAGATATGCTCAAGATCATGCTGTAGGACAGAAGGGCATTACAGAGAGAGGCTATACAAGGCTCTGTCTGAATACAAGCACAAAAGGCCTGTGTATTGTACTTAACCAGCAGTGCTGAGACTCAAATTGGCCATCAAAACCTCTTCTGAGTTTTCTGATCTACACTACTTCTTACTTCTCTTGAAAGGAACTTTCCATTTAAGACTCAGTTTTACACTTTTAATATTTTAATTTTCCAATCTCTTGTGACCACAAGAATTTTAGCTTGCTTTCTTTGTTCAAAGATGAACATATATAAGTAATGAAGAAAAGCATTAAAACTATATCCTTTTGTTCTCTCGTACAGCATATTGTTTTCTGATTGTGGTAGAAACTGCTAATTAACCAGAAGCAAAACCATATGTTGAAAAAGCCTGTCTTTTTTTTTTTTTAACCACTGCAATTATCTATTAATTTCTTTTGGATCAAGTTCTCATGCTACACCCTACATTTGGTAAATTCATATTCCAAGAATGTGTACACACTTAAGTTAATGAAATATGTTTAGAGTGACAGCTGTGATGGATAGAAGTAAGTATGAATAACACTTGCCTTCAGGGTACATTGCAAATCTTAAAAGTCTATTTAATAAGATAAATAAAAAAAGGAAAAAATACTTTCAAAACAGAGAAAAAAAGAAGAGAATAGTGAATGCCCTGAGATGACTCCTTAAGGGTAGCGTTGGCAGCTATTTCAGGAGCCTATTGCAAACTTGAATGGAATATTCTTCCTCCGCCCTTTGTATGTATGTGGGATGTAAATGGCACATCCCACAGGTGCCTCTCCCGCTTTGCAGTAAGAATAGTGGACACTGTGTATGGAGGTCATCAGTTTTTTACCGAGCTAAGAGGTGAGACAACCTTGTTCTGCATGACCTCCTTTTCCTATCCAGCTCAGCAGCAATCCCAAAAGGACTCAGCCAGTGAAGTAATAGGAGACATTCTCCTCTGCAGAAAGAGAATCAGACCAGCTACATGGACATAAAATGTCCTCAAAGCATCTCAAATAGATGAAAGACTTGGCTCACTGTCCTCTGCTGAAAACCAGTTGAATGTAAAGAGCTCACCTCTTACAGACACTCATCTACAAATAGGACTTTATTCAGCAACTTCATCAATAAGAACTATTAATTCCTGTGGATCAGTACTTATACATAAAGTATTTGTACCAATTCAACATTTTAATTAAAACATTCTTCCTAGAACATATTGCCTTAAGTACATTATATACTGTCATGGATTCTCCTTCTTTCATCTTGGGTACTATATGTATAAAACCAAACGTCACTTCACCTAAGAAAAATCTTTCTAAGAGAATCCTCACCTTTTTAATAAGACTTCATCTTGTATTTTGATAATAATAAAAAAATAATAGCTGCTAAAAGGAAAAATCTGTTTCAGACCTATTACATGTATACCTTTACAACACACATCTCATTACCAAAATGGCAGTTATGAAAGGATTAGCTGTAATCTTCCACTGTCTATAGTACTCATCCTTAATCCATCATTTTTTCCTGATAGAGCAGTTATCTTTAAGTATGCACAGTACATGACTGTTGTCACAAACTATGTCAACAACCCTGTACTGAATATTTTGATATTATTACAAACCATACATTAGACATTGTATTTTATCCATATGCCTATAGAACATGAATTTACCTTACAACGTTAACAACATCCACCTGAAGAAGATTTTTCAGCTCTCTGCTTAATGATATACAGTTGCACCAGGGCTAAGTGAGTATCTTAAATTGAGATGTCTTTCCACTGCCTCCTTTCTTAACATCCTCATGTATTAGACATTTACGCATCTGAGCACATGCTGATAGCTCTGCTATTCTACTCCATGGTCATCTAAGTTGGTAAGATGCAAGCTGTAATAGCTCCATTCCTAAATGCAACGTGTCCCATGAGATATTTAACTCTTCGTGATTAAATTTCACTATGGAAAAGACAAGAGAAAGTTTACACAGAAAAAGCTTGCGAAACCCATTGTTTAGATAGTATAGAACAAGAATGCAATAAGAGGGGACAAGGTCATGTTTACCTATAAAGTTAGAGAGAATAATAAAGGTAGGTTAAGAGGTTCCAGTTTTTCCTCCTTCGAAGACCTAAACTAGTCTTATTACCAAGACTTCTTCTTTCACTTGGGAACAGATCTTGAAAACCTGATGCCACTGCTAAGATTTACTACACCAGTAAATATTTTATTGGGTGAACTCTACTGCAGAGCAAAGAAAGGTCCTTTCTTATGAGGCTTGTAGCAGCTCCTCACTGTCGTGCCCATGAAATATCATTTCCCTTAACATGTGACTGTAGGCAGTCAGACAATGAGTTTTGAGTTATTGCTGCCAACCCCTCGCTGTGACCAGGAATCTTGTAGGAGGCCAAGTAGCACAAGCAGTTTTCTGAGGAAGTGGTGTGGCTCCAGACATGTCCATGCTCTACAGGGCTTTTCACAGAAAAGCCCATTTCCCCATAGTCAGTCAGAACAGCCAAAAGACAGAGTTGTGTATTTCGTACGCTAAATGACACTAACCTGGAGACCCGTCCGTGCATAAAAGCTGTGGGCTGCATTTTTACCCTTCCTGCAAATCTGTACTCCTTAGGTCTTTTTAATAAACTTACAAAATAAATAAATAATGAACTGCCTCCACTCCCTTCAAAAGCAGTGTCCAAAGCATCCAAAACAGTCTTTGAAATTTTAGCCCCTGAAAACGAAGTTAACAGCAAAAATGCTATCTTATGACACCTTTAACAGCACTAGAAATATCATGATTCAAGGAAAATTACAATACTGCCCATCGTTGGGGCATAGGCAGTCAATAATTTATCATTAGCAAAACATATTATATAAGGGGATGTATGCTGTGGCTAGTGGCATTTCTGTTGCTTTTTTATTTCTATAAACCTGTAAAAGGACTCATAAACAAAATTTTTCACAGTAAGATTGTAACACTGCTAGCAAAGATGTCAGGGATGTCTTCAGCCCTCTGAGATTATAGCAGCTCTCAGGCACAAAAAGGTCCAAGGTTTATCAGTATCTTAACAGTGGCATTATTTTTACAAGGTTGAAATTGAGGTGTTATCACCCTAATTCCAAAAGTATTGTTATATTCACAATAGTTAGTATCTTACTCCTTTGTTACACAGAACAGTGATCTCTTTCTAAAGAATTAGAAATTAAAAAAACCAAAGAAAATCCTACAAGAACAGCCAGACTTAAGGAATGGCCACTTCTGGCTCAATATGCATAGAATAATTGTTGTTGGGTATGGGAAACCAATAGAAAAACCTCCTCCAGAAAATCTGCTCTCAGACTTTTAATTAGTAAAAATGTGCTCCTGCCAAACTGATGCTCCGGGATGCGCTCAGTGCTCCCCCCCTGCACCAGATGCTGTTTGTTCTGATCAGAATTTCTCATACAAACCCCACTCTGTGCAGAAGTTCAATGGGCCACCATGAAGCGCACCACCAAGGACTTTCAAAAGGAGAAGCAGATGTTAATTTAGTACATAATTATTTGTAATAACAGTATCCAAGAAAGATACTATCAAGGAAGGCTTAGTACCATGCAGTTTAACCAATACAAGGATAAATGAAGAAAATGCAGAAGTTGGCTGTTAGCATCACAGTTCCTGATAAACTAGAGATTACCAAGTACAACCAGGAGGCCACCTGACAGTACTCTGCTGTGTATAACCAGTATTTCCTCACAGGGAGTAGGTCTTACAAAATAATTAAGAGGAAAGCCCTTTACAAGCACACTGTTATTTCTCTTCATGCATGTACAGTAAACAAAAGCACGCACAATAGTGAAGGACATCTTCCATGACTAGTTCCAAATGTGAATTCAGCACGGTCCATGCTGAGCTGCACTGAATGCTGTCAGCAAAAAGAATGCAAAATACCACTTGAGACCAACATTTAATCAGTGTTACACAACCTGTATTTCTAGAGTTTTTAATCTGGGAAAGCCATATAGCCCAATTTGGGAAAGACACAAAGGAGATCTCGATTCATACAATGATTCAGATTTGAAGGGATCTCGGGAGGCTTTTAGTCCAACCTCCTGCTCAAAGCACAGCCAGCTACCCAGATTGCATTCTTGCAGGCAGTTAGTTCATCCCAATTGCAGGACTTGGCATTTGTCATTGTCGAATTTCATGAGGTTCCTGTCAGTCCATACCTCCCACCTGCCTAGGCTGCTCAATGGCAGTCCTTCCATCAAGTGGGAAGGGACCAGTGGGAAGGTCCACCAGTTCCTCATCCACAAACTTGATGAGGGTGCAGTCCATCTCCTCCTCCAGATGCTTCCCGAGGATACGAGGCAGCACAGATATGTGTGGTTCCCTGATGAACTCCGTCTTCAGGTAGAGTATGAGCCATTAACCACCACTCTCTGAGCTGGATGTTCCAAGCAGTTTCTCACCCACCCAGCAGTCCACCTCTCAAGGCATAACAACTCAAAGTGGATACAAGGGTGCTGCAGAGACTCTGTTGAAAGTCTTGCTTAAGGTGAGGTAAGAAACATGCACAGCTTCCCTTATTCATGCATCCTGTAATTTCATCACAGAAATACGTTGGTCAAGCACAATAATCCATGCTGGCTATTCTTCATCACCATCTTCTTTTTTGTGCCCAAAAGTGTATTTTAAGAGGACTCGCTCCATAATTTTCTCACAGACCAAAGTGAGGTTGACCAGCCTGTACTGTTCCAGATCATTATTCGTGCTCTTTCTGAACATGAATGCAATTATTTACCTTTCTCTAGTAATCATGGTTCATCTCTGATCTCAAAAACCTTTCAAAGATGATAGAGAGCAGCCTCACTATGATACTGGCCAGACTCTTCACCACTCTCAATATAGCTCGTCTTATCCCAAAGACTAGACTTGGGTCAAGATTTCTCAAGAGATCCTTGACCTCATCCTCACCTGTTGCTAGTCATCCTCCTCCTTGAACCCTCATTCTAAACACATAGGGCTGTGACACACTGTCAGAGAAGACTGAAGCAAAGAAATCAAGTGTCAGCCTCATTTGTATTGGCTGCTACTAATTCACCCAGCCCATTCAGCACAGGTTCACATTTTCCTTGTTTATTCCTGTACTGCTAAAGCAACAGAAGTTTTTTTTGGTGGTCCTTGATGTCCCTTTTTTCTTGTCCCTCAGCTCCAAGTGTGCTTTGACTTTCCTGCAACCATCCCTACTTGTTTGTGCAATGTTTCTATTTTCTTTCTTTGTAGCCTGCTCACCTCCTGTATGGTGTTTTTGTAGCGCAGCTCAGTCACAAGTTCCCTGTTCAGCCAGGTCAGTCTCTTGTTACGTCTATTCATTTTCCAGGATGCACCATTCTTGTGCTTGGAGGATGCTGTCCTTAAAAACTTGGCAGCCTTCCTCAGTAGATTTATTCTTCAGAGTTGCTTTCCATAGAATCCCATCTACCAGTTCCCTGAATAAGCCCTAAGTCTGTTCTCTTGAACTCTAGGGTCTGTACTTAATTATTACTTGCCTTCCTCACTTCCATCGGGATTTTGAACCCCACTATTTTATTCCCTAAGAGATCTTCAACAAAATCACAATTGTTATTGAGCAGTCCATTGATAACACTACCGTGCCCCCTAAAAGAGCCAGGATTAATTGCTGGGCCTGCTTAGCACCCTCAATCAAAGTTTTTGGAGTGCTGCAAAGACTGTACATTCAGCTGACAGGGAAACAGAGCACAAGGGGTTAGGACAAACCTCTGTATGTAACTATAGAGTATTCCCTCACACTGAGTAACATCATGAGTAGCATCCAGGAATTAGCAGGTTCTGCCAAAATTATACATGTTTTCAACTAAAACACAAAACATTGCACTCTAAAATACAGCAAAAATAAGAAACAAGAGAACAATGTCCATCACAGAATCTGCATCCATACATACCAGGAAGTAATTTTCTGATGAAATATAAATAGCACTGTATAATTCATCTAACAACTATATTAGGCAGCTGTCATTAATCAACACCTATTGACACTGCACTATAAGCTGCATTTTCCTTTTTTTTTTTAACTAAATACCAAGCCTGACTTTTACACTGTTGTGTAAGTTACTGAATGTGAAACATCACTTAGCAAATAAAAGGGTATTTTCTCCTAGACAGGTGCTCACCTTGGGATACTCGTCAGGTAGGTCAGGACATTCTGGAACTCCTTCTCGGGTATCTCGCTGAAAGCTGGATACTCTGGAAAGGTGATAACAGGGCATCCATCTCCCCCTCTTCCACCTACAAAAGAAACAAGCAGCAGGCACGTTTACATGCAAGTCCCTTTACCTAGCCTGCAAATTTCCAGTAATGAAACTACTACTACTTTTTTTTTGGTGCAGGGCTCATCAGTGTGGACACGGTTTATTCTGAAGAGTCTAGTCCCTTCTTCAGAGGTTAGGAAGTTTTATAGGAAGAAACTTGTTACACCACATTAGATTTTCTCTGTACAAATGTTTTTGCTCATGTCAACACAGTTTTGACACCAGATGGCAGTGCATCTTTCTTTTTATAAACGTCAACTGTAAATATAACCAAGCTGGCGAAAGAAATGAACTGGGGGGGGGAAGGAAGTAAATCCAGAATTAAGTAGGTGAATCTCCACCTTGAACTGAAGATTGAACCTTCTTACCAGTTTGAACTCATTCCTACCACACCCACCCACCCTCCTTCAGCTAGCTGCTCTGCTTCCAGGGCAGTCTAAAAGAAGTGGTAGAACATTAAAAGAAATGGGGGAAAGTGTTTCAAATGAGATTTCCTGTTCAACTTCTCAGGTCACCTACAAAAGGTGAAGCAGAGCCGAACACCTACACTGCAGTATGTCTGTTGACGAGCTAGATTGCTGGAAAGTTATCTTTGCTTGACAGTTCAAAAAGATAAGAAAAACAGCTAAACATGACTGTGTCAAAATAATAAGGATTTTTTTCCAGACCTGAAATCCGACAATTGTGCAGACATCAGCTGTAAACTGTATTAACAACACCGTCTGATTAGGACAGCAACAGTGATTTGTGAAAATTGCAGTGTGCTATTACCCACTTCAAGTGCCTTTACATCTAATGTTGCCGGAAAAAGAGAGATATTTGAGCTCAGATTCATTTGATAAAAGAAACCACCATTTCCCTCCAAAGCCACATGTAATTAGAAGAGCTCAGATACTATCCTTATGTTAATTTGTGGTGAATCTGACTTCAATCTACCAGCCTACAGGCAATATGGGGCTACCACCATATAGCTCTTGAAATCAAACTACATCAGAAAATAATGTGCTCTGGATGCATTTAAACAACACGAAAAAAATACAGCTATTATGCAAATACAACAAGTTTGCAAACGTAACTTTTATGACATATCCAAATGCAGTAACATTAAGTCCTTTAGCTATATAAGTGTTGACAATACAAATGTAAGCTAAGACCAATTTTGATTCTATTATTTTTCATTCTACCCAGGCTCTCAGGACCAAAGCATTTTCCTCTCTCATTAAAAACATTTTTCAAGCATGATAATCATTATTTCTGTTGCTCATGAGGTGTTCTGCTCTCTCTAGAATACCCATTTTTAGGTACAACTATACATTATTTGCAGTATCCCACTCAGTTGCTTGCTTTGTTCTACTTAACTTCTATAATTAGGACATACGAAACAAAAGGAGAACAATATGCTTGCAGGACACAACCTAAAAGCAGAAGCCCGGACTGTGACCTTCAGGAAGTTCCCAGACCACCACTGAATGTCAAGGGCATATACAGCCATCCTGCCTTAATGTTGCCTATTAATTTCTAGTTTCTAGTACACTCATCCCTGGTTATCTCAGGTGGAGACAGCATGTGGCAGGACAGAGTTGTTAGAAGACCGTTGTTCACTGATTATCTTTTTCGCCAGTATTTTCCTGCCAGGACACTTAAGCACAAATATACTTTCAAATGCTGCTCAAGCGCTTTTCCTTATCAGGACCTTGCTGCTGTTCTCAGTTTAGGGCAGAGTGACCTGAAGTGCTAGTCATAATAAATTCTGTAAAATTTCAGTTTTAACATTGCTGGCCTATAGAAGTTGCTTTCCAAATCACAATTTTAATTTACATGGCCATCAATAGGAGACAGGCCACTCAGCAAAGCAGTCGCTACTTACAAATGAGTGTTTGTCACTCAAGGTACAAAAAGGGCATGGGAAATATAACAAAGTAAAAATTTGCGTTTGTATTAAATAGTAGTAAATGTAGTAGGTGAGTTCACCTTTTAAAGCGTCCTTTATTCCATAATGAACTTGATGCAGCAAGGAATTATTTTTTTCCTTTATTCAGAATCATGTTTTCTTGCTTCATCTCTGCAGAAGCAGCATTACACAGTTTATTCCTGAATTAGCTGTGTAAAATGTGATTTTCTTCCCTTCCTCCAGAAGTAAACCAAGCCGCAGAATTTAGGGGGAGATAAAATGGAAACGGGAGTTTGTGAAGCTAGGTTGGGATTTGTTGTTGTTGTTATTTTTGTTTATAGTGAGAGGGAAAGCATGTGAGTGACCAAGTGAACAATTTTACTTCTCTCATCCTTCTTGAAACACAGGTTTAAGGCAAAAATTTAAAACATCTTATTAAAACCAACTCACATAATAACCTTCCAGTATCTCAGAATTATATACACCCAATTACAAAAAAAGGACACACAAAACTTAGATGAACTCTCTAAGTGCTACAACTCATGAAAACAATTAAATTTGTACAGAGCAATTTTTTAAATGAGCAACTGGAATTTTAATCACCATCCAAAATCATAGAACAGTTTGGGTTGGAAGGGACCTTTTAAGGTCATCTAATCCAACCCCCTCTGCAGCAGAGCAGGGACATCTTCAACTCGATCAGGTTGCTCAGAGCCCCGTCCAACCTGACCTGGAATGTTGCCAGGGATGGGGCATCTACCATGTCCCTGGGCAACCTGGGCCAGTGGTTCAGCACCCTCCTACAGAAAAATGTCTTCTTTATGTCTAGTCTGAGTCTGCCCTCTTTTAGTTTAAAACCATTACCTTGTCCTATTGCAACAGGCCCTGCTAAAAAGTCTGTCCCCATCTTTCTTATCAGCCCCCTTTAAATACTGGCAGGCTACAAGAAGGTCTCCCCAGAGCCTTCTCTTCTCCAGGCTGAACAACCCCATGACTGAAGGATGAAATGATTCCCAAGAATTATTTGAGACTTGTCTCATAACATGCAGCTGTAAGGAATATTCTCCAAATGAGAGGATTATTACTTTTCAGTCTAAAAATGGAAACACCATAGAAATAAAAAGCACTGAAGTGTATGTCAGCAATTAAAAAAAAAAAAAAAATCACAACACCACTTTAAATTAAGTAGATCTGCTTCCACCCTATTTCTGTGACCCGTCATTAAAGCAAAACTTTGTTATTAACTAATTTACAACCCACCTTGACAACCTATTCAACTGAAACTTCTGTAACAGATTTAGTATCAAGTAAACACAGACTACCTCTCAAATGGAAATTTTTCAGTGGATAAATCTCTACAATTCTAGTAAACCTCCAGTTTGGTGTAGCTTTTCTAAATAGATCTATGTCTTAGTCTAAGGCCAGTTATTACAACAGTGACAGCCCTGTGTTTTGGAGAAATACCCTTTTTAAAAACATGTTGAATTGCGTTAGCTCCACAGGATAGGTAGCAAAATGACTTAACTATGCTTAGGAAACAGCACTTCATGTTCCTAACTTCTGTAATAATTATTTAAACAATAGCACCAACTGCTAAAATTATGTGGACCCCAGAGCATTGTGATCTCCTTTATGAAAGGAGTAAAAAAAAGATCCTTGGAAGACTAGCTGTGCTGCCATGAGATGGGACTGGTAAAGTTTGCCTGAAGTCTAGGTAATTTAACATTTCTTCTTTATATTCTGCTACATCTAACTCTTCCCATCACAGTTGCAATCTCGTTTGGGTTTGTTTTCTTTTTCTTTTATTAAGCAGGTAGGGTGATAGAGAAGTGCCAAGCCAAGGAAATTGCAACACTGTTTTACACAAATTCTAATCAAGAGGCATACTGATGATTTGGTATCTAAAAACAATCAAAAATGAGAAATAATTAATATTATTTTCAATTTAAAATGGCATTGACAGGGAAAATTACAAAGAATATGAATCGTGCAGCCGCTAAAAAGCACGCACACATTTGCGTGTGCACACACGCATAGAGAAAAGTGTAGTTCCCCACAACCCTGTGAAAGCCATGCTAGTTTTTTTGGTACAGCCAGCAAAATTGGGGAGCAGCAAAGACTGCTCAGACTTCCAAGAAAGAAGAGCAGGAGATTATTTTGTAATGTTTCCCTAGTTATTCTGCTCCTGTTTTCATAAGAAATGTATTCTCAAAAGCACTCTGCCCAATCCCACAAAAAGGAAGCAAGGTAGTTTGTTATAATTAGATGATGATGGAGCAAAGAGGTAGGTCTCCTAGCCTGAATTTATAATACAAATGAAATGGTATTTGGACTGTAAGAAAAAAAAAAAAGAAAAAAAAGATCACTATATTGATCAATATGCACACACAAGATTCAAGACAATCATCATTGTTAAAAGGCTTGGATCTGTAACTCCAGTTCAAAAAGACCTGGCTTAAGTAAAAGTAACCTTGTTTGCAGTCATGTCAAAAGTGCAGTCCCTGTGTGAATGAAAGGCTTGCTACAGATTTTGCTTTACTGTTGTGGTGCTATCATGTTTGTATGTTTCTGATAAGGAATTTCTCCTTTCTACTTGCATAATATACTTAACTGGGGTACTTGGAATATTTGAAATTATGTGTAGACTTCAATGAGGTAGTGGATAAAAGCTTTATTGCATATTCTTTGCAAAGGAAAACAGGATCAGGAGGAATTTATTAAAATATTCTTCCCTTGAAATGAGAAAGAAGTTTTACTTGCATAACTTCACAAACTGCATTTTGCCCAGGCTGATCAGCAGCAAGTATACTGGCTTAGAAATCAGATTGCAAGAACTAAATTTGTACCTGGATGTATTTGAACTGGAGATCTCTTAGCCATGGATTAATTTTTTTCTTTTCTCTTTACTACTTTTTTTTTTTTTAATCTCTACACACAGTGGGTGTAGCACAGGGAATATAAAACAGCAGTTAAGCCTACACCTGTGCAAGACAGAAGCTGATAAGTAATACCTCTTCCACTGTCAATACACAACATATACATTGAACATGTTATATTGGCAACAAAAATCGAGTCGAAATTTTTAAATAACTGATGCAATGTATGTGGTACAGGATCCACTCAGAAGTTCTCAAACACAATTTTACAGACAGACTCAGCACCTGTGGATACTTCAAAGAGAATAGTTTAACCAGTTAGGTATTTTCAGGTCATGTCCACAGAAAAGAGCAAGAGCACAGCCAAGGAAATAGTTACAGAGAGAGAGGAGAAGCTTATTATTTAGAATGACAATTTAAAGGGCCAAAGAAATAAGCATTTTGAAAGCTAGTGCCAATGCTAACTTTCTCAACTGGAGGAAAAACAACTATGAATTGATAGGCAAAAATGTAAGTAGCATGAACTCGTATTTGCATTTCCTTTAATGGAAATATTTTGTTTGAAGTTTTTCAATGCAGAAAGAGGCATTCAAAGGAAAGTGAGTTGAAATAATTGGTTCAGTACTTGTGGTGGCCAAGAGTCTCATTTGCACAACATATAGCTTGCACAATTTAAGATTCTTATAAACACACACACCAGTCTGTACGCTCTTGTTAATCTACATTTATTTTAACATACCTGCATACAGCAATGGCAAATAGTTGCAAAATTGGGTATGAAAGTCACACAGAAACTTTCCAATCAAGGAAAGAGAAAAGAAAATATTTATAAAAGAAAATATAAGGTGTGAATGAAAGGCTGTTAGGAATACATTTTCCAAATACTTTTAAATGGACCTTGCAGTGTCCTTTGTGAGGATAAAAAAAACACCCCCCCCCCCAAAAAAACCTTTTACAATGCAGAAGAAAAAGTGGCTGCATAAATACTAACTAAAGGAAGAAAAAAGTAAGACAGGTGAAACAGTGAACTGTGTAGAGAGGATGTTTAATACAGACTAGCAACAACAAAAAAGAGTAATGACAATTCCTGCAACGATAAGGACCTTATTCCACAGAAAGAAAAAACTCCAAGGGAAAAAAAAGTAAGCAGCTAGGCCTGAGGTAAAATATTAACTTCAGGGTTTATAAGCTTGTTACGTGAATAATTGATTAAAAACCTCATCCACAGCTTGTCCTTCCATTAGATTTAAGCTGAACACACGACTGCATACTCACTGCTGAGCAACACTTAGAGCCTTCAGCATCTGTAGAAGTAGCCAGCACCTTGACCTCGTTGCACTTTGCTATATTTACTGAAAAACTGAAGCATTAATGTAAGTTTTTGCTTTATGTTGTTTCATTTCAAACCTAATTTGAATGTCCTACAGAGGAAAAGAGACCAAGAGAAAGAAGTGACCCCGACAGAGACCAAAACAGAGAAAGCAGCTTAGGAAGGGTTACAGCCCTTAGCCACAGAAGCAGACTAAGCTTCATTCACTATTCAAGCAAGCGTCCCATGAGACCTAGATACAACCTATTAGAGAAACTAAAGCAATTCTCAAGTATATGTCACATTGTTGCTAAAAAGCCCAAAACTAAAAAGTGAAATGCATCTAGGGCATTACACAATTCACCATACCTGCAAAGATGCTATCTACCAGAAGTATTTGGAATCTATGGACTTCCATTTTAATGAACTTTATGCCACGTCCTAAGATTCCATTTCCAAGGTAACTTAGTAATAAGCAAAAATGTCCCCTTCACACACACTGTGAATGTCTTCAGTGCCATTCTAGCAAAGCCGATCATAAGTGCAACTGCAAGAACAAATTGTACATAGATCGAGTATCAAAATATTATCTCCGTTCCTTTCTTCATAGAACCCATAACACCACTATTTGGTACAGCACAGAAAATTAACCATCACTGTCCTGCAGGAGAATATTAGGATAAAAGAAATGAAGTCCAAAGTGAAATGAAAATGCCTAACAGTCAAATTGCCCAAGAGTAATGAAATACAATGGAGAATATAGTCACAGTCCACAGTAATGCAGCTGTCCTACTATTTCAGGCAAACAAAACAGACTTCTAATAGACACGAGAGTGAATAAATAGAAGAAAATAGAATGAGGAACAGCTGCTTTTACTGAGCTCCACTGCACAGTGGATGTAATGAGTGCTGAAGACGCTCGTGGCTGTGCGAACTCAACAGTCTTAAGATGTGAACAATCTCCAGTTGGACTCAATGAGCATTTATTCATCTATTATTGTCACCAGTTCCCCGCCTCCCCCCCACTTCAGAGGGGCAAAATGCAAACCCTACTTACTGTTATCTGGATAGGCTGATTCTTGCATAAACACTATTGTGAGCTATTTTCTGCCCCTGGATAAGAAGGAAGAGCTTGGAAAGTCAAAAAAATACACTGCCAGAAAAGAAATGTAGCTTAAACACCATCATCTCAAATGGAGCATGAACAGCCAACTTCATAAACAAAATAATCTTATTTCCAAGTGCTACCACCAGCACATGGAAAACAGTCACTACTGCAGACCCACATTTAATTTAGCTTGTGTGGCACGAATAAATCATAATGGCTAATTATAAGTACAAGAAGATTCAGTGAGCTCTTGCTGAGCAAAGCAGTACATCGCCTCATTCCCCTGTGTCTCTTGATCTGATGCAGGGAGGGATTCAAAGGAAGAGGGAACAGTCATAAAGTCCAGCTTCAGCCTAGGGGTTAAATCTCCTTTATGCCAGGAGGCAGGGCAACCCTGCCAAGCCACCGATGCTCTCCCTCTCTCTGTACGGGAGGGAGGGCAGGGCAGGGCAGTAACTCCAGCAAGGTCGCTGCTGCAGACCTGCAAGAGCTTTACAGGCAAGAGGGCAGGAAAACAAACTCAGCAGCTTATCCGACACCTGTCACAGAGCCTGATCAGTGAGCAAAGGCGCTATCTCCCTTTACCCATTAGCAGCTGGCTGTGGTTCCACCATCTGGATGGACCAAGCCCAGCAATCAACACCTGCATGGCACATAAATACGGGCCTCCATCACAGGTTATCCGGGGCAAAGACACTCCACGCTGTGTGAACATGGCTGTGCTGCTTTTAGAGATGGCTTTACATCTAAAAGAAGGTTCCTTTGCAAAAGGCAGGTGGCAATACCAAGGTGAAAACCCCATCCAGAACTCGGTGCTACGCATGCCTGACCCCTCTCACTGAGGCTGTGGGGGAAGGTGGTACTGTGGTGCTTGCTCAGACACTACTTTGGTCAAGTCCAAGGTGTCAGCTCGGGCTTCACTATGGAACCTGGCAGCAGAGCCAGTGGCAGCACAGCCCGTGGGACGAGGACTGCAAGACCACAGCAACCACCAGTGCATCCACGCTGCACTCTCCAACTCTCAGTGAGAACTCAGCTAGCTCAGAGAGCTCTAGGTCAGTGTTTGGGCCGTGTCTCAGGACCAAGCACTGGGGAGCTCAGGGTAAGTACCCACAGCTCCCTTAGCACTGACTACAGGAGACTACATGTTCCCGTACTACGCTCATCAGCACTTCCTTATTTATTTCCCCCTGCTTATTCTTTTATCCTACCCTAAATTCCATCCCGTTATCCTAGAAAATGGAAAATTAACTATAATATGAAATTCCTATTACACTTTAAAAAAATTAGATCTTCTTTTCATAGTCCTTAAATAACAAGTCTTTGTAGTCTGTATTTTGAGTTGCTCATAAAATAAGAATTTCTTCTACATGAGACCTCAAAAACTACAAAAGCACAACAGGCCTGACCATACACCTGAGCAATGTCTGTAGGAGGGAACACCATAGTCTTACCTGACAGGTAAGCAAATTGTTTCTTTAACTGGTCCTGAATATCTGCAGCATAGAGGGGAATGATATCCTGATGCATGATTTCATCTGTGGAGGAAAAAAAAAAAATTTGCATTGCAAAGTCATTTTATGTAAAATTTAATAGCAGACATCAAAAAAACTCATCCCTAGAACACAAACACCCAGAAAACTGTCCAAGTTTTGAAAAATATGTGAAAATGTTTGGAGTCTGCCAAGAGCAAACTTTTCTTTGAAAACCATATTGATAAAAAAGTAAAGTCATGTGTATTTGCTGACACTTGGAAGCAGTACGGGATGTCACCAAAACAAACAGTAGAGCTAATACTCCTCAGGAATGACATTAAACAGTGGGTTTTTTACGTATCAAATTCAATTTTTATTAAAACTTTCTCAACTCACAACAAAAAAGATAAACTCATGATGCTTCTAGCCTGTTTTCTAGTGTTCAAATACTCCAAGGCAACAGCATTCAATAAGATACATAGTACAGGCCTGAAAGGACATCCTCACATTGAACACACGCATTTGTACCTGAACAGTGAAAAGCTCCATTTTTTATCTCAGCCCTACTACTTTCCCAAGTCTTAATTTTCTGTCACACTGTTTGACCAGAGGCATTTCCCACAGCGTATTTCCAGAGGTCAAGCAGGAACCTAAGTTTTGCTGACCACAATAAGGACTGCATGACAGAGTTGTCTCATTCATTAAATTATGATCTCTTTTTTTTTTTAACAGTGAAACAAAAAGTTTTATTCTTTTGCAATTTCTAAAAATTAATTATTCTGCATTTTTATCCTCATTGAAAAGCAGTGATGGGATACCTAGCATTTTCATTATTTGGTTTTGAACATTTCTTTTAACCTGGCATTGTATAAAGAAGTTCGTTTTTAATGTACATTGAAATGCCATGAAGGTAAGACTCAAATCTGACACTCAAAACAGTGAACATGCACAGGAAAGGTAAGTAAAAACCTAAAAGTGATGTAAGGATAAGTGTCATCTGCATTGAAATACAAACTGATCAAACATAAGTAAAGCTCTGGCCCTCAAGGAAGGGACTTGCTATTACTGAGATCTTTCAAATGCTAGGTCTTAAGCAGACAGCCACTCACTTTTGCAAGTGATTCTCATGTGTGTAAAATTCTGAGAACTGTAATTACTTGAGAACAGCAAAACCCCCCACTTTCAGTTACTTCTTCCAGATAAGCAACAACTTATACTGGGAAACAGAACTTCTCTGTTCTCTTTTGTCCAGTTGGGCAGAGGAAGACCCATGACCACTTTCAAGGTCACACACTGATCAGAGCTATTTTTCTGCATCCGGTGAACTACTGCTCAATCAGAAGACCTCTGCATACCACGCTGTCAAATCCGTAAGTAGATGCGTTTAACTGTTGTCATATTTCACCCAGACTTTCAGTTACGTCATCATCTTAATGTTTTTATGAGAAAACTGAACACAGATCTTTCAGAAGTCCAATCTCAGGTGGCCAAGTCATTTCCGGAATAGGGGACCACCCCAAAGGGAAAAGTATTTTAGGTTTTATTTTTGCTGTCAGTGCTTTTTAATAAGAGGAGCCCTCCTGCAGCAGTGTTTAAGAAACTAAAGTAAAACACTCCTGATTCTGCAAACCAATGCCTGCAGGTGGACCCATTTACCTGAATATAACCTACTGCTGGATCTACACCTAATTTTTTTCTGGGAGAAAAGGGAAAAGAATGTAATCACTTTGTAATACACCATTCCTGCCTGCAGTCACAGGCAGAAATAATTTTCATTTTTGCAGCATAAGCATGTATTACAATAGATATGTTTTGCATATGCAGTAAATATGTGACACACACCATTCAAGCAGGCAAGATGTTTGTAAGTCAGGGAAACTCTTTATGTTTCCCAGATACATAATGATCACTCTTTCCTCATGTATCTGTGTGATCAATCCCACTGCAGTCCTGACTTGTGCCAGGTAAAGACACAAGCCTAGATTTGATTGCCCCAGTGTTCTCTCTGGCAGGAACAGCAGCTTTTGCAATCAGCACCAGGCAGCCCACAACCTTGCGGTCTCCCCCTGGTTTTAAACTCAGTTTTAACTCCAATTTAAGAGTCAGTGTGTTTGCAACTGTGAGAGCAGCACACGGTGCCAGTTCACAGATGAAAAATCTCCAGAAGCCCTTCCTGCTGCACCCTCCTCCACAAAAGCACAGCCCCCTTCTCATCTTGCTCACCTGGTTTCATGACACTCTTCAGGGAGCAGAATATGTGTAAAGATCAGAGCTGATTTTCAATAATTTCGAGCATCTGACATAAAAAGTACCGGCACAAAACAATGCAAGAAAATGCAACTGTTGGAACTGCTGAATAGTTTGCATCCTGCAGCTTGACAGGATACACCTGAACCCAGTATCAGTGCTCACAGATTTAGCCAGAAATCCCTCTCCAACACCCTGTGTCCTTCCAGAGAAGATGCAATTGTAAAAACTCATCCCTCTGCATAATTTCCTTTATATTTACCATCCCTCTAGAACAGAGAGTTCATCACAGTTTGTCTGGGACTGAATATGATTTCATTTTAAGTTTGTCCATCATTACTTGAATATGCGATTTCCTTAACAGGCTAAACTAAGGAAAGGCACGCATGCTAAACAGACTGCAAGGGACCACACTCCTTATGCTCATGGACTCTGGGAAAAATAATTTCTTGGAAATATTCTTTAAATAGAGAACCCATCACCTGCTACAGTCTTTAGGGACAATTTCCATTTTAGTAAAGCTAATTAAGTGCACATTAAAATACAGAATTACCAAAAATCTGTTCACTGTTTTCTAAGGAATTTTTATAGGCTCAAACTCTACTTTCACTTACATGGATTAAGATTTACACAGCCCATGATTTTCCCTGTTCTATCTTGACTGCTTTACATAGTATTTTCAAAACAGAGACCTAAGAGTTTGTCTGTTTTACTGTATCTAAAATTGATGGCTGAAAAGAGATGCTTACACCAAAACATGCTAGAATATCCAGTCTTTCCTGTAGAGCTCATTTAAAGAGTTTTCCAGAGCAGTCTGCTTAAAATTAAGCCCCTGGGATTTATAATGCATCTGGTATCGTGGGTGCTAATAAACAATAAAATAAGGTTCTGCAAAGTTATTACTGCCTTTTTTATCTTTAAATTTTTTTTAAATTGAACACACATAATAGCTGGGAATGCATGAAGGGTTTTTTTTTCCCCTAAGCTAACAACTGGAGGTTCTTTAAAAACCACATTATCTAGTGTTTACAGTATGATTGTAAGTGGAGGACAGACATGTCATCTTGCTAACATAAAGGAATCAGTTAAATGCATGGTTCCCATTTAAAAAAGCCTTTCTCTTTAAAAATGGGAATGACAGTCTTGCGGATATATAACCTTCTAATTCAATTTTAAATCTTGCTTTGATTGTCCTGTCTCTGTGATGGAGGAAGACGGCTTAGACGGGCCTGACCCTGTCCCATCAAAGGCATCTGAGTGCATTTCAAATGAGGCAGAATGACAGATTTAAGCACAAGAGCACAAAGATAATTTGTGCTTGAACTACCCGCTGCCAGTAAGCCCTGAAGAAACCCGAATCTGAGAAAATGATCAATATCACTCGAGTCAAGATTTGCACTTATTGGTAAAAGGCTCCTCTTTCTTTTCCAATGAAACCGAAACTCATCATCATTCGGAGTTTGCCTGACATGCCAAGCCACTCTCCATCATTTATCAGCAGTCCTGGTTAACAGGGGAGGTCCCAGATGACTGGAGGCTTGCCAGTGTGACGCCCGTCTACAAGAAAGGCCGGAAGGAGGATCCTGGGAACTACAGGCCCGTCAGACTGACCTTAATACCGGGTAAGATCATAGAGCGGTTCGTCTTGAGGGTGCTCACAGGGCATGTGCAGGACAACCAAGGGATCAGGCCCAGCCAGCATGGGTTCATGAAAGGCAGGTCCTGCTTGACCAACCTGATCTCCTTCTATCAGCTGTGGATGTTGTCTACCTGGACTTTAGTAAATCCTTTGGCAGCGTCTCCCACAGCATTCTCCTGGAGAAACTGGCGGGTCGTGGCTTAGACAGGTTTACTCTTCACTGGGTAAAGAACTGGCTGGATGGCCGAGCCCAGAGAGTTGTGGTGAATGGCATTAAATCCGGCTGGCAGCTGGTCACAAGCGGTGTTCCCCAGGGCTCGGTTCTGGGGCCGGTCTTATTCAATATCTTTATTGATGATCTGGCTGAGGGAATCAAGTGCTCCCTCAGTAAGTTTGCAGATGACACCAAGTTGGGTGGGAGTGTTGATCTGCTGGAGGGTAGGAGGGGTCTGCAGAGGGATCTGGACAGGCTGGATCGATGGGCTGAGATCAACTGGATGAGGTTTAATAAGGCCAGGTCCTGCACTTTGGTCACAACAACCCCATGCAACACTGCAGGCTTGGGGAAGAGTGGCTGGAGAGCTGCCCGGTGGAAAAGGACCTGGGGGTGCTGGTTGACAGCCGGCTGATCATGAGCCGGCAGTGTGCCCAGGTGGCCAAGAAGGCCAACAGCGTCCTGGCCTGTATCAGAAATAGTGTGGCCAGCAGGAGTAGGGAAGTGATCGTGCCCCTGTACTCGGCACTGGTGAGGCCGCACCTCAAATACTGTGTTCAGTTTTGGGCCCCTCACTACAAGAAGGATGTTGAGGTGCTGGAGCGTGTCCAGAGAAGGGCAACGACGCTGGTGAGGGGTCTGGAGAACAACACTTATGAGGAGCAGCTGAGGGAACTGGGGCTGTTCAGTCTGGAGAAGGGGAGGCTGAGGAGAAACCTTATCGCTCTCTACAGCTACCTGGAAGAGGGTTGTGGTGACATGGATGTTGGTCTCTTCTCCCAAGTAAGTAGTGATAGAAAGAGAGAAAATGGCCTCAAGTTGCACCAGGAGAGGTTTAGACTGGATATTAAGAACAATTTCATTACTGAGAGAGTGGTCAAATATTGGAACAGGCTGCCCAGGGAGGTGGTGGAGTCACCATCCCTGGAAATGTTCAAAAAATGTGTAGACGTGGCACATCAGGACATGGTTTAGTGGGCATGGTGGTGTTGGGTTGATGGTTGGACTTGATGATCTGAGAAGTCTTTTCCAACCTTAATGTTTCTGTGAAAACCATTTTCACAGAAGACAATGCTGGAGGGGAGTCTGAACAGAACGTATCTACATTACACAGAAGGAAGTCTCCAGACACATAAGCCTCTCATAATGGGTTTAATCCAATTCCCACCCAGCCAGCTGGAATTACACCACCCTTTGAGTAGTTCTGCATTAAATTCTATGGCCATTACTTTATACCAACTTGAAAGCCAACCTGTTTGTACACATACAGACACAATTATGCCTTCCAGCACAGATCCCAGCTGCACACCATAAAGCAAACTACAAATAATTTTTCCCCCCTCTTTCTTGCCGAATCAGTAAGATTTTCCTGAAAATGTGTCTACGGGCTTCCCTATGAAATTAATGACTTACATTGAAGAAATAATGTCTTTTTCTCAACCAGTTTTGTTTTGCTTCTCTTCTGGAACAGTATACCTACTCAAAGAGTTGAAAGCCTTTTATGAAGGGGGTCTTCAATTGAAAAATCTGTTCATTAAAGCACCCTTCCATCTGGTAATTATAAATGCAAGATAATGACTTTCAGAGCGGTCCCTTCATCTCTCTCAGCCCCCAGGCAAACGTTTCATTTCCTCATTCTTCTCTCTACATCTTCGCCCCCGCGACCACCACCACTTACAGTCAGCTCCTTTGTGTAGCCCCCAAAGGAGGAAGGGCCAGAGCAGAAGAGCTGGTGAAGATATCCCTCTTCTGCGCTAAGCCACATGAAACTAATGAGCTAGCCAAGATGCCAAGAAAGCTCTCCAGTTTCAAAACTGAATTTTAAAAATTACTGCTGTATAGTGACGATGCCTGCAAGCTCTGCACAGCTCTGTGCTCAGGCACAACAGCTGCTGACTGAGCTCCTAGGGTCCATGCACTTATTTGTAGCCA
This sequence comes from Phaethon aethereus, assembly GCF_964289735.1. Taxonomy (NCBI): domain Eukaryota; kingdom Metazoa; phylum Chordata; class Aves; order Phaethontiformes; family Phaethontidae; genus Phaethon; species Phaethon aethereus. The sequence continues at coordinate 154,034,229 of NC_138575.1, forward strand.
CAGTGGGCTGATGACAGGAGTTCATGCAAGTGTTTATAAACTAAGTATTAAAACCTCACCAGTTCAAAATATCTTCAGGAAGAGTTCATTTCTATTTTAATTGACCACACTGCAATCAAGAAGAGGGGCCAGGAAAAGTGAGTGATTGAATCTCTGGAATTTTCATGCAAAAGGCAGCTCTCTACTAAAGTGTAGTTAGGAAGGACATTATCACCTGGGTAAAACAGTGCTCTCACAACTTGATCATTTCTGGTGAGCTAAAATATCCCAAGCAAGCAATAAATAGGAATTCTTTACGCCCACCAGCATCCCAATTGCTAGCACAAATAGAAATAAAGCTGCTCCAAACAGCTTTGTATAGCACTGAGTGTCCAAAAATATTTTAAATGATACAGGTATGTAAGAATTTTACTTTTAAAAAGGTTAACAGCCTACAGTCAAGCTACACCTTCTAGTCAGAAAAGACAGCTTCTTTTCAAGAGCCCTGGTACATAAGAGAGATGCTCAAAGTTGAGACACTTTTTCTTTTCCATGAATCATGCTTTACATAAGTAAGTTCCTCATCTGCAGCATTGTTAATATGAGTTCATTTTCTAGGACTGCATAGCCTATTGCCACCACATGCGTAGAACAGCATGTCTATGTAGCCCGTTGCTACAATAGGTTAGGCTGGAATCCCATACATTTTCAATGTTAAGTAAGGATCTAGTTGAGTCAAGACCTGGAAGCAGTACTGCCCCCCCCAAAAAAAAAGAAAAAAAAAAACAACAAAAAACCAAAAACCTAAAGCCTTAGGAGTAATGTTCCCTCTATTATAAGCCCATGCACAGTGGACAGAGGTACTTATTGTTTGAGTGGTGTTTCTAATGACTCGTGCATCAGAAACCCTGACCATTCAGATCTTTCACAGAGTCCATGATATTTCTGCAGCATTTTTCATAATCCATAAGTTTTAGTAATATTTAAATGATGCCATTGAAATGAAACTTGGTAACTCTGCTCATTTAATCATACCTGAAGAATACCACAACTACTTAGAAGAGACATAAATTAATCCCAAAATGCTGCAATTCCAGGATTTAAATACAAGGGAAGGGAAATTGTCATATGCAAAACAACAGAAAAACAAAAAAACTTCGTAATATATAGATGCGTCCTCAACTACCTGCTTTATCCAAGTAATTTCTGCTTCCTATATATTCACAATTAAAGAAAAAAAAAAAGTCTATCTGTTTCTTCTTTGAGATCACAGTCTTGGAGCTTTGGTAGAATACTATCTACAAAACTACAAGGATTATGGTTTAGTTTCATGTTGGGAGAGGAACTACTGATCCTTCTTTTTAAAAAAACAACAAACTTTTGAGGTATACAGCAAATGCAGTGCTGCTGGGCTGGCACAAGATGACATCAGGTGTAACAGTCAAATTATGAAATAGCTGCTCAAAAGCATACTTTGAAAGCCAATCAAGATTTTTGTTTCTTTCAAATTCTTCTCTAAATTTTTTTTATTTGTCCACTTATTACGCATGTCAAAGGATGTATGTGTCTTTGTTCTCTTGGTTCTTCCACCTCCACTTTTGAAAAGGCAATGAAGTTCTCAGTCTTAGCTTGCCTAAATAATATCACCTCAAAGCACAAATGTCAGAGGAAATATAATCCTCTCACTTCTCTGTATAGTAGATGTACTCACAGGATAGTATGAGTGCTAAAAACTACATCATTTTCCTCTTCTGCTTCATCAATCACACCTTCTTGACACACATACTCTGTAGTCCCACAGCTTCTCAGGAATCAGCTAAGTTTGGATATGGCTTACAAGAATAATCAAATACTAGCTGGTCTGTAACTAGAAGATAACTATGTAATAATTAGAGAGGCAATGTAGAGATCAACCCAAGACCTAATATTTATTAATACTTGAAGAAAACCTAAACCAAGACAAATCATATTAGGAGCTATGAAATAAAAAAAGGGGGGGGGGGAGGATTTTGCAAGTGTTGCAATAAATCTGAAAGTGTTACCAGTTATAGCATCTAATCTGTTTTGCCAGGCTTCTGCTCCTTACCGCATTTAAGTGCACGTGATCGTGTTTTGGTGAGGAGGAGATGGTTTTCTTGCTATTTCAAGTCATGATAATTACTCCCTTCCCAAACTGAGAAGGAAGGGGAACTTCAAATCATGCCATGCAGCCATATTATAGCATAACTTTTTTAGTCAGCCACAAAGAGGACTTAGAGGACAGCAAAACCATCACATGTACCTACCATCTAAAAGCAAAAATTCACCTGGTGTGTATGGCATGCTCTTGCTATTGCAACATTAATATTAATCTCATCCTCTTTCCAGGATGTCCTGAAGAAAGCCAGAGGAATTTTAATTGCCTGCTGGTAAACTCTTTTCAGTTCTTGCAGGATAGTTTCAAACTGCTAGGAACCATGCTGCCAAAACAGGGCTAACAAATATTGTCAGAGCTGCAGTATCGTTAACTCCTTAATACTTCAAATCATGCTGAGTGTGTAGTATAAAAATATTTGTAAAGTATTAGATGTACTGAAGTCACCAACAAGAAGCAAATTTTGCAAAAAGCAAAGATTTTTTTTTTAATGGAGAAATATTAGATACAGCCTGAGCAGCAGAGAATGTTGCCCTAGCAAGCACTCAAGTGGTAAGAAGGCGATTGACCCCGATGTGTCTCAGTACTTTAGCAAGCAAGCTTCCACAGCGTAACAAAAAAGTTAGATTTTGGCAACTGCATTTAAAAAGATTTAATGCTCTGAGAAAATTATTATGGGAATATTGCTTTCTAAGTACTAGGGCCTTGCAAAGAAGGGGAAGTCTTACAAATACGGAAAATAGAATGATCAACTCCGAACAGAAGACCTACATGCAAATTATAAGACTCATCTTCAGCGTGACTTAAAAACTAATGATGCAATCACACAGCTTAAACACACATGCTAAAGTGGATATCTTTTCAGGCAACCAAATCAAATATTCTTCTCCACTGAAGCCACCTGCTTTCAACCCTCCCTCTGCAGAAAAATATGTATCTCGGAGCATGCCCGAAAGCTTTGACTCAAAAGTCAACACACAGAGGACCAGCTGCATGAGTACTTGGCAATTCTACTAAAGAGAATGTTATTTTTATGTGATATTTTGGAAGCAAGATAGGATTTTAAACAATGCATAATTTTACTCTTGATCCAAAAATTAAAATCACTTTTATAAAAGAGCAAAGTGGTAAAATCTAATTGCTTGTTGTACACATCTATTCTGGAGAGAAATTATACTTCCTTTACTCAAGGGGGATTACCAATACGCATGACTACAACTACAAGCCTGCACAGCACACTGCCTGAAGCACTGGAAGCAGGACTTGATGTTAATCACAGCATTAAGCTGCAGTACTAACAATTGTGAGGTTTAGGTTGGAAGGGACCTTCAGAGATCATCTAGTCCAATCCCCCTGCCATGGGCAGGGACGTGTTTTCTCAAAGCTCTGTGCAACCTGACCTTTAGTGCTTCCAGGCACGAGGCATCCACAACTTCGCTCGGAAACCTGTTCCAGTGCCTCACCACCCTCATCATAAAAAAAAAAAAAAATTCTTCCTTATGTCCAGTCCAAACTGACTCTCTTTCACTTTAAAACCAGTGCTACTTGTCCTGTCACTGAAAGCCCTGGTAAAGTCGGTCTTGCATTTTATCATTTCAACGATATGGAAGATGGCTAGAATCACTTCTAATCAACAATATATTTCATGATACTCTGACATAAGCACACTTCACTTTTCTATAGAACTGTACAGGTATAAACGTTTGGAAAGGGGATGTGAAGCACTTCATGGGTGCGAGAAAGAAGGAAGAGCTAAGCGTTCACTAAGTAGCTTATATGGAGCTGAGCAGCAGTTTTCAGCTAAGACACATTTATTTGCAGCTGTTTGTAAACTTCCCAGTTCTTGGGACTCTGACTACAGATGGCTTACAAAGAAGAGGTTGCTGAGTTCATAACCAAACTGGTGCCCCATCTTACCACACAGATGACAGAGCTGTTAACAGAGCAGCTCCTGAAGCACCGTGGCTTACTGCCTAATACCATTAAAAAGATGAAACTCATCACATGTCTGTCTAAAGCACTGCGTCAGGTAATACAGAGGCAGGACATGGTTCAGTATCTCTTATGGGCAGCTAATGAGTCCTTTAATGCAACACAGTCAGGTCTGCTGCTCACATCCAAGGATCTGCAGGCAGCATGCTAGAGGTTTGGCAGGACCGTCCCCTCCTTTGCTTTATAGACCACCATTTTCACCTCTTTTAGGTCTCAAATGAAGCATCCATTCATTATCCAAGCTGAGAATTTGGCACATGGCTGTCACGACTAAGCAAGTCCTGCTAAATAAAGCTCTGGCTGTGTAAGCAAGGAGTTATTTTTGATGGAAACTGACTGTGCAAAACGAATCAATAAAGATATAATTTCTTGGATTTATTTCAGTGTCTCATCTGCAAAAAAAATTAGATTCTGTTTCTGTAAGTGCAACAGTCTAACTGGACGTTACACCTATTTTGAGGGGTTGTTTTGCTACACTTTAAGTCCAAAGATTGACAGCTTTCTCTTAAAAATCTGCCCTTTTGGGCATACAGGGAAATTACCTAAGCTTCACAGAATAAAAAAACAAATACGCTATTTTGTGTGTGCCAAGTACAAAGTAGATGCATATTAAAAAAGTTACAACTTGATGTGTGTTAAGAGAAGCCATGGTCCATACATCATCTCAAGTGAAACACAAAATCCTTGCTTAGAACTTAAAACCAACAAAACCCCATCAATGTTCAAATTGAGAAGTGAATAGATATATCACTTACTCTGATTTAGATGACCTTCACAATTTCTCTCACCTAATTGAGCATAAAAACAGAAAACAAGACTAAGTACAGCGAAGCTGAACTTTATTTGCTACAATTCCACAGGCTCTGTGGAACAAAGGTTTATAAAAGCCAGGTCTTTAAAAAGCACTATGAGTGACTGCCCTTCCATTTCCAAAGACTTTGGGTCTTCTGCACAAAACACAAATGCAGTAGGGCTGCATTTTGAAGAGAAAGAGCTGCGTAAAATGAAAAAAATTCTGAATATCTGATACTTAAGAAGTGTCCAAGAAACAGCATCTATAAAAGCATTTTAGGAAACAAACATATAAGGCTCCCTTCATTTCAGAGTAACACAGTAATGATAAGAGGCAGAATCTCTCATATATCATGTGCAGTGAAGAGGCTAAAGAGCAAACTTTGACCTTGACCTTCCCTGGTGGTGGGTATTTTCATCTGAAGTCCTATTTGACCTCACTGGATAGTCTGCTCCTTCAAGACTGAAGGTAGGTTAAAATAAACAAACAAAAAGCCAAGTGAAAAAAAAGGGATTTAGATGGGGATTTAGTTTTAAAAATGTTGCCCTAGGTCCCAGTAAGTACCAGGTTTCAGTGACACCAACTGAGGTGCTCTATAGGAGTTTGGAGTATTTAGTTTTTAAAGGACACTAACACTTACTAGAGTGGAGTGATGTCTTTACTGAAACTTTGCACAGCAAAGGGATGAAAGGCAACAGTTGGATGCTGCAGCACAGGAAATTCCAGCAGAAAATTCACCATTAGAAGAGCCAAGCACTGGAACAAGGTGCCCAGCAAGGCTGAGCGATCTCCGCCCTTGGAGATCTACAAAACTCAGATGGACAAGTTTCCAAGAAATCTGCCCTAACTTTGAAGTTAACCTTGCTTGGAGCAAGCGGCTGGACTAGGCAGCCTCCAGGGGTCCCTCTCAACCTAGCTTCTCCTGTAATTCTGAAGGAATTCCCTGGTGAGAAGTCCCCAATCCCACCTCACAATCCTGCAAAGAAAAATTTTCAACATAGATACCATGGCCTTACAGCAAATGAGCACATACAAACTAAATAGTGTACTAAACTCAGTATATTGACTTTAAAAATGAATACAGAATAAGGCAAAATATGTTGACACACCTGTTGAATCTCAGGCTAATAAAATCTGTCTACTACCATATATTACATGGTACATCAATTTTCTGGAAAACAAAATTAAAACAAAAAGAAAACTAAGACAATCACTTTTTCAAAGATAAGAGGAAATATCCCAGAGTCACGATGAAGTAGTTCAGCTTTCTAAAAAGATCCAGCCAATAATTTATTTCATAACAACTGTTCACAATGCTCCAGAAGGTTCCCGTGTCAACAACTAACAGCTTTGCAGGATGCAAAACTATCATCTAGTAGCAAATCCCTTCCCCTGCAGTACTATAGCTCTGAGAAGATCACATCATACCTGTCTCATAGGCAAACAAGCATGGTACTGACTTGTCTTGCTTTCCTCCTTTCAGATAAAGCTTTGGCATCTTCTTAACACCCAAGATATAGCAGATGATGGCAATTCATCCACAGCACCATTTGTTCCCTGATGTGCAACTCCCAAATGCTGTGCCCTGACTCTGGCAGCTGAAGGGAGTCCACCTTCATTGCAAATAAGGCTGAGTCAGCCAGATTTTAAGGACACTCCCCTCAATCACAATCACACAGAGAAGACCTCTGCCAGGACTCCAGTCATGCTCTGCTCTTTCCACGTTTTCCCTACCTACAAAGAAAACTCAGAGAACCTCCACAAGGGATCCCATCTCTTGGAGAGAGCTTGCTAACTCCTGGGGATCCACAGCCACAGACAGGCAGTGCTGGCTCCACACCCCACTACTGCAACACCCAAACCGTGTCAGAACCTTTTTAGTCTTGCAATGTACCTACAAGACAGGAGGTTCCTTTACCTCCATTTGAATGTTGAAAACCAGAACAAGCATTGCTTACAACTACTTGCATAGTCTTTAAGCAGAAGAGAGACTTGGGTCCTGCGTCCATATCCCAAACCCATTCTCTCTTCTCAGTTTTTCTACCCTTTTTGCCACCTCCCTGCCCCCACTCCTGGACATGGACTGACAAAGGAATTCCCCAAGGAGACACTGTTTTCCTTGGAAATTTTCATAGGGCTGAGAATAGAAAGATAAGTATCTGAGACCTCTCCTTCGGTTTCATTTTCTCCCCTCTGCTGACTGTAGACCCAAAAAATACCCCGTACAGCACTCAGGAGGAAGAGAAAAGAACAGTGCCAGGGAAAGGGACAGCCTCTCTGCCCACGTCAAACAAAATCTTTTAACACAACTCTGGAAGGAGTGATCTCTGGCACACTGAACATGCCCACAAGAAGTGGCAATCTACAGATGCAAATCAAGCCTCGGCAGTTGCTAACAAAAGCAGCCCTGCTCACTTATTTCTCAGTAATCAAGTCCAGATTAAAACCCCCTATTTTAAACTTCAAAACTTATACAAATAGTCCTGGCATGGCTACATATGCACCACTATGATCTGACACAAAACACTCCCTGGTTTTGCAGTTTAAAACAGACATTCCCTCTCTCGTACAATAATCAGCTGTTCCCTAAACCCGCCCCTCCCCTCTTAGCACAGACAAGGATGCACGTAAAGACCAAAAGTTACTCAGACCGATTAATCCCTCCACGCTTTCAATCTGGCTAGCCTCACCTTTCTTAAAACTTCCATTCATTCCTCCTAAGCAGCATGCCTTTTGGTATTACCCCTAGTAGCATGGAGCACCACTGAGAAGCAGGGCACTCAGACTCACATGTTGTTAATTTAATTAGTAATACTAATTAAAGATTAGTAAGAGGATCCACCCTTTACATACCTGTTTCATTTAAATTTGACATTTCAAAAGCAACAATGTTGGAAGCTTAGACACCAGTCCATCGACTCAGTGCTCTTTCTCTGGTCGTCGTCTGCAACAGTCACGCATACCAGAAGCAGAAAACAGAACTGGAAATGTGAATTCAAGCACCAGAATAAGGAAGCAATTTTTGCCTGTCCCTATTCCACAAAACACGCTTTCAGTTTTGCGATGGACTGTAGCTGCACTATTAACAGAAAATAATATCTCCACTGTTTCATTATATCTTAACAGAAACAAGATTCCTATAGAAAGCTTTGACTGAAGGAATTTAAGAAATAATGCATTTCAGATTAACCCTCCTATACTAACAACTAGGGGATGCCAAATTGTATCCTGTGAAAGAAATTATGCTTTTTCCCTACCTCAAATAAGGATCAGGAGAAATTATGTATCTGATATTTACATAAAACACAATGAATTGAAAATTAATACCCACTACAATTCAGGAACAGCAGGACGGCACTCTGCAACAGCAAATTCTCTTTGTAAGCTTTAGCAGCAGTTCTGATCGCCATAATCACTGTGTGAGCGAATCCTGAACAAAGTACCTTCTGTGTAAAATACAGGAGTAGATTTAATGGATACATCTGATGTACTGAGAAATACATTTGCAAATAAAAGGATACACTGCGAATTTACACAAGGACAGAACACACCCCCCCTTAACGATAAACTATACTTCTACAGGAATGTACACAAAAGGAGTACAACTTCCACCTCTGTACTAAAGCACATCCTATTTTCCTCAGTAGGATAATGTTATCCGACAGTTTTTGCCTGACTTGCAATCAAGTAACTAAGAAAATTTGAAAAACTAAACACACCTGTGCTTTTCTTCAGAAGAAGCCACAATTCAGCAATATCTTTGTAGAGCAAGGAGATCAAGGTCATGTTGCTTCTAATCGATTTAGTGCAAAATAGTTCCGCAGACAGTGACCTATTTATCTGTGAGCCCGTCTTCAGTGCAAAACAAGAGCGCAAAACTCCATCTTTCAGTCAAAGCCAAGCCACCAGCGACACAATACCTTTCTTCAAATTACATGCAGAGCAGCTGTGCCTGTCAGCAGGCTCAGAGGTCCTCTGAAGGACTAGCTGGATGCTGGTTACTTACCACTTCTCTTCCTGCATAAAGCACTGGTATGCATTAGATGTAAGCTATTTGCTTTAAATGTGAACACATGTACTGTTCAAACATTATCAGAATAAGAATGCATTAAAAAATTAATCTGAAGTGTGCCTTGTCAAGAATGTCCCTTTAAGAGCCCTAGTTTTAACAAACGATGATCCAGTAAAACCATCATCATCATCTTTCTTTACTACCCACTCCTTCTCCACATGGGGAAATTAACTGCCCAAGGGGCAGATGTCCTTTTCCAATGAGCCTTTGGTTAGGAAGTTCCCCAGAAATGCATCCAACATTTCCCATCTGTGAGGGAATTCTCACCCGCGTGCCGTTGGCAGAACCAAACCAGGATGTTTTCCTTGGTGGTAAACCCATCAGGCACCTCTTCCCTATGAAGGCACCTACCCAAAGTAGCAAGAACTGCCAAAAGGACATGTATTTCAACTTATAAAGTCACGTTAGTAGAATTATGTACAAATCTTATTCATAAGAAATAAGGCAACAGATGATGAAATCAACTAGAACCAAAAGATTCCATATGATCCTTCAGACATGAATGCTGAGCCATCTTGCTTTACTTGATCTTTTAAAGTAATTGTCTAGTGACAGACTACCTGTTAATTAATAAACTTGAGATTAGTTACTGGCCAGCCAGACTCACTAATACAAAGAGCAAACCAACAAGCAGGAGTGATGGCAACAACCATATGAAAACAAATGTATTGTTTTTCCTCACTTCACAGTGTTACAAGAGCCCTTTCCCAACAAGAGGGGTCAAGGAAAGAGGACAGTGAGGATAAAAAGCTTGGATTGATGGTTACATCTGTTCACAAAATCCCATTTGCAGATGGGAAAAAGCTCCATTTCTGCTTCAGCACTCCCAGCTATCAACCAATCCCATAAAAACAAACCCAAACAAACCCAGGTCACCCACAGACCACACCAGAGGTTATTTTCTGAAGCACCCCACATCTGTGTTCTCACCACTCATCTGCCATGGGGCAGGAACTGCTGATAATCCCAAACCAGTCAGCTGTATCATAATAAATCTACCATCCATATAAGCAGCTCTATTCAGTGCACAGCATTAAAATGTGACCTGAAGAACATAACTGAGGTAATTTATTTTAAATTCTGCTATTTCAGTTGGGGGCCCATTACATTTTGTACTATTTCAAAATGCAAGAGTTTCCTAAGCAATATCAAATGTTTTTAATTAAAGGTAGATTTAAAAGAAATAACACTCCTTAGAAATGTTTTTACTTAACTGTTCGGTATTTTATGAGGTCATTACTAGCATATTTGATTTTGAAGAGAATTCAAAATTAGTGAATGAGTCTCCACACTGCTCCCACACATCATGTAAATATTCACACACATGAAAGTTGAGATGGAGCAAGTGACCTATCTTGGATCAGGTAACAGCATCTGTCGCAACATCAGAAACAGGATCTACCTCTCTACTCCATACTCCCTCCTTTCCAGGACTGTCACCTAACCGGCTCTGGAGGCAGGTGCTCCTAGATCTCTATCTTGACTTGTAGTCCTTAGACAAAGATCACAATTCACAGGATTTTATTTCTAGCTCTTGCACTACAACATGGCTCCAGGAAGAACAGTCTCAGAGCAGCTAGGAATCCTACTACATATGATATACCATATGCAAGTATACACACTGATACTCATTTCTTATGTAAAAGCACTAAGCTGGTCTCAGACATTTGCTAATGAGTGTCCTCAGCAATATGCTTGGCTGACTAGGTATGATTGTTAGCAGTAGGAGGGGTTTGCTCCCACCTGCAACACAGCATGCTGAAAACCCAACTCTTGTTATCTCAAGTTTTATGCAGTGATAAAGCAGGCATAGGATTGCTTTCCAAACATGGAAAGAGAGGAAGCTTTTTGTCCTTCCTTGAGAGATTAAAACCAAGTGAAAGAGGAGATACATCCTTCTCAGAAAGGCATTACCCACACCCATTTGGTAAGATACTGGAACCTGGTATTTTGTCAGGCTGGCTACTTCCTGAAGAAACAAAAACAAAAACCAACCAACCACACCAAAAACCAGGAATGTAAGAGAGGAAAAATTACCACCTACAGTGTGTTGGCTGTGCTTGTTCTCATTGTCAATACAGAGGACGTATAAACCCTCATGTTAATCAACACTGCCCGTTCCAGAGCCCCTTCGTGTTGTACATAACATGGAAAACCACCTATCAACAGGGTCTTCAGATTTTGGAGCAGAGGAAACAATGGAGCAAGTCATTCAGGCAAAAACCAAGTACTAGTGTAAAAATAACCTAATTTCTGGGACTAGCACAACAGATACATGTAGTATCCATTCTCCAGGCACCCACCTAGCTCCCTTCTAGCCTTCAAATCTTCTGTTTTTCCTAGACCACTGCAGATTTAATAATGACCACAGTTAAGACCACGAAAATACAGCACTGTCTGTTTCAGTCCTACTATCCTTCAATATTAACCAACTAGACACACCTTCATCTCCCACTTTCAGGACCCAGAGTGTCTTTAGACTGAACAACACATGCGAAGAAATGATACAGAGAGACTCAGAGCCTGCTCCTGTTGCGTTGGAAGGACAGGAGCCTACACTGAGTGTCTCTGCAGAAAGTGGCCACAGCCACCTGGCTACACGGTATTTCAGGCAAAGGTGATTTTTTTTTTTCCTAGCAGCTCCATTCTGCACAGAAAGCTTAAAATTTCATTGGGCTAGAGATGCTACAGGCTCCTGTGAAGCAGAGTATGAAACATCCTCCTGTGAGAAGCAAGCTCCAGCTAGTAAAGGAATGCGTTTTTATTTTAGCACTCTGTTTTGGAGAGTGTGCACAGGGGAAACCTTTGCTCCATGGTTATAATACTTGGTCTCCTTGCTGCATGCTTCAGAGAACAGCCGCAGGAAAGAATAAATGAGTCAAAGCACAAAACCCTTCTCTGGCCTTTATGATCCAGCTTGAAACACAACCAGAGAGGCAAACTGTGGTATGTGCGCACACATGTTAGCAACAAGACTTAGAGGCAAATTTAAGATCTATTAAAACACACAGGAGCAACAGCCCCCCTGAGAAAATCTGCGTGGGTACACGCATATGTATTTATAAAGGCACAGAAACTCATTTCAACTCCACTCATGCTCCACGCTCAGGTTAAGCTCTCCTTGCCACCTCAGCGTGGGCTGCGAGTGACATACTCCAGCCCACAGAACAGAGGAAAACGCTGTGGGAGAAGCTGTTAAGGGATGCATGCAAAGTCAATTGAGGGTAAAAGGCTGCATCATCGTGGTTTTATGAAACACAGAGAAGGAAGCTATGAATGTGGCTTAAATACACAAGATAATATACTTGCTTAATAAAGCACATGCCACATGAAGGTGGCAATGTTTGTGGTAAAGGATATTAAAGTTTGGTAAGTTCAACATTAAAGTATAATTATCAAATGTATTTTTCATCCAGGTACTTAGCAAAAAGCACATCAATAAAACAATGTGTCATTTTGTGGGATTCAGCATGACAAAAGCTATCCTTATATCCTTATCCATCTTTAGCATGCTGTAAATGTATACTCTCTCTAAAAAAATCTAGCAAAATACACCTAACTCACACCTGTAACCACAGAATTTGTAACTGGGTAGAGTTTTGAAGATGTTGAGCAATTTGATGCATCATCTGTTGGCACCTAGTTTAGCATGCTACACTATTTAAAAGCCCTATTCATTTTCTCCTTTTAATCCTTCTTGATTTTTTTTTTCCAAAGAATGAATTGCAAAAAAGGTTTAATTCTTTTTAAAGTCATCAAGCATTCAAAATTGCCAATTCTGTCTGGTTTACATCAAAAGTTTCCAAAGCACTGAAAATGAGTATATACACATTATACATCCATATACACACACATATGTTTGTATAAATCCATTATATAAAGCAGCTTGTTACATCTCCAAGCAGCAACAAAACTAACCCAGTTTGCAACTGCTTTGGCAATTCCCAACTCAGATGCTAAGTCATCAAAAAAGGTCCCTGTATGACATCCAAACCTAAATTTAAGCAAGCACCAGCAATCAAAACTCGTGGTCAGAGAAAAACAATAAAAGTTGCCATCCATAAAGACAGACACTGCTTCCATGAAAATGAGCATGCTGATAATACCAATAGTTGCTGGAGCTCTTCAGAGTGAAGGCTGCTATTCAATTGATAGGATGAACCCTGCAATTTTTCAAAAAGATATTGCCAGGAAAAAAGTAAGGAAAATTACTGAGGAATTACATCTTAAAAGTACACTTTGCACTGTAAGACAAGAATAAACTTCAAAGCTTTGAAGATTACACATCCTTTACACTGAGTATCCGGAAAGCAAAACAAAAAGCAAAAGACAACTTCAGTAATTTTTAAGGAAGTGTAACACTTCATCTGGGACGGCACTTCTCCGACCTCGTCGCTACACTTAGAGTTTCTCCCCAAAACCATGACAGAAGCCTGACCACTTAGTGCAGTTATCACACATATGTTTCCATTGCTAATTTCAAAATTATATCTTTCTGGTATTCTGTGAAATGAATTTCAGTCAGTTTATATTTTTATATTTACACGTCCTTTCTAAACAAGCTCCCACAAGTATTTAATCATAGGCCTCTCTTCCACCATACTGAAGGATTTACCAAGGTTTCTCATTTCAGAGAGACACAAAACCCAGACTTTTCTTCAGGTCGAATTTAATCATGCTCGACTTAGTAGTAAAACACTTTATCCTGCAGTATTTGGTGACAGTTTCGTCTGTCCACAGCTGCAAAAGTCAACAAAGAAATGGATGTGAGCTTTTTAACTTCACAAGCAGCAGCACTCTCTACTGCAGTGCCTGCAACGAGATGTGGCTACTCAGACTGCACTAGGGTGAGGAAAAGAGGACTCCTGGCTCTGTGCTGAAGTTGTCTGTAGCAGTATTCAAAATTCAGTAGATGGGAGACTGCAGTCTGGTAAGAAGTGAAAACTGTAATTAAAGTTGGAAATCAAATCACCACTGATTAGTTAAAGAGAAGGTAGGACTAAAATTCAGAAAAAAAATCAAAAGGGTGAGATTGATTTTTATAATAGCAGTGGGATTAAAGGAGCAAGTGGAGGAGAGAAGAAGAAATAGATGTGGAGTCTAGTGGCTACAGAAAGGATAACCCAAGAGTGAGTAATGAAAACAGAAACACATGATGAAAGCAGCACAGGAATTGAAGGCAGGAAAGGAAAAACAGGTTTATTAATATATATTTTTTCAGAATATAAAATAAGAACATTACTCCAGAAAGCAAGGAAAACCTACACAGACCACTACAGCAAATGAAGTATGGTGCAACAACTGCAACTATAAATATAGTCAAAATATAAAAGAAAACTTTGTCAGCAAGAGGAAACCCTTTTTGTGACTCTTAAAGTGCATAAAATCATTTTTTTCCAGATTAACAAGATACTCAGGAAACATAAAAGCATTCAGGTCAAAAGTTATGGCAGAATTGGTTCCAACAAAAAATGTCAGATGCTCCTGTAGCACTGACGAACACAGATAAAGGCTGCAAACCTATTTATTACAAAGGAAGGAAAAGAACATTTGCAGAAGTCATCATTCCCCAAAATCCTGAAAGAGCAAACAGGACAGAGAGAAGAGAAACCTGCTTTAATCTGAGAAAAAAATAAGAGACAGAAAACATTCATTCCATCACATCTCTGAAATAATCAGTTTGGGTGGTTTTGGACAAATTAGTTATGATATTTCAGTAGTGGAGGATCATTCATAGCTCCTAATAAAATAAAAAAATCTGGTTATTATATCATCTTAGTTACCTGTCATGTTAGATTGACGTGCATAGGCAAAATCCTTCAGAGCTGGCCATCAACCTTAAGACTGACGTACCCTGCATAAATCTGACCTGCATTACTGTGAGGTTACACTTGAAAATGGTCAAACCCACATAACAGATAGGGTAAAAATGCTACTGTCTTCTTAATAGCTTCTTACTTTTCAGGACAGTTTTGATTTTGACTCATGATTTGGAGTTTTTGTAGCCAAGGCATGCATGCTACAGCAAGCTGTCTGTGGCCATGCAACCCACCAAGTCCCCACTCATGGGCAAAGTGTGAAAAAATGCAAGCAAACGCTTTGAGCAATCCTCAAAGCTCCCTCCACTTACAGGTTCCCAAAATAGTATCTCAATTTCTCCCATTGTCAATCCTTTCACCCTCCTGGGCTTCACAGTTCCCTCAAGAAAGGAGGAGACTTAACATCAGCAAAGTGTAACCAAAGTCATTTTCAACTGATTTGAAAAAAAAACCCAAACCCGAAAAAACAGAAAACAGACTAGCTTCTTCTGGAGAGCCAACTTGGAGAACTGCTTCATGTTCTGGACAGAAATTCACTTCCTTCCAAGAAAGGAAATCTCACTGAGACGAGAGAACAAACCACCTTATCCCTTGTACTTGGCAGTGTGATATTCTTGGTTGAATTTAGTCAGTGGAGAAAAGAGAAAGGTCATGCTGTTTGCTCTCTGTGGAAAGACAGGACATAAAAATCACACCTGACCTTTTTACTTTGTGGATGCAGGATTTTTTAGAAAACATTATTGTATCATTAAAAAAAGGCAGTGATTCCTTTAATAAAATACTTCTCTCTCAAAAAAATCTAACCCTGCAAAGAGCTGTTGTAACTGCCATAAACAACTGCAGCGAAGATACACAGCAGCTGTAACTGTGTCCTGTTTCCAGTGTCTGGGAAGCAAACAGGAAACCTATACCCTTACCTGATTGAAAAAGCAGCCAGTCCCTGAGATTTTAATCAATGTAAAGCAACAGACATTCTCTTTCTTTTCCAGTTTCCTGGGATGCTTCCTGGCCCATTCAGGACAGCAGTATGGAGACCAAGCTTTTTAACAGCAGCATTACCTTCATTTTCCACATTAAATGTTGCTGCTTGCCCTATTACTGTATTTACTTTTGGCCTAGGTGTGACAGCTCAGGCAGGGTTGTGCATTCAAACAACAAAACCACTCCTCTGCCAAGGTTGGTTTATTAGCATTAGCCTCTAACTTCAGAAGGCAGGATTTTTCCAGCACACCTCAAAAACCTTCACACTATTTTGAGATGTGCAGTAACAAAAATAGATGCAGCAGCCAGGCAAGAAATATAATTATGCAAACCTTTAGCTAACAAGGAGGAAAGACCTATAAAAACTTGGCAACCCATTACATCCACCTCCTAATCTGCACCGATTAGGACTTTATAATTAACAGAAAGCAAAACTTACCGAGTCCACACACCACCATGACCACCCCTTTTTTTTTTTCAGTTCTGAGGTAATGCCTTAACCTCCAAAAGCTTTTGAAACAGCTTTGTGTTTCTTCTCCTTTCCGTAAGCAGAACAAAGATGTAAAGGAGGATGAAATGAAGGCCAAAGAGCAAATTCCACTCGTTCTGACACACAGCTGAACTAATGCCCATGAATCTTAAAGGAGTAAGAGACAACCCAGACACATCCTCCAGCCATTCTTTCTGCTCTTGCTCTTGTTGCCTTTGCAAAAAACGCATTTAGTTTCCACCAGCTCCTGTCTTACCAAGTGCATACCTGACTAGTAGAACATAATTTTAACTTAGTCCTTACCCTTGTAGTCTCATTAAGAGAAAAGCATGGGGCAAGAGGAACAAAGGTGAGGGCAGTCTTTGTAGTTCCCTGCACTATGTTGGCAGCAAATAAGACTTCTTCAATTAAAGTCTCATCCTGCAGCCAATCTGTGAAATAATTTAACTGTGTCTTTTTAGCAGGACATCTTATGCCCTTGGTCAAAACCCTCCCCTCTCCCCTTACTCAAACACAGAACACCCTGTGACTGCTGTTGTTTTAATCCCCACACTACAGCAGTTTAGCCAATGCTGAACACATATACACACACCTTTTCAGGATGCTAAATGCACGATACCAAGGATAAATAATACAGACACCCAGTCAATTCAAAGGATCAGCAAAGAACCAAAGGTGCTACTCAGATAAAGAGAACAACAGCAAAGTAATGTTAGAAGTACTACAAGTGTCCCCACTCCCCTGCCAGGGTTTGTTTATTTACAGCACTTTACATTTTGGAGGGAAACTTCAGGGCAAGAAATGGGATTTCTGTTTAAGAAATCTCTTGTAGAGACTTCTTCAGAGCACTCAGGGAAAGTAAGGTGTGAGGGAGCCACAAATATTCCATTTTCTTCCCATCCTGACATTCTGGAAACATTTTCCAGCAGCTCTCTGGGTTTTTTCTTCATTGGAATTTCTTCTCCTTGCACTATGAACTATGATGCAGCTTATGCAGCTTATATACAAGATATATTCAAGTCCCTACTGTTAGTTGCATATAACTCCTTAGAGCAGAAGAAAAAAAATCCATATCTTCTTTTTAACCTCCCTAGTTTGTTAGCTAGTGAAGGAAACAGCAGCACAGCCACAAACAAGTAAGAACATACAAGTATATTAGCCTGCACAAACCAACAACAAAAAAACATTACTTCATTTAGCTTGTTTCATGTTTTCTTCTTCAGGCAAGAAGGAAAAAACTCTCCCTGTACCTGAGCGGAAGGAAAAGACTCGCAACTCTATCATCAGCTAGCCCAAAAAAGCAGCATGCATCCATCTGGCACCTCCCGGCAGCTGAGGGGTATTCAGCTTGAAGCCAGCCCGGCTGGGGCAGATTTGCAGGCGTTCACAAGATTCACAGGTGCAGCTACCGGCAGTTAGCTGACAAAGAGCTTGTGCAAATAGTCCTTTCACAAGCAGGTCTTCAGATCAAGTGCATTGCTATGAATCAGCAACCAAGCCTTCTCTTGAAGCCTAAACACTAAGAAACGGACTTAGATCTAATGTGAGCCCGCTCCTGCCTGCAGCAGCAGCAGCTCCACAGAAGTTACTGCCTCCCATGCAACAAGCAGAGATTAGGAGCTGATCAGTATACTTCTGGTGCATTCCACAATTTAGCAAACTGGTAACGCAAAGCCTACTTTGTTATTTTCTCTGTTCTTATATTATTGTTTTCTACCATATTGCCTTCCCTCAGTTGCTTAACTGTTGGTATCATGCTCTAAAACTTGCCTTCTCTCGCTGAAGCATTGATGCTGTTTGCAGGTACCAACAGCAACCTCTGTTTTTTCCTTTCTAAAATAAACATAGTCACGTAGAGGAAATTGTTTTAAAAATTTAAACTATTCAAGAGTGAACAAGCCCATTGTTTGGAGAGGAGACTTCGGGGCAGTAGTGCGCTACCATGACTGTTGTAGAGCATCCGTAAAAAGCCTGTGGAGCGCGAGGGTTCGAGGTTGGCGTGTGCTGGGACAGGGAGAGAGGGGACAGAGCATTCTTATTGTTTAAATGTAAACAATAATAATAATAGGCTTTTGTAACTGAGAGAAGGAAGCAAGGTAATGTGGAAAACAGTTGTTATTACTCTGTTTATGACTCCTTGTTCCCGAAAAATACCCTGGGTTACTCTGTAACACTGAAGAGGGCTAAACTGAGGTGATCTGAAATTGGGCTAATGGCTGAAAGCCCATCTGATAAAATGGGCTTGGGAATACCTTTTCTCTTTTTTATACTGGAAGCATGCCAGAGAGGAAAATACTGGGTGGAGGATCCATAACTCTTGCGACTGTAAGAGCTTTATCCTCAAACCCCCAGACAAATTCCAGCTGTTTAGGCAGTAAACTGGATTTGCTGCCAAGTGGTGGCTTAGGCACCTTCAGGGACAAAGCTGATACCTGAATCCAAGGGCATGGTCCTCAAAACAATCTCCTAACACCTCAAAACCTGAAGGTTCATTAGAAATTTTTCCAACACAGCTGAAGTTCTCTGCATACAGTCTGATCTGTATTTAAGAGACAATTTAATATAGAAAGAAATTCCAAGAGCAAGGCTAACCCCCCCAAGTCCCTCCTTTAAGAAGGAAATGGGCTTTGTTCAGGGCCACAGGGACAGCTCTTATGTTCTTAAGCTTTAATATTAAAGGTGGGTACCATCAAACCTCCTCTAATGCTTTCAGTGAAATGGCAGCAGAGGTTGGTTTCGTGCTGAACTGCGAGTGCACCCCAGTCACCCTCGGAGCATGCTAACCAGACCTCACAGGACATAAGTAGATGATCTCCTCGCTTAAGGACACCCTACAGTTTAGGGTGGAAAATCTGACATTCCCAGAAGGATATTTTTGGGCACTGGGAAAACTGTACTCACAAAGCAGTGATACCTGGTGTCCCAAAGGACCAAGTGAGGACTTGGAGGGTCCCGCTTTTTGGCTGATGTACCCAACTTCCATTTACATCATTCTGTGTCTTTGAGCCTCAGTGGCTCATATGACGCTGTACACTGGACAGCCAGTCACCTGAGCCAAAGCAGCTCCTCTCTCAAACTGCAAAAAATATTAGTCCCTTTGTTTGACAACGTAAATCTTAAAAGTTCCAGTCACACTCAGAAAAAAATAGCAATCTCCCCTCAGGCCATCTTAAATACACATTTTGTCTTGCTGCTTGAGTTGAAAGATAACTAAATCTACATTTTATTTTGCTGATGCCTTTTCTGCCATGGGGCATTCTGTTGTGTCTGCAAACTGTTTCAAATGCAAAGCATTACAAGATTCATCACAAGCTATTGTATATGCTTCATTTGGTCAAAGAAGGTATCTTTTCAAGAAATACTAAGTTAGCACTCTTTACCATTATTCAGCACGTTTATCTGGAGACTGTCATATCTTATCTGATTCAAGGAAAAAATCACATATTTCTGTAAGGAAAGCATAGCACAAAATGGTTTCATTTTACTGACATCAGAGAATTTTGCTTCTCAACTTTGAAGTAACTTCTCATTACACAGGAAAATACTCAAAAAACTCAGTAGCTTGAGTTTTTTTCTTCAAGGAATCTATCCCTAAAATAACTCTATAAAGCCACATGACAACATCTGCAAAAATTATTATTACAACTTACCTTGCAGACAAAACCCACTATTTTCAATAGCTGGAAGTCAATAAAAAATCAGAGAAGGAACCAAGAATAAATGTTGTCAACCAAAAGGAGAAAAGTTTACACTGAAGAAGGTAGTAGACACCATCTGTACTTGCACCTGAAGTTCTTAAACAATCTTTGATAACCATCGTGGTAGATGATACAGAGCAAAACATTATAGCAAAACATTATCTGTGTCCCACATACCCAGTCCAGTTAAAATGTCTGAACACACTACTGGAGCCCTGGAGGTTTAGATGGTAGAAGCTAGAAAGTTTGAAAGTGAGTTGAAGGAGAGCTTCAGAGTGTGGTTTTGGGCTCCCGAGAAGGACATGTTTTGAGTTTCTGTTTCAAAAACCCAGCTATGACATTCAGTATTGGAAAGGTAAAGCTTCTCTATTGTAAAAGGATAGCGGCAGTATCTTGAATTCTTCGTTTCAAATGCTAGCTCTCTTTACAAAGAGCTGACCTACTGATCCCTACCCATTTTCTCACATACACCTTTTGAATCCACCAAAGATGGTAAGAATTAGATAAGTGTTTGGCTAAAACAGAGAAAATGCATATTTTTTGATCATAAAGGCTTAGGAATTAAAGAGTAATTCTGCTCCGCAAGAATTACTTTACTGCAGGAAACAAGTTGCTTGTATTTCATGAAAGCTTATGACTTTCATCTAGAAGAAGAAAAGGAGAGAAATACTAGATTGCATCTTTCCTTCAAATAAAAGCCTGAAAAGCAAGTAGCTCCTTCTCCAAAAGCCAGAGGACATATATAAACAAGTTCCTCGTCTAGCCCTCTGACATATATTCATATAAACTGTCACATACTGTGGAGACTTCTAAAGTGATTTCTCAGAGAAGTATATCAAAAGATGGAATGATTCAGAGAATTACTCACGACTAATGCAACTAAGCAACTATGTTAAAATTGTCCATCTGAAACTCTTAATCAACCCCATCCACATTAAGATTACCGTAAATAATTCACAAAATCACAAGAGTTACTGTAATCCAGAACAACTCTAAGATAAATTGTCACCAGAATTGTACTAGTCACAGTTTTTGAAGTATACTCTTGACTAATGACTCACATCTGAAATCACAGGATCATTCTCTCCCAACTGCTCAACCAACTGCTGCGCCTTTGTTAAGTGGACAAAACTCTTTGTGAAAGGACAACTACAAGCTACTCCCAGTGAACCCTTCAAAATCCTCTTCTAACTTGGTCCCTGGAGTCACTTTTTTGTGGCCTCTACTTTATAAAAGTTCCAAAATTGGCTAGAAACTTTGAAATGAGAAATAAACGTAAGTCTGATTAAAATAAGTAGATGAGGATGAGACTCACTGCATGCTGATGGCAGCGCAGGTGAAAAATCTCACATTTCTTTTACCTGGGGATAAGAAGGGACAAGAATAATCCCCTACAGAAGATTCCCGTAGAGTCCTCCAGTTAGTTGTTTGTCCTCACTCCAAAAGGAAAGAATGAACCTATTCAACAGCCTAGTCCCTCACCCTGAATTGCAAGCTGAAAAACTCACCATCAGTGACATCAAAGACTGCTGACAGATGCTAAAGAAGCATAAATAAATGTGAAAACTGAGGCTGTCAGCAGCCCTTGTCCATTATTTTCAGGAAAAAACACCCACCAACAAGATTGAGGAAGGTTTCATGCCATACTCGAGTCAAAGTGCAAGAAACAGAAGTTGTATGTGGATTAACCGCTGACTAAAATAGAATCAAAAAGAAACCCTGAAAGACAGGGGTTTTTTTAAATCACTGAGCAAGAAATGAAACACATAAAAGTTGCACTGATCTTCACTGTCTGCTTTGGAAGAAGATGTAGTGGCTCTGAAGTAAGATTAAATAGAAGAGCTAGCTTCAATCAGGAAGTGCTGGAAATCTTACAATAAACTTTGATCCTTTTAACTTAGTGTGCTTTACCACGAGGCTATGTATGTTCAACCTTTTCAGGTTAGCTTAACCTTTGAGGTTAATTTGAAGATCATGTGGGATTTTGTTAAACACTACAAGCATACACAGTAAAAGGAAGTAGTGCATCTTATTAAGCATGACTTCAGTACAGCTAAACATTGCAACAGCACATGAGATTGGAAACGTCTTGAAAGAACAATGAAGAAGATAGAGAGTAAATAAAGTTACATCCTGGCTCCAGGACTGGTTCTGCCCAAAGAGCAAATACCTTCCTGTTGACAATTCTTCATGTGGAAAAGCAAAAGCATGCTATAAGAACAGCAACTCATTTTTAATCTAAATTACTGAAGCAAAGTATCTCTGCTTATTCATCAGGGTAACCATAAGTTCTTTTTTTTCACTATTTCATTATTTTTTTTAACGTCCTTTCCTCATAAAGGCATATATTCTTCAGCAGCCACGAAAGCAGGAAAAACATAACTTCCTACTAACTCACTCTATACTATGGCATTAATGCCATATATGCTAGTGCCTCTAATTAAATGGGTTTTTAAAATAGCACTAATGGTCAGGAAGAAATTTTTTCCCATTTCAGGAGTTGCAGACACAGTCAAATTTCATTTGCTGAGGTTTCACTTTACATGTATTGAAGTAACACAACTATTTGACTTTTTCTTCTCCATTCACATATATAACCCTTAACATCACACAACACCCTCAGAAGAGGTCTGTTCCTTGTAAGAAGACTCATAGACAGCTTCAATCTTAGCAAACA